>NC_090381.1:110099114-110406057 GCF_036365525.1 Heterodontus francisci | reverse complement strand
TGTCAAATGTCTATACCCAATATCAACTGCACTACCCTCATCAAATCTCTCTATTACTTTAACAAAAAGCTCAATGAAGTTAGCCAAACACTCTAAGTTTTGCAAATCTATGCAGACTTTCATTTATTCGTCCATACTTTTCGAAATACTAATTAATTTTGTCCCAGATTGTTGTCTCTATATCTTTCTGCGCCATAGACATTAAATTGTCTGACTTTCAGATGCTAGGTTTATAACTCTCCATTAAAAAAACAACAAGCATGTAACATTTTCAATCCTTCAGTAGTCTGGTACCATCCCCATACATAAGGAGGATCAGAATATTGTGCTCAGCACTTCTGTAATTTCCACCATGACTTCCGGCAGTTACTTAGAATGCATCCTATCCTGACGGTGTGACTTTTCCACTTTAAGGACTGCCAACCTTAAATTGTCAACCTACTCCTTATCTACATTTAGCCTATTTAATATTTTTATTGTTCCTCCTTTACTGCAACATTGGCAACATCCTTTCCCTCGCAAAGATAGCTGCAAAGTACTCATCTGACGCCTCAGTCATTACTCTGACTCCGGAGGAATATCCCCATTGTGGCCAATTATCGACCCACCCCTCCCATAATTACCCTTTTACTATTTATATGCTTATAAAGACTTTTGTGACCCCTTTCACATTAGCCGCTAGTCAATTCTCTCCCTCTCTCTGTCCCTCATGTGCCTATGTTTATATCTCTTCATTTTTTGTAATATGTTTGATTCTCTTCTGTATTATGATCTTAACATTTATTATAAGCCTCCTTTTATGTCTCGTTTTCATTACAAATTATCACAAAGTATTTACAGCACAAAAACAGACCATTCTGCCCAACAGGTCGATGCCAGTATTTATGCTCCACACGTGCCTTCTTCCACCCTTCTAACAGCATTGAATAATCCTTCCATTCCTTGCTCTGTCCCCTTAATTGCATCTATGCTATTCCTTCAACTACTCATCAAGGTGTCGATTTTCACATTCTAACCACTCTCTGGGTAAAGGACTGTCTCCTGAATTCACTACTGAATGCATTAGTGACAATCTTATATTTATCGACCCTAGTTCTAGTCTCACTTGCAAGTGCATCTCTACGTCTACCTTTTCAAACACTTTAGTAATCTTTAAAACCTCTATCAGGTCACCACAACCCCCATCCCAGCCCCTCCCCTAAGCCTTTTCGTTTCTGGAGAAAAAAGAACCCAGCCTGATCATTCTTTCCTGATAGGAATACCTAAATGAAAACAAGACATGTTCACAGTACCCCAAGTGTTGCCGAATTAAGTTTCCATACAAATTTATCACACCTGCGTCGTTTTTCAATTATTTTCCTCTAGAAATGAAGCCTAGTACATTGTTTTATTTTTAAAATCTTTATTAACCCGCTTCGCTACTTCTAGCGATTTATGGATCTGTACCCTGAGATCCCTCTATTCTTCTACCCGATTTAGAGACTTCTTTTCCAAGGAATATATGGCCTCATTATTCTTCCTACAAAAATGTTCTACCTCATATAATATCTGTAACTTTTGTCATCAAAGGATCTCTACTTTACCCCTCATAAAACGTTTCCCATGGTGTACTCAGCCTTCTCCGCATTAACTACCTCCCAGTTTTCAATGATTATTTCGTTAGCATTTTTTTTTGATTGCATTCCACCTAGGCTAGATTCACTTTCAACTCAAAGAAGTTAACCCTCTTCCAGTTAAGGATTTTTACACATAATTGTTATTTGTCGTTTCCCATAACAATTTTAAACCTGATGATATTGCCCAGATTCTGCAGTCAGCAGTGAAGTAATGGAACTCCCTGCTGACCTCGAAGAAAGCTGTGCACTGAGATATAGCGATCTCTGTGGCATGGAGCTCACCTTTGATTACATCAATTTGAATAGGGTACCAAGTCAGGGATGTTTCCTGCCATATAGCAACAACGAATTCAGAAAACAGGAAGTAAAATGCACTGATTGCCTTTCACTTTTAATAAATCTTACAGAGTGAAAAGTAAGTGATTAGAACATACACATTAGAAGTTGAAATGTTATAAACAAACTTTAAAAACAACATTTTTGTTCTGTTAAAAACATGGACGTTTTATCAGTTTGGAAAAATTTGTCATTACACAGATATAAAATTGTTTTCATTTTTTTCCATTCTCGCAGCACAGGCTTCTGTTGTGCTTCTGTACAACACAGGCACCCTTAAAAAGTATATTGATGATGCTAAGTAAATTACTTTACAATGCAAAAGTATTTGAAAGTACGTCATAATGCCATTGCAGGTACTTCAGCTGACTGTCCTGAATCCAACAGCAAGAATCAAATAGAAAACAGAAAGTATAGGAAGAGTTTTAAAGAATTTCGAATTATGGACCTCAGAAGCCATAATATGTTCCGTACTTTCAAGAGCCAGACCTATTTATGTATAGTATGCCATTAATAATGCAGCTACCTCATTATCAAAACAAAACTTTTTGAGGGGTGGTTTTACAGCAATTAACTGCACAAAGGCAGTCTTCAATTTACTAAGGAGTAATGGGAGAAATGGCTGACAATTTATCGATCATTACCGACGCAAAATTCGGGCCATGATGTGTACTGCTAAATGCTTCTCGTTGAGTCATGATCCACTTCATTCCACAGAACTAGATCCAGCACGTCTTCCTTCCTCATAGGGCTGAAAACACATTGAACAGATCAAGGAAGTTCTCGTACACATTACAGGATTTCCTTCCCACCTTGCCATTTACACATCAAGAAAGTTCTCGTACACATTTCAGGATTTCCTTCCCACCTTGCCATTTACATGATTACTATACTAGTCTACATTAGGAAATTTGAAGTCTCCCGTTATAACTACTCTGTAGTTCTTGCATCTTTTTGTAATTTCCCTGTTAATTTTCTCCTTTACCTCTTTCCTACTGTTTGGTGGTCTATATCAGTGGTTCGCAAATTGGGGTCCACGGGCCATTGTGCATTAATGCAGGCTTTACAGAAGCTCTGCAATGGCTGGAAGCAGGATTGGTGGAAGCTGGGAGGTGGGGTCAGAGCCTGGTTTCCACATTCGTAATACAAATGGGCTGGATGCTGCACCTCGCAAGGGAGCATTCAGGCATATTGAATGTGGCAAGTAGATACACAGTTATAAAGGCTGGGGCCTGGCAGTAGGTGAGTTCAGTCTTCTTCAATACATGGAAATTATTTCTTTAAATTTAAAAACTATATACTTAAACTTGAAGATAGGGTGCCTAAATGCAAGTTGGTGCCGTGCCCCATTTTACCTAAGGCCAGCCGTATTACAGGCTATAACTGTAAAATCTACTTTGTGTTTACAGTGCTTGAAAATTCTACAAAAGTGCACTGCAGAACTTCACAGTTACAATATAGGGCAAACAAAAAACAAATGCAAATATGCATCTACGTTACCTTAAAAGCAAATCCACATTTTTTTGCCATTCTGGCATTTGTGTGCTTCATTAAAAAATCAGACACCCTTAAAAATTGGGTTGATGATGCTCTGCGAGTAAATAAGTATTTGAAACTACCTGATACTGCCATTGCAAGTGCTTCAGCTGTAACCATGGACGGTGCGAAGTCCCATAACAAGGAGCGAACGAAGAACATAAAGTGTGAGGAGAGTTATATAGAATTTGGATTTATGGAGCTCAGTGATGGGCGGCTATAATGTGCTCTGTACTTAGAAATGCTAGCCAACAACCTGCAAAACTGGCACAAAGCATCTAGAATATAAAGATAAATTGAAATACATCTTTGAACAAAAAAATGTAGCCATCAGAAAACTATAGTGACAAATATATCTTTGGTTCTGGCTAAGGTCCTGAATGCATCCTTCCTAACAATAGTTCAGATTACAACAGAGCAGCAAAGCACAGCAGAAAGAGGAACTCAAGTAGGAGGTGGGACGATATCACGAACTGACGTTGCAGGATAAGGAGTCACGTGGGGTGAGCACCCTGTTAAGCTATTAAATTTTATTGTAATTATTTTTTTATTCATTCTTGGGATATTAGGATCGCTGGCAATGCCAGCATTTATTGCCCATCCCTAACTAACCTTAGGAAAGTGGTAGTGAGCCGCTGTCTTGAACTGTTGCAGTCCACGTGTTATAGGTGCACCTACAATGCTTTACTTATGTAGTCTGTTGATGCAACTGAGTGGCTTGCTATCAGTAATTAAATTAATCAACTCTAAAGTAGGGCTAGATCAATTAATTAAAAAATGAAAGCCAACTTGCGAATTTATCATGTAGTTGCAGTCAGTGTTCAATTAATTCATCCAATCTAGGCATAAAGTGAAAATTAAATAGAGGGATAGCAACACTGAAGGGTTATGAATTTTTCAATAAATTAAAATCTAAGATTGGCTTTCAGAATGTCTTACTATCAAAGGTTGGGATATCCTATCGTGCGGGTTTCCATGTTCAGCTGGACGTAGAATACAGATTCTGGTACGCAGGAATCCTTCATGCGAACCACATGGCTGACCCAGCGAAACTGAGTTCTGATAAGAATGCCCTCAATACTAAGTACGCAGCACATTGCAAGAGCTTCAGTGTTAGGGAGTTGCCTGTCCTGAACTGAGCGTGTATTCCTATGTCGAAATTATAATGCTGAGTGTCTACAAGAGCATGGCCGAAAAGTAGATGTCAAACTGAACTGGAGCCACTATGCAGCCTGGATTTTTGCTATTAGCGACAGGAAAGGCATCTGAAAAACTACTATTTTGCATCAGAAATGCCATCATGTCATCATGAAATGGGTGAATGACCCTGATCATCTTTCCAGGGCAGCCAAATTTGTACAGCACCTTCCACGGGTCTTCATGGTTTACTCTGTAAAGGTTTTGGTCAGATCAACAAACTCCACATAGAGGTCTTTGTCCTGTTCATGGGAATTTTCATGAATTTGATGCACTGCAAAAATTATGTCGACCAATCCTCATCCAACACCCAAACCACACTGTCATCCTGTAAGATGAATGACAATCCTGCTGAGAATAACCCTTGCAAGGTTTTTTGCCACTGTGCCGAAAAGTGAAATACCACGATGATTGTCACAGATGGATTTGCTTCCCCTCCGTTTGCACAGGTGAGTTACAGACGCTTGGGTCGCAGTGCCTTGGTTCCAAATTAGGTAGAAAAGGCTGGTGAGCTTCGAGGCCATGTGAAATCTTCCATACTTGAATACGTCAGGTGGAATTCCATTGGCTTCTAGAGACCTACCCACAGACAGTTGCTTTAAGGCCATGATGGCTTTGGCTTGATATAGATCAAGGGCAAAGCTCATCTAGAATGGGATGCTGTGTAAGTAATGCAATGACATTGACGCACACTGTGGATTCTTTGTTCTGGAGTTTGTTAAAATGCTCTGCCCAACCAGATTGAATCTCATAACTGTTCGATAGGAGATTGCCATCTGCTGAGAGGACAGGTATTGTACCATTGGCTTTGTGGCCATAGACGGATTGGAGACCTTCATGGAAAGCCTTCCTATGTCGAGATTTTTGAGTGCATACAAGAGCTTGGCACAGAAGCAGATTGCAAACAGAACTGAAGCCTTTGCACAACCTTGTCTTGTGCCATTGATGTGGTCCATATCAGTAGCAGTGAAATAGGTAGACAGAGGGATGAGGCCTTGCAGACAGATTTTAAGGAACTAGGGAAGAGATTAAAAAGGAGGACCTTGAAGGTAATCTCCGTATTATTCCAGGTACCACACTGATGAAGATTGGTTCTCCCATCGCTTCAACAGATGATTGTTCAGCAAGGAATCTGGTTGCTCACCGTCTAGTACAGGAGTCCCCTGAGTACATCTTACTCTTCAGCCGGTATTCAGTTCTGAATACTTGTGAAAGTGATGGTTCCTCTGGTCCATGCACCATGGCTTACTCAGCTGCACATGGGGCAGAAGGTAGCTTGGGAAAGCAATAGTGATCAGGGATTCTCGAGTTAGAGGAAGAGTCTGGCGTTCCTGTGGCCACAAACGTGAATCTAGAATAGTATGTAGCCTCCCTGGTGCCAGGGTGAAGGATGTCACTGAGCGGCTGCAGAACACTCTGAGAGGGAGGGTGACCAGCCAGCAGTTGTGCTCCATGTAGGTACCATCAACATAAGAAGAGAGAGGGATGAGGTCCTGCAGGCAGTTTTTAGGTAGCTAGTAAAGAGATTAAGAAGCAGGACCTTGAAGGTAGTAATATCCAGATTACTCCCAGTGCCACACATCTGAGTATAGAAATAAGGGGATAGAGAAAAATGAATGCGTAGCTGGGCAGATGATGCAAGAGGAAGGGTTCGAGATTTCTGCGACATTGGGACCGGCCTAATGGACATGGGACCTGCATAGACCAAATGGGTTGCACCTGAGCAGAGCCAGGAAAAATGTCCTTGCAGGGTGGTTTGCTAGATCTATTGGGAAGAATTTAAAATAACTTGGCAGGGGGATGGGTACAAGGAGAAAACATTGGATAGGAAAAGCAACGTACACAGAGAATTGGGAGAGACAGATAGCATTAGAGTAGGAAATAGTAAGGTATTAGATGGGGCCGGCATGAGAAGGAATACAATAATGTGTAAATTAAGTTCACAGTGCATGTATGTGAACGCACAGAGTGTGGTAAATAAAGTTAGTGAGTTGCAGTTGTGGGTAGCCACATGGAAATATGATGTTGTGGCGGTAACGGAGACCTGCCTAAAAAAAGGGCATAACTGGGTAGAAAATGTCCATGGATGCAAGGTGTCCAGGAAAGATAGGGAAGGGAAGAAAGGAGGAGGAGTGTCAGCATTGATTATGGATAATGTTACAGTGCTGGAGAGAGAGGATGACTTAGAGGGGTTAAAAAAGAGATAAGAGAAAATGAAGATACCATTACATTACTGGGTGTAATTTATAGGCCTCCAACTAGTGGGAAAGATATAGAGGAGCTAATTTTCAAGGAATTTACAGAGACGTTAAAAAAAACTTTAGGGTAGTCATAATGGGGAACTTTAGTTATCCTAATGTAGAGTGGAATAGTAATACTGTAAAGGGCAGGAAGGGGGATCGAGTTTCTAAAGTGTGTTCAGGGGAATCTTCTACATCATTGTGTTTGCAATGCTGGATCTGGATCTAGGGAATGAGATGGGACAAGTAGATCAAGTGTCAGAAGGGGAACATTTAGGGGATAGTGATCATAGTATCATGAGGTTTATGTAAGCTATGGAAAAGGACAAGAGCAATCCAGAGTACAGATTATTAATTCGGGGAAGAACAATTTCATTGGGGTGAGAACGGAGCTGGTCCACATAAATGGGAATCAAAGATTGGCAGGCAAAACTGCAATTCCATAGTGGGCTGACTTTAAAGAGGAAATAGTTTCAAGTAGATTCAAGGTACATTCCCATGACCGGAAAAGGTATGGAAAACAAAGCCAGAGCTCCCTGGCTAGCATAAGAGATAGAGAGTAAGATGAAGCAGAAAAAGCTGCGCATGACAAATGTCAGGTTGATAATGCAAGGAGAACCAGGCTGAATATAGAAAATTCGGAGGGGAAATTTAAAACAAACCAGAGAAAGTATGAGAATAGACTGGCAACCTACATGAATTGAAGCAAAAAGTTCTCTAGGGGTTAATATTAGGACCACTGATTTTCCTGGTCTATATTAATGATTATCATTATTATTGATGGTGCAGTCCATGATAGGCCAATTTAAATAGAGCTTAAATCTATTTGTGCTGATGAATAATGAAGCTATTTTTCCCAATTGCATTATAATTTACAGATATTCTGGTCAATATTAATCTAAATGATTTTAGTCTTGGTTTATCCGAAATCCGCACAATAACCATTAAAATCGATAAATTATGTGCATGCCATCAGGTGTTCGGTATTGAAATATGAAGATTTGGTAACTTCAATTGATAATGAATATCTATTGCTGTGCTTCACTTAGGCTATCTGGAGTTTCGTTAGTATATTCACTGTTTATTTTTTATTATAATATTTTATGTTATTACTTTATTATAGTTATTAGGACAAGTGTTTAATTAAAAAATCTATCGGTTAAAATTCTGCTGCCATGTAATCCAGAGGGCATCTATACACGCGTCTATATTTTGTTTTACCTTTACATTAACCTAAACAAAAAAAACTGTATGCCTTGAAATTGCGGATGCCATTGTGAAAATGAGATAGTAGCATAAGAAGGACAATTAAAAGAAAGGTATGGTGAATATGGCTAATTAAATTAAATGAAAAGAATGACAGAAATAAAGGTACAAAACAGCGAGCAGAGGCAGCTATGTTCCCATGGGTACGTAGACTAGACACTTTAATTGAAATATGTTAAGAAGTAAATGAGGACTAGTGTCCCTGTTCAAGACAGGTTACAGGAGTTGCCTTTAGTCAGAATCATTAGGCCATCAAGGCCTGTGTACCAGATGGCTCTTTCTTTGCCACAGATGTACGGATAACAGCTTCAGCAATAGGAAAGCAAGTAATATCAGGGGTTATTAGCCCCAAAACGGAGAGAAAACAGGACCCGGTGTACGTACTAACCTGACAATTGGACAAAATGGTGATTGCTGCAAGTCATTCGTTGGACTAGTGAAATGTAATAGTTTTGTTTTATGGAAAGGGATATAAAACGGGCTCGATTAGAAAAGCAAAGACGATGACATTTTAGTTCTTTAGTTGTTGATGGTTTTAGTGCTTATTATTTTTGGTGGCATGTGTTTTTTTTAGCAGTGGCTTCACACAATCACAGAATCGTTACAACGCAGAAGGAGGCCATTCGGCCAATCTTGTCCACCGTCTCTGAAACAGCAATTCACCAAGCGCCATTTCCCCACCTTCTCCCCATACCCCTTCACATTCTTCCTTTTATATAACATTCTAATTCCCTTTGATGCTTCAATTGAACCTGCCTCCACCAAAATTTCATGCTGCGCATTCCTGATCTTAACCACTCTCTGCGTGATAAAGTTTTTTTCCTCATGTCGCATTTGGCTTCTTTTACCCATTACTTTAAATCTGTGCCCTCTCGTTCTCGCTCACTTCACCAGCGGGAAACATTTGTCCTTATCTATTCTGTCCAGAACCCTCATGATGGTCAATATCTTTATCAACATCGTGGTTAGTGCTTTAGTGGATTGTTGTTACAATAGTGGTTAGGGTTTTAATGTCAGCTAAACAGTTAAATGGTCTTTAAGCTCAACCAACAGTTTTGAATAACTTAAAACTAACATGGCAGGACACCAAAGGAGGGCCCCATGAACATCCAATGCCATATGTGGAACTGCAAAAAAAATGACATATGCAAGAGGTTCCACCAACTGCTCCAGCTCAAGCGCAAGAGGTTCAGAGCTTGAAAAGCAGATGATGTCCTCACAGTGCAGAGAGAAGCTAAGAGTTTTCAGGATGCAGAGACCCCGCGGTTACGTGGTTCAGGATGAGAGGGCATGGGTGAACACAAGGCAAACTAGGAAGAACAGGCAGGCAGTGCAAGAATCCCCTGGGAGTGTGACACTCACAAGTTGTTAGCGTTGAATACCAGTGAGGATGATGAAATCTGGGGGGATTGCAGTCAATATATGAGACATAGCTGCACAAAAGGCATAAGAACTTCTAAAATGCAGATGTTGTAGGGGATTTGATAATCAGGGAGATGGGTAACTTCACGCATTAGTCCGTTGCCCTCCTGGTGCCAAGGTACAAAGATATCACTGCACGCATTCTGCAGGAGGACTGCCAAAAATCGTGGTCCATGTTGGAACCAATGGCATGGGTAGTAAATTCCGACAGAGTTTCAGGTGCTAGGAAAGTGACGTCACGACAATGCATGAAAGAATAGGACATTAAAGGTATCAGTCTTTGAATTACTGCCAGTACCACGGGCTAATGAGTACAGAAACCGAATGATATTGAGACTAAAATCTTTAATAATTACATGCCAAATTTTAATTCTACATTTTAAAGTCGATGCTTCGAGCACATTATCATACAATAAAGGACTATATTTAAAACATATACATGAGGTTTATAGATGAATCTATTTGCAGAATATGAGCAAAATGTCTTCTCGTTATTTAAAGCCGCTTTTCAATCACTTTACCCATTAGATTCTTCTTTGTATTTTTCTCTGGAGTTATCATGATAATGTAACACTTTGGAACAAAAATGCAAAGCAGCAATCCGAAACTGGACGCCAGAATCGCAAACACTTCCACCGCTACAGTGTATTTCCCAGGAGAACTCAAAGCAGCCGGAATAAAAGTTATCCAAACAGCACAAAAGATCAGCATGCTGAAAGTTATACATTTAGCTTCATTGAAATTATCTGGCAACTTCCGGGCCAGAAAAGCCAAGACAAAACATACGCACGATAACAAAGTGATGTAACCTGATACAAAATAGAAAGCTGCCGAAGAGCCCGCATTGCATTCTAAAATAATAATTTCCCTGTAATAGTTTGTGTTCTTCATGGGAAATGGAGGAGCAATGATCAACCAAAGGGCACATATGAAGCCCTGAACGAAAGTTAGGAGGAAAACACTTAGACGCTGCTTTTTTTGACCAAACCATTTCATCCTGTTACTACTGGGATGCGTGGCCTTAAATGCCATCAGCACCAGGATGGTTTTAACCAAAACACAGGAAATACAAAGGACAAATGTAACCCCGAACGCTGTGTGTCGCAACATACAAGACCAGTCAGAGGGTTCGCCAATGAATGCAACTGAGCACAAAAAATAGCATATTAATGCTAAAAGAAGGAGGAAGCTCAGCTCGGAATTGTTCGCTTTGACAAGAGGTGTTTCTCGATATCTAAAGAAAAGAACAGTTATATTGATAGCCATGCACACTCCAATGAATGCAAGAGTCACCAGAACAATTCCCAGGATTTCTGTAAAAGCCAGATATTCTATTTTCTTTGGTATGCATTGATCTTTCTGATCATTGGACCAGTATAAGAAAGGACATTTGATGCAGTCTATGGAGTCTAAGAGGAAAGGAGAACATTATATAGTCAAGATGTTCAGTTTTGATATTTCTGAGGATACTTGCTGAAATACGCATACTGAAGTAAAATCTGCATTTCGACTCACCTGTAGTGTTACTAATCTCCCCATCCGCACAGGGAGTGCAGTCAAAGCAACAAACAGGTTGTCCTTTTCTCGCTTTTTTTCTTGTTCCAGAAGAACAACTTTCGGAGCACACGGCATGGGGAATCTTGAGGAAGGAAATGATAGATTATCGACCTTGTAATATTGATAGACTGCAAATGCACTTATGCATAAACAGCAACTGTGATCGTTGCTAAAATGACATGTGTACACTTAAGTTTAAAGTTGACATCATATTTCTTGTCCTACCTATTTAAGTGCTAAGTTTTACTGACTAAATTCCTATCAACGTTTGAAGACCAAGGGCGTTTTCACTTGCAAACATTGTCGCTCAATAAATGTCTTCAAAAACAGTTCAACTGGTCATTTATCTTCATTATTGTTTGGGCAATATTTCTGTGTTACACATACTTACAAAAATAAACTTTTGTGTTTGCAGCTCTGTGGTGCGCACAAGTCGGCACGGTCCCTTTACAGCTGCTCTCTGCTTACTATGCTTCAGACAGGTTTCTGCCATATGACCACTTTGTATTTAATATAGTGCATGGAATGTTTCTAACTAGTGCCTTGATAAGAATTTTATCAAACGATTCTTTGAAAGATTCCCATGCCAAAATCACTCACTTTGAACAAAGACAATTGTATCTTATCGTCCAGTTGACAAACTAGCAGAAAAGGGTAAATACTTGTTTTGCCCCAGGCCAAATTTTACTCACCATTTCTTATTAAAAATGGTATTCTAAACTTTAGTGATTAGACCCTCACTAATAGCTATGATATACCGTAAAAGTACAATCAGTTTCAATTGGCAGGCGTACCTCCTTGTCACCACCGCTCCAGACAATTTCCCTCGGACTCAACACCAGTTCATTTCCCGCAGGTGCTGTCCCATTGTAATGTCCAACTATCTTCACTTCAATGCCGCCCTTTGTATCCATTTGCCAATTTACAAAGTCATACCCGGCTACTGGATTGCCATTATCATCAAAATGCAACTTCTCACCAGTTTTCGTTGTGAAATGTACGGACTTCATGTAATGGAGCAGCTTTAGAAAATAATTCGATATATTTATTTCGGGACTTTGTATGAAAAGAGAGAATGTTTATACTTTTCGATGACAATGTTCACTCAACATTTTCTAAAAAAAATCCAAGGTTATTGTTACATGTAATGAATCAGTTTGCAATTAAAGTGAATAAAATTATATCAGGTTAAATCCTTACCTGCCATGGATGAAAGTCTGAAACATATGCGCATGTATTATTTATAAATGGTCCTTTGCCATTTTCACATGAATGCATGTCGTGCAGTGCGTGTGCGAAGGTATAAACTGCTTTATATACATTGTAGGAACTTCCGTCCAGAGTTAGGTCAGTATAGACGTTGTGTATTTCATGCAAGGTTTCATTTCCAGTACACTGGGGGAGCTGAGAAGAAGATCCTACTCGGCTTGTGTTGTTATCTAATATTAGAGAGCATCCGAACGTCGTTTCCCAAAACTCCCTTACTAAACTATCACCAGGAAACATAGAAGGATGGAGCCTGAGCAGAAAATCCCGCAGACCTGGAACTTCTACGGTACGCAGCGCAGTTCCAATTGCCCCAGTAAGGAATCTCGCACTTTTATCTGGTGCAACAATATCTGTTGTAATCCATGCTTCGCTTCCTATCCATTGTATTCCAGTGAGGTTCTGCCGTAAAATCTCGTCCAATAAAACACGCATTTCTCCCGATGGAGCAAAAGCCACCACGACTTTTGTAGTTGACGCTTTTATCACTTGTACAATTTTCGCAATCTTTTCTACAGGATCGGTTCTAGAAAACGATTCGGAAAAGGCAATGCAAATACCGAAATTCACGGCAGCTTCAATAAATGCTTTTATTCCTGAGTTACCATAGTCGTTGTTGCTGCTAACGGTTCCAATCCAAGTCCATCCAAACCTCTTAACCAGTTGAACCAAAGCATTGGATTGATGGTAGTCACTTGGTATTGTTCTATAAAAGGTCGGATATTCGTTCCTATTACTGAGACATACACACGTGGAAAAGTAACTAACCTGCAACCAATCAAAGAGGGAAATATGAAATAGATCACACCTCCACAAATATTTCTCACCTCCAAATATTCTAAAGCCGTTGAAATAAAAATAATTGTGAATAAAGTGTAAATTAATGGTTGCGGTAAAATACAAAGTTGTGTTCAAGTTCTGTTATTTTATGGTATAATTAATGACCACGGTGTAATCAAGCCCTCATAGTACATTTACTGAAAGTAACATAAAGCGGTAGGAAAGAAAGATTTACATTTTACAGCAACTTTCGAGATCCCAATGCGCTTTACAGTCAATTTAGTACTTTTGAATGTAGTAACTTTTGTGAGGTAAGAAACTCAACAGCCAATTTGGGGAGAACAATGGCTCATAGGCAGCAGAGTGATTGAAACATAGGAAAATAAGAGCAGGAGTAGGCCATTTGGCACTTCGAGTCTGCACCGCCATTCAATACGATCATGGCTGATCATCCAAACTCAGTATCCTGTTCCTGCTTTCTCCCTGTATCCCTTGATCCCTTTAGCCCTAAGAACTATATCTAACTCTTCCTTGAAGAAATTTAATGATTTGGCCTCAAGTGCTTTCTGTGGTAGAGAATTGCACAGGTTGACCACTGTGAACAAATCGCTCCTCATCACAATCCTAAATTGATTAGCCCTTATCCTTCGACCATGACACCTGGTCCTGGACTCCCCCACCATCGGGAACATCCTTCCTGCATCTAGTCTGTCAAGTCTTGTTAGCATTTTGTAGGTTTCTATGAGATCCCCTCTCATACTTCTAAACTCTAGCGAATACAAACATAATCGACCCAATTTATCTTCATACATCAGTCCTGGATTCCCAGGAATCAGTCTGCTGAACCTTCGCTGCACTCCCTCCATAACAAGAACATCCTTCCTCAGATATGGAAACCAAAACTGCACACAACACTCCAGATGTGGTCTCTCCAAGGTATTGTATAATAGCAGCAAGACATTCTTGCTCCTGTACTCAAACCCTCTCGCCATGAAGGCCAACATACCATTTGCCTTCTTAACTGCCCGCTGCACCTGTATGCGCCCCTAGCCAAGCTGTTCCAGTACAGCTACAACACTGACATCTACCCTGCAATGTGGAAAATTGCCCAGGTATGTCCTGTCCACAAAAAGCAGAACAAGTCCAACCTGGCCAATTACCGCCCCATCAGCCTACTCTCAGTCATCAGTAAAGTGATGGAAGGTGTCAACAACAGTGCCATCAAGCGTCACTTGCTTAGCAATAACCTGCTCAGTGACGCTCAGTTTGGGTTCCGCCAGGGCCACTCAGCTCCTGACCTCATTACAGCCTTGGTTCAAACATGAACACAAGAGCTGAACTCAAGAGGTGAGGTGAGAGTGACTGCCCTTGACATCAAGGCAGTATTTGACCGAGTATGGCATCAAGGAGCCCTAGCAAAACTGAGGTCAATGGGAATCAGAGGGACAAACGTCCGCTGGCTAGAGTCATACCTAGCGCAAAGGAAGATGGTTGTGGTTGTTGGAGGTCAATCATCTGAGCTCCAGGACATCACTGCAGGAGTTCCTCAGGGTAGTGACCTAGGCCCAACCATCTTCAGCTGCTTCATCAATGACCTTCCTTCAATCATAAAGTCAGAGGTGGGAATGTTAGCATTCACTGTGGTAATGGAGAGGGATAGGTATGTGCAACAGGGCAAGGTTTACAATTGGGGGAAGGGTAGATATGATGCTGTCAGGCAGGAACTGAGGAGCATAAGTTGGGAGCATATGCTGGCAGGGAAGGGCACGGTCGAAATGTGGAACTTTTTCAAGGAGCAGATAGTAGGGGCCATTGATAAGCATGTCCCTGTCAGACAGGGAAGGGATGGTCATGTGAGGGAACCGTGGTTGACAAGAGAGGTTGAGAGTCTTGTTAGGAAGAAGAAGGATGCGTATATAAAGTTGAGGAAAAAGGGCACAGGCATAGCTCTGGAGGGATACAAGATGGCCAGGAAGGATCTGAAGAAAGGGATTAGGAGAGCTAAGAGAGGGCATGAAAAATGCTTGGCGGGTAGGATAAAAGAAAACCCCAAGGCCTTTTACGCGTATGTCAGAAATATGAGGATGACTAGGGGGACCATAGGTCCGGTCAAGGACAATAGCGGGAGACTGTGTGTTGAGCCGGAAGAGATAAGTGAGGTTTTGAATGAGTACTTCTCTTCGGTATTTACGAATGAGAAGGGGTGTATTACTGAAGAGGACGGTGTGAAACAGACTGGTAAGCTCGAGGAAGTGCTCGTTAGGAGGGAAGATGTGTTGGGGTTTTTGAATAACTTGAAGATAGACAAGTCTCCCGGGCCTGACGGGGTATATCCAAGGATGTTATGGGAAGCAAGGGATGAAATTGCAGAGCCGCTGGCAATGATCTTTTCATCTTCTCTGCTGACGGGGGTGGTACCAGGTGATTGGAGGGTGGCAAATGTTGTGCCCCTGTTCAAGAAAGGGAATAGGAACAACCCTGGGAATTACAGGCCAGTTAGTCTTACTTCGGTGGTAGGCAAGTTGATGGAAAAGGTGCTGAGGGATAGGATTTATGAGCATCTGGAAAGACACTGCTTGATTCGGGACAGTCAGCACGGTTTTGTGAGGGGTAGGTCTTGCCTCACAAGCCTGATTGAATTCTTTGAGCAGGTGACCAAGCAAGTGGATGAGGGTAAACCAGTGGATGTGGTGTACATGGATTTTAGTAAGGCATTTGATAAGGTCCCCCATGGTAGACTTATGGAGAAAGTCAGGAGGCATGGGATAGTGGGGAATGTGGCCAGTTGGATTAAGAATTGGCTAACTGATAGAAGGCAGAGAGTGGTCTTAGATGGTAAATACTCAGCCTGGAGCCCAGTTACCAGTGGCGTGCCGCAGGGATCAGTTCTGGGTCCTCTCCTGTTTGTGATTTTTATTAACGACTTGGATGAGGAAGTCGAAGGGTGGGTCAGTAAATTTGCAGATGATACAAAGGTTGGTGGAGTTGTGGATACCGAGGAGGGCTATTGTCGTCTGCAAAGGGACTTGGATAGGTTGCAGTGCTGGGCTGAAAAGTGGCAGATGGAGTTTAACCCTGAAAAGTGTGAGGTCGTCCATTTTGGAAGGACAAACATGAATGCAAAATACTGGGTTAACGGTAGGGTTCTTGGGCATGTGGAGGAGCAGAGAGACCTTGGGGTCTATGTGCATAGATCATTGAAAGTTGCAACTCAAGTGGATAGGGCTGTGAAGAAGGCATATGGGGTGTTAGCGTTCATTAGCAGAGGGATTGAATTTAAGAGCCGTGAGGTGATGATGCAGCTGTACAGGACCTTGGTAAGGCCTCATTTGGAGTACTGTGTGCAGTTCTGGTCGCCTCATTTTAGGAAGGATGTGGAAGCCTTGGAGAGGGTGCAGAGGAGATTTACCAGGATGTTGCCTGGAATGGAGAATAAGTCTTACGAGGAAAGGCTGAACATTCTAGGCCTCTTCTCATTAGAAAGGAGAAGGATGAGGGGTGACATGATAGAGGTTTATAAGATGATCAGGGGAATAGATAGGGTAGACAGTCAGAAACTTTTTCCCCGGGTGGAGCAAAGCGTTACAAGGGGTCATAAATTTAAGGTGAAGGGTGGGAGATATAAGGGGGATGTCAGGGGAAGGTTCTTTACCCAGAGAGTGGTCGAGGCATGGAATGCCTTGCCCGGGGAAGTTGTTGAGTCAGAAACTTTAGGGACTTTCAAAAGGCTTTTGGATAGGTATATGGATAAAGGAGAATGATGGGGTATAGATTAAATTGTCCTTGACAGAGGACAAAGGATCGGCACAACATTGTGGGCCGAAGGGCCTGTTCTGTGCTGTATGTTCTATGTTCTATGTTCTATGTTCTATATGATTGCACAATGTTCAGCACCATTCGTGACTCATCAGATACTGAAGCAGTCCGTGTAAAAATGCAGCAAGACCTGGACAATATCCAGGCTTGGGCTGATAAGTGGCAAGTAACATTCGTGCCACACAAGTGCCAGGCAATGACCATTTCCAACAAGATAGAATCTAACCATCTCCCCTTGACATTCAAAAGCATTACCATCGCTGAAACCCCCACTATCAACATCCTAGAGGCTACCATTGACCAGAAACTGAACTGGAGTAGCCATATAAATGCCGTGGCGACAAGAGCAGGTCAGAGACTAGGAATCCTGAGGCAAGTAACTCACCTCCTGACTCCCCAAAGCCTGTCCACCATCTACAAGGCACAAGTCAGGATATGATGGAATACTCTCCACTTGCCTGGATGGGTGCAGCTCCAGCAACACTCAAGAAGCTCGACACCATCCAGGACAAAGCAGCCCGCTTGATTGGCACCCCATCTACAAACATTCACTCCCTTCACCACCGACGCACAGTGGCAGCTTTGTGTGCCATCTACAAGGTGCACTGCAGCAATGAACCAAAGCTCCTTTGACAGCACCTTCCAAACCCGCGACCTCTACCAACTAGAAGGACAAGGGCAGCAAATACATGGGAACACCACCACCTGCAAGTTCCCCTCCAAGTCACACACCATCCTGACTTGGAACTATATCATCTTTCCGTCACTGTCGCTGGGTCAAAATCCTGGAACTCCCTTCCTAACAGCACTGTGGGTATACCTACCCCAAATGGACTGCAGCGGTTCAAGAAGGCAGCTCACCACCACCTTCTCAAGGGCAATTAGGGATGAGCAATAAAAGCTGGCCTAGCCAGCGTCGCCCACATCCCATGAATGAATAAAGCAAAAAACAAATTGAGCGCTGATATTATCCTGGTTGCAGTACTGAAGACTTGTGCTCCAGAACTACCTGCATTCTGAGCCAATCTGTTCCAGAATGTTACAACACCGGCAGCTACCTGACATTGTAAAATGTGGCCCAGGTATGTCTTGTCCACAAAACACAGGACAAATCCATCCAAGTCGGCCTTTTACTGCCCCGACAGTCTACTGGCAATCATCAGCAAAGTGATGAAGGTGTAATTGACAGTGCTATCAAGTGGCACATATTTGGCAATAACCTGCTCACTGATGCTCAGTTTGGGTTCCCCCAGAGACACCCGACTCCAGCGGTCATTACAGCCTTGGTGCAAGCATGGAAAAAGGAGCTGAATTCCAGAGGTAAGGTGAGAGTGACTGTGCTTCACATTGAGGCAGCATTTGGGCAAGTGCAGAATAAAGGAGCCCTAGCAAAATTGAAATCAATGGGAATCAGGGGGAAAACAGCCCACTGATTGGAGTCAGTCAGCACTCAAGAAGCTCGACACCATCCAGGGAAGAACAACTACCTTGATTGGCACCCCAACACCTTTAACATTCACTTCCTTCACCACTGGCACACAGTGGCAGCAGTGTGTACCATCTACAAGATGGTAGGAGAGGGAGCGTTGTCTATTCTTCGTCAAATTATGTCACGGGATTAAGTCCACTTCAGAGGGCAGAAATCAGTTTAACAACTCAACAGAAAGATGCCACCACCAAAAATGCTGTGATCCTGATTGAACCGGGAGTGTCAGTCTAGATTTAGTACTCAATTTTCTGCATTGGGATTTGAACCCCCAACGTTTGATTACAAGGCGAGTGTACCTTCACTGAGCCAGGGCTAACACCTAAATGCATATCTAGGTGCATATCTAGTAATTATTTTTTTGGTTCCGTTTGTATGATAGTAGTCAGTGTAATTTACGGAATCTCACCATTGGTATTTTAAATAGACCGATTGCTCTTGCCACTGCTATGGATTCTGAGGATCCATCACCACCAACAATACCAACAACATTGAGCGGCCCGGTGCAAACTCGACCCATATATGCTTCTTCCAGCCCATTAACAAGAGCCAGAGCGACTTTTGTTGCAATCTTGGAGGACGCGCAGTCATCGTGACCCCTGTAACCCAAGGTAATGTCTGGGAGAAGTGTTCCATCCTTGTTTATTTCCTCGATTGCAAAAATCATGGTTTGCACAAGGCGAAAGGCCCTTAAACTGAAACTGAGAAACACAAATGTTGAGAGACGATAGTTCAGCTTCCTGCATACGTCTTAACACCTTGAAATATTTGCAAAGAGCATTGAAGCCCGCAATGTCCTTTTAAAGCTATTTAATTGGTATGGGATGTGCGATTGATACCCGACGAGCCATTATGTTCTTAATACAATTCTTGAATATTATTGTTTTATTTTACTAATACAGTTGACAAAATATTTATTTTTCCATTCGGGTAGTTACTTCAACAACACCTTGAAACTAATAACATTGCACCAGTTAATATTACAGGACAGCAATAACATCAAATTTGCGTCATTAAAAAACAAAACATGCTGGAAATATCCAGCAGATTTGGCAATATCTGTGGAGAGCAAAACAGAATTAATGATTCCGGTCAATCACCTTTCATCCGAATGTTGTTTCTCTCTCCTGCCTGACATGCTGAATATTTCCATCACTTTTTGTTTTTAATGAATGGAAATACTCAGCAGGTCAAGCAGGAGAAACATAGTTCTGATGAAAGGTGATCGACTGGCATCGTTAATTCTGTTTCCCTCTCCACAGATACTGCCAAGCCTGCTGAATATTTGCAGCATTTTCAGTTTTTATTTCCGATTTCCAGCATCCGCAGTATTTTGCCTTTCTGTCGCATCTGCGTCCACTTTTAGCAGTTAAATCGTATATCCTCGGCTCCTGTTTCAATTTTACATTCTAATGCAACATAAAACATACTCTTTGATCATTTTTTTTCATATTTAAAATAATCATACCAAGCTTAATCAACACATTTCGTTTAGAAATCTGATCAAATTCTTCCTTTATCAAAATGGTACAGTTAGTGTATATTGAATAGCAGAAGCAGATGGAGAGAAGTGAAGAGATCTGAAAGAAATGATTGAATCTGTGTCGAAGGCATCTGATAAATGGAATTCTTTTTTTCTCGCTCGTACTTGAACTGAGCAACAAAAATCAAAAGTAATTTTGTGCTGCTGTATTTGATTGCTAATTTAATCGTACAAAAAGTAAGGATGGCGGAAAATCTAGTCGACGCCTGCCTGTAGATATAACGGCGATTCTCCCCACTCTTCCTCTGTAACTTCGGCGTAAGAAAAGCGAAAAGCTGGGAAAACACCAAAGATGGCTACACCATTCATAGCGTTCCACGTGGCTCTTCCGGCGGATAAGTGGGAAGACCCAAGTGGAAATTCACCTCCGTATTTCAGTTGAGATTACGAAACCGACTGCAAATTCTTCTCCCTAACAGAGCACATGCTGCAACCTGACACTGGCATGAATCAAACGATTACTTAATGATTATGGCGCCGGCGATGACGATGCTTAGTATGGATAAATATAAAACATAACTTGGTAATCACTGATCTCAAGTCAACAAAAACAAAGATTCTGCCGAGGCATTTCACAAAAACCTAGCTAAATTTTTTTTCTATTCTATTTCACGATTATATATTAAACGTACGCCATCTGTTGCAATTTATTTCAACTGGCTATGGCTTTCAACGCAGTCACCATAATAATGTGCAGTGGGATGAATAATGCATAAATAATACAGAACGCACCACGCAGACACAAACCATTCGTTTCAAATGCTCCATGCCTGTGCTTATACTCCACATTAACATTCCCTTACCTAATCGGCATAACCTTATATTATTTTCTCCTTCGTGCATTTATCTAATTTCCCCTTAAAGACATCTACGCTATTCGCCTCAACTAAGCATTGCGATAGCAAGTTCCATGTTTCATCACCCTCTGGGTTCTTAAGTTTCCACCTAATTCACTGTTGAATTAATAATAACTATCTTATATTAATAGCTTCTGATTCTGGTCTCAACGCTTTTTTGTACAGTTCCGGCTGCTTGGTAGAGACCAAAGCCTACCAATAAACTGGTCAATAATTTATCAATTTGCAGTCGTTGCGAACTATCAGGCTTAACGCAATATAAAAGAAACGCATTTAGCAAAATGTCACTTCTGACAGAATGTATGTATGAGCATATACTCAAACAGGGTTTTTCTTTAAAAATCGCTCGAAACTACGCACGGGCACACCAGAACTGAACTAACCTTTGACATCTGATTTCTTCTGGTAGTTTTGTAAATAAATTCAGCTCCTCAAACCTGCTCGAGTGCACGCTAAACAATCCTCCAAGCACGATGTCCCCATCTTTAGATATGTTGGGCAGATGGAATCTTTCCTGAAGTCTGCAGGCTAGCTCACCTGAGCCCGATGCAAAAAACACCATCGCCAATATAAGCTGCAACATCGCAGCATTACTGATTACAATACGACAAGATTCTGTTTATGCTCTTTTTATACAATCTCTAAACATTGCTTGCTAGAGCGCTGGAGTTCAAATAGCGAGTAAGGTAACATATAGAGGAACTCTTTACCATTTGTTATTACTTCTGGGAAATTAATTAATATCCTAAGCGAACACAAATGCCGTTGTGAGGACTAAATACACATGAGAAATATCCAATGTATCAGTTTCTACGTGATCAGTGAATGGTTCAGTTGGTAATGAAGCTGAAAGCCAAAAATAAGAAACTAGAAGAATAAGAATTAGTCAGAAAATTATGCGGAATTTGCATAAATGCCCATGTCCAGAATTTCAGCAGAACCAATGCAGATAAAAGGCTTTCCAAGTTAAAATATAAGTGGGGATAAATATTTACAAAGCTTGCAGGGTGAAGGCTTGAACGTTGAACAAATACAAAAAGTTGGTCAAAATAGTTTGCCAAAAGGGGAGGGGAAAAGAAAAACACTATCAAGTGCAAAGCATAACTCCAAAATATTTTTCCGCTTCTATAAAGGAAATGACTAGTCATAGATTCATTTAATACCTTAGGGCGCCATGTCGAGTTGGACATGTATAGGAACATCTGCTCATTAAGTACGAATTGCGCACCTCTTGAATTCAGGCAATGAGCCATTCAACATCAGGGGCACATCCTTTGTCTCCAAGTCTCTGACATTATCAAAATCGAGACATTCGATGGGAGGAAGGCTAAAAACCAACAAATTTTGGGGAGTTAATATTAATTATTAATTTACAATTAATTTATGAATCAATTTGGTTAGAGTTAAACAACAGAAAAGGATTTGTAACATTATTGGGTGTTTGCCATTGACCGCCAAATTCCGGGAAGGAGACAGAAGTGCAATTCTTAGGCAAATTTCAGAAAAATGTGAAAAATAAAACAGCAATAGTAGGGTTCTTCAATTACCTGTTATAGATAAGGATGAACAGGTGTAAAAAGATAAGGAAGATGACGAATTTATAAAAATGTGTATAGGAAAATATTCTCATTCATTATGTTTTAAGATCAATGAGAAAGGAAGCAGAGCGGAATCCAATTAAACAGAATGAAACCGAGCAAGTGGAGCGTGTTTCTCCTGGAGAGGAGCTGGATAATGTGATCATAATACAATTAAGTTTAAATTAGTTATGGAAAGGGACAAACAGAAATGAATGGTGAAATTACACAATTCAAAATTCAAAGTTAAAATTAGCCAACTGAAAGCCAATGTCAGTGATTTGAGAAGTTGGACTCAAATCGAAGATTGTCCAAAAAACCATGAATGTTCAATGGGAGGCCTAAAAGCAATTATAGTTCAAGGACAAGCCAAACGTATTCCCATAAGGAGAACAGTAAGGGCATCCAAAGCTTGAGATCCATGGATTAGAACGGAAGTAGAGGATAAGGTAAAACAGCAAAAGGTTTATGACAAATGCTGCAGGCTACAGTAGAAAGCTCAGGCAGAATACAAAGGTGCAGGGAAAAGTGAAACTGTTATAAGGGCAAAGAGAGAATATGAGAAAAGACTAGCAGGTAGCATAAAAGGAAGTTGAAAATCCATTATAAATGTATAAAAAGTAAAAGGACAGTTGAAGGAATGGTGGGGCTGATTTAAGACAAAGATTTACATTTTATCGTGGTGGCAGTGGACATTACCGAGGTATTGAATGAATAGCTTGCATCTGACTTCACGAAAGAAATGTATGAAGTTAATGTCACAGAAGAGGCGAAGGGAATAGCGATATTTGATTAGATGAAAATAGATTTTTAAAAAGCAGGTGGTAAATAGGTTGGTATCACTCAAAGTTAAGAAGTCACATGGTCCAGATAGGATGCATTCAAGGTTGCTGAGGGAAGCAAAGTTGGAGATAGCAAAAGCTATGACCATAATCTTTCAATCCTCCTCGAATATGTGAGTGATGCCAGAGGACAGGAGGATTGAAAATGTTCTATACCTATACAAAAGTGGAGAGGATCAAATTCAGTAACTACAGACAAGTCAGTTTAACGTAAGTGGTGGGAAAACCATTAGCCACCATTGTCAATGATACAATTAATTCTCACTTGGAGAAGCATGGGTTAATAAGGGACATCCAACTCGGATTTGCTTCAAGACAAATTTCATCTGATTAACCTGATTGTGTTCTTTCATAACGTAAGACAGGGTTGATAATTGTAATGCAATGCATGTTGCATATACGGACTGTTATGCAACCCCCACCTGCCAAGAATGAGACATATTAATTTCGCCACATGTATTTTAAATTTCAAATTGTTGCTGGGAAGATAAGGTATATTACAAGGGCTTGCCAGGCCCCTGGCTGGAAAGACATTTTAGCATATTGATAGTCAATGTAGACAAAGGACCATTCCCTCACACACACAATACACAGAACCTAGACATGATGAGACCGGTTAGTCACATGACTAACCTACTTGGCAACCTGGGGTTTTCTGAATTGTACAGTTTTTAACTGAGATCCGACATGAAGCTGTTTGATCCTGGATTCAAAAGACCTCTCCTGGCTGGCTCACCACCGCCTCTTCTGTCTGCTCCCATCACTTTCAAAAGAAACTCCAAAAACCGATTGAAGACTCATGAACCCCAAGAGAGAAATGTCTCCTACAGTGAACAAGGTTTAAGACGAATACAGGGCCCCAGCAAAAAGCAAGACCTATCTACAATCAAGGACTCTACACTGAGCTTGAAGAACGTAACAACGCTTATATTGCCATAAATCTTTCTACATTAATTTTTCTTCTGCTCTTTTCTGTCTCTATTTGCATGTGTGAATGCTAGCGTGGGCAGGTTGTGTATGCATAGGCATCAACCACATTAAAGTTTAAGTTTAATTTTAATAAAATTTCACCTTTCTTCTTTAAACCTCGTTTCTTTGCCTTATAGTTGGAAAACAGCGAACAAGGATTCACTAAGGGCAAGCTAAAACACAATGTGTTTAAAAATAAAGCACTGGTACAGTAAGAACAGGTGAAGGCTGAAAGAGAACCCTGGACCTCTTTCTCGCCTGGTCGTAACAGGACATTCAAAAAGCATTTGGCAAAGTACTGCATAACAGACTGATTTAGAAATAGAAGCACATTGGGTTAAAGGAACAGTGGTAATTTGATTATGTAATTAGCTAAGGGCTGACAGGCAGGCAGTAGCGGTGAATGGAATGGTGAATGTTTGATTGGAGCGGAATATGCGGTGGGGTTCCCCAGGGGTTGTTATTGGGACCATTTGTGTTATATATCAATGTCCCAGACTTCAGTAAAGGGAACAACATTCTGAAGGTTGTCAATGATGCAATATATGGCAATGCTGTAAATAGTGAGGAGGGTAGTTCAAACTTCAGGAGGACATAGATTGGTAAAATGGGCAGACACATGGCAGATGGAATTTAATGGGGTAAGTGTAAAATGTGTAAGAAGAGTAAAAGTGTAAGTGTAAACAAAGTAAAACTTTGGAAGAAACCAGATTTAGGGGCAATATAGTCTAAATTGTACTATTTGGAGAGGGGTACAGAGTAGAGGGAGCTGGGGATGCATATTCACAAATCTTTGAAGGTGGCCAGGCATGTTGATAAATCAGTTAAGAAAACATAAGGGGAAATTGGCTTTGTAAATAGCCAATTAAACAACCTTCTCTTCTCTATGGAGAACAACCATAGCTTCTCCAATCTATCCTCATAAACTGAAGTCTCTCGTCCCTGGAACCATTTTTGTAAACCATTTTTGCGCTTTTTCTAACGCATTCACATCCTTCCTAAAGTGCGATGCTCAGAATTGAATACAATATTCCAATTGAGGCTGAACCAGTGGTTTATAAAGGTTCATCATGACTACCTGAAATTAACTGATAGTTTTAGGGAGCAACTAAAGTAGTAGAGAGGGGAATGGCTATGAATATAATTTACATGGACTTCCATAAGGCATTCAATAACGCTGCACATAGAAACTGTTAGCTTAAATTAAAACTCATAAAATTGAAAGCAAATTATTGACTTGGTTAGGAGATTAGTTAGGCAACAGAAGACAGAGAGTAGGGATAATGAGCATGCACTAGAATTCATTGGGAGTGACTAGTGATGTCCCACAGGAATCTGTTCTGAGGCTTCAACTATTCTCTCAATTTATTAATGGCTTAGCTAAGATAATAGCGAGCCATGTATCCAAGTTTAGTCTAAGGATACAGGGTGAACATTTTTGGACTGAGATGAGGAGAAATTCCATCACCCAGAGTGTGGTGAACCTGTGGAATTCGCGACCACAGAAAGCAGTTGAGGCCAAAACATTGTATGTTTTCAAGAATGAGGTCGATATAGCTCTTGGGGCGAAAAGGATCAAAGGATATGGGGGGGAAACGGGAACAGGCTACTGAGTTGGATGATCAGCCATGATCATAATGAATGGTTAAGCAGGCTCGAAGGGCCGTATGGCCTACTCCTGCTCCTATATTCTATGTTTGTTGATGTCACAAAACTCGGTGGCACAGTAAGTAATGCAGACTGCAACATGAAATTTAAAAAAAAAAAGACAGAGACAGCTGGGCAAAACTGTGGCAGATCAATTTCAATGCAGGTAAGCTTGAGGTCGTCCAATGTGGAAGAAAAAAGGAAAGATCAGAATATTTTTAAATGGTCGAAAGCTAGGAACGGTAGGGGTCCAACGAGATTTAGGGGCCCATATACACAGATCACCAAGCTCGAACAGCCATGTTGAAGAGAGAATCAAAAAGGCTAATGAAATGTTAACCTTTATAAGTAAATGTCTGGCAATATAAAGGGGAGGAAATTCTGCTTCAATTGCACTAATCCCTGGTTAGATCACATCTGGAGTACTGCGTACAATTCTGATCACCATGCCTAGAAATGATATTTTGACCTTGGAAGACATGTAACCAGGCTCCAAGAATTAGATTATGAGGAAATACTGCATAGACTAGGCTAGGATTCCCTGGAATATAGAAGGCTAAGGGGAGATTTGATATGTATAAGCAATGATACGCATGTCAATTATTACGACCTCAGTAAGACCATTACTGTTAAAACTGGAGAAATGAACTCCCCAAAACAACTTAAAGAATTGCACAAGATTTCATGTTTAAGACTTATTATTACAAATAAACTAAAAGAAATTCCCATCAACTAAACAGTACATTGTAAGTAGCTGCTCCCCCAAATTAGAGTCATGGAGTCATAGAGTTATACATCACAGAAACATGCCCTTCGGCCCATCGTGTCTGTGCTGGCCATCAAGCACCTAACTATTCTAATCCCATTTTCCATCACTTGGCCCGTAGCCTTGTATGCTATGGCGTTTCAAGTGCTCATCTAAATACTTATTAAATGTTGTGAGGGTTCCTGCCTCTACCATCTCTTCAGGCAGTGCGTTCCAGATTCCAATATTTTCCTCAGATCCCCTCTAAACTTCCTGCACCTTACCTTAAATCTATGCCCCCTGGTTCTTCACCCCTCTTCCAAGGGACAAGGTTTCTTCCTATCTAACCTATCAATACCCCTCATAATGTTGTATACCTCAATCATATCTCCCCTCAGCATTCTCTGCTCTAAGGAAAACAACCCCAGCCTTTTCAGTCTCTCTTCATAGCTGAAATGCTCCAGCCCAAGCAACATGCTGGTGAATCTCCTCTAAACCCTCTCCAGGGCAAACACATCCTTCCTCTAGTGTGGTGCCCAGAACTGTACACAGTACGCCAGCTGTGGCCTAACTAACATTTTATGCAGCTCCATCATAACCTCCCTGCTTTTATATCCTATGCCTCAGCTAATAAAGGCAAGTATTCCTTATGCTTTCCTAACCACCTTATCTACCTGTGTTGTTGCCTTCTGTGATCTATGGACAAGTACACCAAGGTCCTTCTGACCCTTTGTACTTCATAGGGTCCTGCCACCCATTGTATATTCCCTTGCCTTGTTATTCTCCCAAAATGCATCACCTCACACTTCTCAGGATTAAATTCCATTTGTCACTGCTCTGCCCTTCTTACCAGCCCATCTATATCGCCCTGTAACCACCAATTTTCGTGTCATCTGCGAACTTATTGATCATACATCCAATATTCACATCAAAATCTTTAAAGAACACTACAAACAGCAAGGGTCCCAGCACCGATCCCTGCAGCACACCACTGGTCACTGGCTTCCACTCGCAAAAACAACCCTCGACCATTACCTTCTGCCTCCTGCCACTAAGCCAATCTCGGATCCAAATTGCCAAATTGCCTTGGATCCCATGGGCTCTTACCTTCTTAACCAATCTCCCATGCGGGACCTTATCAAAAGCGTTACTGAAGTCCATATAGACTACATCAACTGCTTTACCTTCATCTACACATTTCGTCACTGCCACAAAAAATTCAATCAAGTTAGTCAGACATGATCTCCCCCTGGCAAAGCCATGCTTGTTTTCCCTGATTAATCCCTGCCTCTACAAGTGGAGATTAGTCCTGTCCCTCAGAAATTTTCCAATATTTTCCCTACCGCAGATGTTCGACTCACCTGCCTGTAATTACTGGTTTATCCCTGCTACCTTTCTTAAATAATGGTACCACATTCGCTGTCCTCCAGTTCTCTGGTACCTCTCCTGTGGCCAGAGATGATTTGGAAATTTGTGTCAGAGGCCCTGCAATCTCCTCCCTTGCCTCACATAACAGCCTGGGATACATCTCATCTGAGCCTGTGGATTTATCCACTTTTAAGGCCGCTTAAATAGCTAATAGTTCCTCCCTTTCAATGCTAATTTGTTCAAGTATATCACAATCCCCTCCCCGATCTCTACACCTATATCATCCTTCCCCATTTTACAGGGGAAGATATTTTATTTACTGTTAAAAATACATTTGAAAACCTTTCACCACACTGATATGGCACACAGTCCTCCTTGATGGTGAAATATTTGCAGCTAAAACTCCCAAACTCTTTCGAGTTGCAATGGCTTGAATCATTGCTCAAAGTCACTTTCCTCACTTCCATGATTAAATGATCTTTGCTGATCCTGTTGTTCTTTTACTTCTCCTCAAGCCTTTTGCTTTATCAGTCTTGTGACAGCAGGTATTCCCTCACTCTCTCCTCTCTGAGATTGCCACCACTGGCATTCTTCTTCCATCCATACAGCCTGCTTGCCTTCTGAAAATCTGTTGAATTTATCCAGAAACAAAAGTCAATAGCCAATTGTCTTTTCCAATATGCAAAGTCCACAAATATGGTCACTGCAGAGCCACCCGGAATTTTCAATGTTTCCAGGTGTTAGCAACTGCCATTCATATTTACATTTTCAGAAACACGGACTCCTTTTTTACGATCTGAAAGTCTGGGTGGTTAAAACCCATTGTCCTTCAGGTGCTGTACACCTGCAATCTCTGTTTTTGAAAAGGTCTTTGATCTGGGCTCTTTATTGACCTGGTGGCCAAGATCCCTATCTTGTCTTTAAGCAGAGTTGATGTGAGAACACCTGACTTCTCTGACTCTATCTTAAACTACTTTCGAAATCACAGTTTATAAAACATAATCATGCTGCAAAGTCCGGCGTTCATACACAATTGACTGTACAGTGTCTGAGGTCAAGCAACGTGAGAAATAAGCCATTTAGTTCAGATATCATCATTTGTGAATAGCTTAACTTCAGCTTGAAACAAAGATCCAAGTGGAAAATATAAGCTTGTCGAGCTAAAGGGAAGGACTGGCTCAACACTGAAGAAGATAACATTTGTGGCTTAGGGAAGATTGGATATTGGATCAGCCACACCGCTCATAAGGACAGCCCATAGGCCATGAGCTATTCAAAGATGGTTATATAATGCTGTTAATTTGTTAGCTCTTTAGGGATTTAACCTTAAAATGACCTCACAAATTGTAATAATCTGAGACTCCGACCACTGCTATAATTAATACACAAAATCTGTTAATGCTGATATACAGTGATGTGCGACTTGCATCTTTTAGTCATTTGTTAAGTAATTTTACATGTTGATTATTTGACATTCAGACTGTTAGCGACCATCTCTGTGTCTATTTGAATTCCTTTCTTGCTCATATGCTGTATCTTTAGCTTTAATCTGTGATTTTGTATCCATTAAATAGTTACAGTGCGTGATCTGTTATCTGACCTTGTCCTTCATGATTCCGCAAGAAAGGATTAATTTATTTACTCAGGAGCCTGGTTTGCAAGAGAGTCAGAAATTCCATTAGAACTGGTTAAACGTCAGCTGTCTCTGTGAGCCAAGCAAAGCCATCATTCACTCCTGGATGAAAACTGCACAGTAAGGCCACTGATGGCTTCCAGTAATGAGCTTAACAAGGTTGCTAAGGATTTTTCCGGTTTTTTGGCATATGGTGGTCACGAAACGAAAACCTAACATTCTTTCAAGGTGAAGACATGCTGTATTACATAGCTTGTCTACAAAGCAACATTCTTGCAAAGAGACTCAGTGTCTATCATAAACCACAATATAATACGGCAGTCATCTGAAATCCAAATTATATTATTGCTTTCTGACATATCATTAACCATTGTGAGCAGGAAAATGACACATTTCTGGTGCTCATTACACCTACTTAAAGAGAAAATAGGTCCACAGTAACCCAAGCTTCCCTTGATATCCACTGCATAGCTGCAAAATTGTGAAATGTGATCTCTTTGAGTAAAGTGTACACATCTGTTGGTGCAACAAAGGCCACAGCTCATGTTACAACCGTGGTGGGAGCAACACACTGTCAATTCAGTCCCATTACTCCACAGGTCACAGCATATTATTAAGCTTTCACACCCAATCGGAAAACAGCCAAATTAAACACTCTAGTAATCCTCAGAATAAAATGGACTAAACCAGGTATCTTTATACAACAACAAATTAACTATTTATTTACAAAAAATTAAATTCTAAACGCTATTAAGATAAACCTATGTCTAAAGATCTTATAACTTCTTATTTTAATCTAACTCCCCCATTCAGACATATGCACTCAAAAATTACAGTAGTTTATCAGTTTTAAAAGTAATGCTTTCTAAAAAAATAATTAGCTGTCTCTTAAGAATAAATAAAATAAGAAAGTCTTTGTAGATTACGTTCCCGATGAATGAGGTCTTCTAATGTGAAAATAGTCAAATGCTACTCGACCAAACCTTGTAAGCAATACTAATCAAAGGGCACCACCAACAACAACATCTAGTATTTATATAGCATCTTTAACATAGTAGAAGGTCACAAAGTACGTCATAGGAGCGTTGTCAAACATAATTTGATACAGACCCACATAAGGCGACATTAAGCAGATCATCAAAAGCTTGGTCAAAGCGGTAGGTTTTAAGGAAAATCTGAAAGGAGGATAGAAAGGTAGAGAGGTGCGGATGTTTAGGGAGGAGATGCCAGAGTTTAGGGCAGCTGAAAGCGCAACCACTAATAGTGGAGCAATTTCTTCAGAGATTGATGTTTCCCTAATCTGTCCCACGTGCTCTGGGCTATCACTGCTCACAGGTACTTGTCCAGCTTCTACTGAACTTCCCTGTAGCACTTCGACTAGGTGAGGCATCTCCCTCTCTCTTAGCTTTCTTGTTTGGGAACGTTCCTCGTCCCTACTAAATCTTTTCAATAGGTTTCAAATCTTTAAAAAAAGGTTTCCGTTAACCATGTGTCAGTTGCTTTTCTTTCAGTTTTTTCGGCTTTAGCTTTAGCTTAACTTCTTTAAAATTTTTGACTTGATCTGAGCCCTTTTAAATTCATCTACCTCTGTTAGCGGGAATGAATCTAGAAGAATCACTCAACACTCAGGTCTGCTCCAATGTCAAACAGTTTATTTAGTTATGCCAGCGGGGTGCAGGTCACTGGGCTGTCCAGATGCCTCTCCACTGAACAAAGGAAAATCATCCATACTTATACATTTTCAAACAGTTACTCAGCCCATCCCGGCCGGACATGGTCCAATCACAACGATTATCGATTATATACATTGATTATTAGAGCCAATAGAAGCGATTACTAGGCATAGAGGGGCTGCATGACCGGCCCATACACAGATAGGAGATTACTCATTATGTTTTCCATACCCACTTGGTGATATTGCATTTTTTTTTAGTAAATACAGAAGTGCTTGCAACTATTTCTCCTTCTCAAGCACTTTGTCACATTGATAAAGATAGTTGCAGCAAGGTTAATTTCTTGCTTGTCTCCAAATGGGCGGAGCAAAGCATTCTCCGCTGTGTCGCTTTACGTAACCTTTTTTTTTTAATAGAAAAGAACTAAACTCCATTTTAAATGTGTTTTGGTATCCTTAGGATTTTCTAACAACAAAATCTTTCGTAACATTATCAACGTCAAAGGAAACCATCTCCATCAGGAAAGGCAGCATTTTAGATTAAATTCCAATTGTTTCCAAACTTTTAGCATCTTTTGTAAGAACTTTCTAATCCAAGGATTTTTTTTATAACAAAGATGATTCCAAATTCCAATTCACTGCAATAAATATTTAAAAATCAAAACTGCCCATGTTATATGAGTGAGTCCTATGTCCGGAACTTAAGACTCCCCCAAAACTCGACATGCTAAACTTGAAAGTTCATTGTGGTTGCAAATGACATTTCCAGTTTTTTTTTTGCAACGAAACAGGTCAATTAACCTTAACAGTATTAATTTAATTCAGACTTATTAACTTATAATACTTATTAACTCCACACAGAACAGAACAGCACGTGCTTTTTTTAAAAGATAGGTAAGTTACGTCATTTTTTCTTATTCTTCGGGCGCCATTTCAAATGACTGCAATAAAACCCAAAACTAAAGAAAAAGTTATTTAACATTCTTATAACAAAAGACTTAACACCAGCTCCTTCCACAAACTTTAATCTTTCCCATTATCTCCTTTGCTTATCCTTCTCTCCCTTAAAACCAATATCCAATTCCTGACATTTGCCACTTAAAACAGTCTGTAAAACATGTCTTTAATTTAAACTCCAAAAAACTAGAACAGATTTTAAACTGGAACTCCAAGTAAAACATGAGTGGTAAACTTCAAATTGGATTTCTGCCAAACATTTTCAAGGCTGAAGCTTATCTCTTAGAAAATTGTTGATTGCCTTTTCACAGTTGCAAAACCAACTTTTAAAATAATAAAATTTTAACTTAAAATATAATTCAAGTTTATATCCCATTCCTGGGTGCACAATCTTAAATCGAAATGAACACACTCAACAATCACTTTTCGCACTCATTCAATTCCAAACAACTTAATAGACTCATGCTTTCAACATTAAAGCCAGACAACAAAGAGTTAACGGCAGTCAGTTCGATAGAACACAAGTTCCACAGAACACAAGCTGCGCATCCCAGACATTCAATTCTTTCGTGGTTGTTTCCAACATTTTCACAGTCGAATCAAAGACAGTAACTTGTTTTTACTCTAAAACATAGTCTTTTATGTCGCTCTGCCATAAACTTAGTGAATCATTTTCTTCTTTTTGTCACCACTCCCTTTGTTTTGCGGCAGGGTCGTGGGGATTCCAATTAGATTTAATCATCTCATCGATCAACTTTTTATGTTTCTCTGCAAGGTAGCAGGTAAGGGAACCCTCTGGTCCCCGCTCGAGCTCTATCTTTTCACTGGCCACGCTTGGGTAGGATTAGAACCGTTAGAATCTACTCTCAGAGGTACGCTTTTAACCTAGCACAACTTGTAGTGGACCATCTCCTGGCTAACTGCCGGGTCACAAGTCTGTCCATATTTCATACAACAAGCTTATGATATATATACGCATACATATATTCCAAACCCTCCTTGACAGTGCCTACGTCTATTAACGAACTACCTAACACCGTTTGACCATTGTTCAGATCCTGTTCACAAACTTGGCATTCGTCGGTCGCGAAACACCACCCGGCCCTGGGATAAGCTTTAAAGATACTCACCTGGTATTCCTGATGGCATTAACAACCGCCGAATCCTGTTCTCAAGTTAGGGATCAGGCTTCAGCCAACTCCCCCTTGCCCCTTTACGTTCCCTTCGCCCACCTAATTCCTGGCCTTAATGTGGGACTCAGTCCTCTTAATTTCTGGCTCATGCTGGGTGAATGGGATATCAGGGTCGCAGAAGAGTTGACTTACACCTGATCCTGCTGGCTGCGCCAATTGTTAGCGGGAATGAATCTGGAAGAATCACTCGTCCCTCAGGTCTGCTCCAATGTCAAACAGTTTATTTAGTTACACCAGCGGGGAGCAGGTCACTGGGCTGTCCAGATGCCTCTCCACTGAACAAAGGAAAATCATCCATACTTATACATTTTCAAACAGTTACTCAGCCCATCCCGGCCGGACATGGTCCAATCACAACGATTATCGATTATATACATTGATTATTAGAGCCAATATAAGCGGTTACTAGGCATAGAGGGGCTGCATGACCGGCCCATACGCAGATAGGGGATTACTCATGATGTTTTCCATACCCCCTTATCTTCACCTCGTTACCGGCCCATGCACAGATAGGGGACGACTCATGATGTTTTCACCTCGTTATCTTCACCTCGTTACCGGCCCATACATAGATAGGGGATTACTCATGATGTTTTCACCTCGTTACAGGCGAGCACCTTTGTCAGCATTCCACAAGGGTGTCTGCTTTTCATTTTAATTAGCCTTTGGTTTGAGATTGGATTACTCAACTCCTGTGGAATGTGGTCAAGTTCACTGAGTCCCATTTTGCTTTGCAACCTCCTCACTATTCACTAATATTATATGTTACTGGTTAATCAAATAATATTTAAACAGTATGATATTTACTGCAGGTGCCTCTGCGCTTGGGAATACCCTACAACAATCTCTATCACCCCCTGTGGAATTTTTTGGACTTACACAGCCCTCTCTCATTCGACAGAGCTTTATTCCCCCCACCTCCCCTCAGTTTCTCCAGTCTCCATGGACTACTCAGGAGCATCTTGGGTTATTGCCCTGCAATAGATCTGTCCATGGCATTGGAAAACATGGAATAATGACTGTTCCTATCCCAGTGACCGACTTATTCTGTAGGTAAATTTTAACTAAGGGCACGTGCAAGCATTTGCCAGTAAGCCCTTTTACTAATACTATGGTATTTGTTCTGCTTGCCAGCGGCATTTCTCGCAATGTGGCTGTTAATAGGGTTTGAAAACAACTGGTATCCATGAGAATGATTATCTCATTGTCTGGGACCTGGGACTCAAAAGAAGTCTTTTTTTCCTTTGTGCAAAAAGTTCTGAGATGTGCTGTGCTCTTGAATTATCATAGACACAGGCTTATAACTTACAAAGCCACAGACACAGGCTTGACTGCAGCATCTCCTGCTGACTTTTGTCATATAAACAATTGGCCTGGACATGCCCAGATTTTCCATATTGGAAACATGTCGGGTGGACCCCTAATGGTTTATCCCCGGGTTCCTTCTTTTAGATGTTGGAGACTTGTTAAGTTTTCCTTCCCTGCTCTCCTTTTCTCTCGAACACATTTTTGCTTCTTCTGCATCTCTGCTATTTCTCCCCACCTTGTACGAGTTATTCAGAGTTAGAGATTTATGAATTAATTCATAGTTGATGGCCAATTTAGTTGCTTTCCTCACTCATGTGACTCTTCATTCTTCGGTGTGGGTTCTTATACTATTTGGGATGCTATTTTTAAAATATGTCACTTCTCTCAAAAGCCATACGTTTGATTTTTTTTTCAAAATCAGTGATTAAGTGAGGGTCTTTTCCAAGTGTGCCAGAATATCTGTTTATATGCTTCTGGTAGTAGCCCATATGCATTTAGAATTTCACTTTTGGTTGTTCATAATGTTTCGACCAAGTCTGGAGTAATGCGTTGTTAATTCCGTCCCACTACTCCACAGGTCGCAGCATATTAGAAAAGTTTCTCACCTACTGGGAAATAGCCAAAATAAACATTCTATTTGTCCCCCAGAATAAAGCACACCAAACCAGTTTTCTTTAAACAACAACAAAATTAACTATTTATGAATAAACTAAGTCTTAAACAATAATGAGATAAATCTATATATGAAAATATTTTATAACTCCTTGTTCATCCTAACCCTCATACACACACACATATAGTATAAAACCAGTTAACCAGAGTAAAAGTCTTTTCTCTTTATAACTGTTTCTTAGGAATAATAAAATAACTGGGTTGTAGCGTTCTGGCAGGATATTTCCGGGTCGGTGAGGTGTCCCAGAGTCAAATAGTCAGATGTCACTCACAGTCTCTCCAGGGGAGGTTGGCATCAGTCTGTCATGAATAGTTGTTCAAGGTAATTCATCTGCAGAAGGCGTCACACAGATCTTTCCACAAAGTGTGTAGCAACAGGTCTACGTGGATTTGAAGTTTCAATCTAGCAATAGAAGTTTTCTTGAGCTTTCCAGATCTCCCAAAACACAAGAGGCAACAGGAAATACTCTTGAGGCAGTGATTCTTTAGAGACTGAAGGCAAAAGGAATCTGCAACCTTTAAAATTACATGGTTTCCTCTCTGCAAAGCATTGTTCCTCCATAGAGTATAGCAATTTATTTTTTCCTAGGTCTTTTCTCGTTCCATGGGTATTTTCCTCTCTCCAAGCAGACCGCAGCCACATCTCAAAGGTAGGAGTTGTTTTTCCATGAGAGGCAAGTCTTTCTTCAGAGAGTAGGTCTTTTATTCTCTGGTCTGCAAACAGCTCACTGATATCTCACACTGCAAAGTGAAAGCAAAACTCTAACAATTAGTCATATGACAGTCATAAATCGTCCTGCCATTTCCCTGTTGAGCTGCTTGGAAACAGTTGCGTTCACACTTCACTTAGTTGAAAGACCAAGTTTCAGCATTCAATGTTTACAGAGAAAAGTCATTTTTCTCACTTTTTTTTTAATAACACACAGAATTCCTAGCTTTCAATAAAAAAACAAAACTCTTGTGGCAATCATCAGATGAATTTTATTCTGATAACAGGGAAAAAGCTTCATGAGCCCTACCCACGAACTCGCCTTGTAAGAGGAGAGTCCATAATTCTTTCAGCCGTTTTGGCCTGGTAACTAATAGCAAAATGGTTTGAGTGACTCGCAGCATTTTCATTTTGGGTTTGCAGTCTCTGTAACTCAAATCTTTTTGCCACTTCCTCTCTTTGCATCGCCCTTTCCTCTTTTACCTTCTGAAATTGCATCTCGTCCCTTTTCAACTACATCTCCTTTACCTCTTTTTCCTTTTCGAATTCTCTTTCCCCTTTTTCTTTTTGAAACCCTCCGACTTTTCCTTTTTGAAGCTGTAACTCCCTTTCTTACTTTTCCTTTTGAAGCTGGAACTATCTCTATTCCTTTTTATTTTGAAGCTGAAACTTTCTTTCTTCCTTTTTCATTTGTAACTGTATTCTAGCTAGAATTATTTTGTTCAGAATCTGATTCGAGGCTATCTTCTTCTGGTTCATGGATACATTTAAAATGGTGGCTGGGCATTTCACCAGTTCAGGTTTCTTTGTTTTTGTTCTGAAAATGATTCCCACCTCAGTGGTTAAGCTTTTAAAATCTTCAACCTTTACTTTGTTTAATTTATCATGGGATATCTTTCCCTGCTCTACAAATTCCTGAGCATTAAATGTGGCTATGTCTTTTCTTTCTCGCATTGAGGAGAAAAAAACAGAAGAACACAAGAAAATATCTATTTTTTTTTAAAGTTTCCACAATTTTAGAAGTCAATTTTCCTCTCGTTTTCCAAATTGCTCGTTTATCTGGCAGTTAAGATTCGAGCTTAGAGCCCACAATTTGTTGCAGTCACGTGATGTGACTTGGATGTTTCCTCCTGTCCAACTCCCCACCTGACAGCTGCAAGTGTAGTTGTATTAGAGCTCAGCCCCTTGGTGTTGTATTCTTTCAACTAATCGGACTGTGACTGATTTTCTTGTAGGTTTTAAAAAAACAGAATGTAATTTTTTTGTATTGAACAATATGCCTTATCCCAAAATTATTGCAACCACATCCACTCATGCATTCTTTCTCACACACACACACACACACACACACACACACACACACACACACACACACACACACACACACACACACACACACACACACACACACACACACACACACACACACACACACACACATGAAGACACAGATAGAGAAGGGAAAAGGGAAGATGGTTTTCAGTGGAAGGAAAGGTTATAATAAACTTGCTGAATTCTCTTGAAAATCAAGTTCTAGATGGATACAGGCCTGAAATGATTGTGGATTTCTCTTTTAATTGAAGGTTCTGTTGAGGACAGTGGGTTACTTCTAACTGTCACTGCTGCGTACTGTAGATGTTGGATTTTTTCAGCAGGGTACTGTGCTTCCTGGCTTGGCTGGAGCTCGAGCTGTTATAAGTAGCTTGTTCTTCTGGATCAGTCTCTCTCTCTCTCTCTCTCTCTCTCTCTCTCTCACTGTCTTTTTTAAGGTTAAACTGTTTCACCTCTCACCTCCTATTAGGAGACATTCTCCTCCCTTCCCCATGGTGATTGCACAATGGTCCAGAATGTGACTACTTTATACCTGCTTTCTATCAGAACAAGACATTCACTTCTGGAAAGTTTTAAGATACGTGTAAGACAGGTTTCATTAGCAAATTTTGGCTTTGAAGATTTGTCCTTTTACTTTGACAGAGTGTTTGAATATACAAAAGGTCAATACCCTTTTCTTTAGTGCCATTTTGGACCATTGTTCACTTTTTATAATTAAGGCTAATGTTTTTAAGGAAAAGTCCGTTTTTCATAACACTTCAGAGTTAGTCCATGATTGTTGTATCATCGCACTTCCAATGTGTGCAACATTATGGACAGATAGGAAGTGGTGTTGGTGACCTCCACTTTTCACCTCTCAACTGACCACAGATAGTGTTTTAAAAAGAAACAATGCTGTGGTCCCTGAGCGTTTTAACGGTCAAATAAATAGACAATGTCAGTTTTCTCACAGGTTAGAAAAGAAAGGTAATTAATGATTTTTTCACAGTAGCCAAAAATATTCACAACTTCACCCACTCTTGCTTTCACGCTCATACACAGACACACAATAAAATAAAGGGAGTAGAGTGAGAACATGCAATTAAAGTACAATTTTTGTAAAAGAGTTCATTGTGTTAAAACACATTTAGAAGCTTTACAGGAGGAAATCTTTCAGTGGTGCAAACCTGACTGTAGCCTTGAAAAGGATGATGTGATGCAGGGTTCTTCTGGTTAAGCCTCAATCTGATGTCAGTGGTGGGAAAGTTTGGTTCACTTTTGTAGATGTGGAGTTCCAAATTAGTAGTTAAAAGACTTTGTCAGCAGGTCTCCTGCTTAGGTTGGAGCTGTTGCACAAATGTTTTGGCTGGCAAAAAACATTATCTGGCTGTTCTCTCAGTCTCTGTCTCTCTCTGTCTCTCTCTCTCCAGCGAGGCACCATTTAAGGTAGAAATCTGTCAGATTGGAGTCTCGATTAGGTGACTAAATTCTTTCTCCCCTTGGATGATTCATGCAATGTTCCAGAATGTGGGAACCATTGCTACATGATGGTGTCTGAATGTGGTCTATTCAAAGTCTTCAGAGGCAGTCTGTCTGCAAAAGTCTTTGGTGGCTCCATTCCTGTAGATACGTTTTATTTGCATGGAATGGGATGTTTTCCATTTCAATGTGTTTTTCCATAAGCTAGTTCAGATGTGGATAATGGACTTAATCTTGAACAGACTAACATGTTTAATGAGAGTACAGGAGGGGATACCTGACCTCTACTCCATTTCGGCTGTGGTGCAAATGGGTCAATTTTTCGTAGTTCAGTGCAACAGTTGACTTTTATTTCATAATTTCTCCAGCTCCATTTCAAATTCCATCACTGTTCCTTTCGTGAGAGTGACACCAAGTATTTCAACTAGAGCTGGTAGCCACCGATCAAATTTTAGCTGCCATTCTGTGTCATGAAATTCATAAGATCGATCACAAAAGCTTCATGCATTGTAATGTGAGTAGCAAAATTTATGATCACTGTGAAAGACACTATCCACATTTCTGGCAATGAAGCATTTGAGGTCGCAACTTATTTTACCAGTGGCTGCGGGGACTCCTGGTGCCACCCCACCCTCCCACCACCTCCACCCCCCCACACCCCCACCCCCCCCCCCCCCCCCCCCCACACTACCTGTTCGGCGACAGAAATTTAATTTCAATATTAAAATATATGTTAATCACTGATTAATTACCTAACCTTCCATGATGGCCGTACCATGCCAATATTCAAGCCAGTTGCTGGAAATCACGTGCCTTCGGATCTCCACTCAGGAGTATGGAGGAGTCAAGTTTTCCGAGTGGGAGGAGGAGGGAGCGGGGAAATCTCCTCCTATTGGTTACTGGGATGGTGGGAAGGGGTTGAGAGTCAAAGGTAATGAAGTTCAGGGAGGAAAGTTCGAGATCTGAAAAGGTTTTTCTGGGGCAGAGGGCAATTTATACACTTATTACTCATTGGGGTATGGGAGTGGAAATTGAAAATGTGAAAAGAATGTCTATCTTCAATTTTCAGCATTCTGTCATTTTAGAAATGTTTGAGTCTGAAGGACCTGAAACCTTTTAAAAATGGTGCCGGCTCCTATGTGGTGGTGCTGGACGCCATTATGGGGGATGGTGCCCCTGCCACCTCTATGTCATTGGGACTGGGCCGTCCGCCCCCTATATGTAAATGAGCAGCTGTGCGCCTTGCCTGTTTTGAAGCTCGCCACCGAAAGCAGTGGTGAGCATGAAAAATCTCGGCCTATGATTAAGAAATTTTGCGCAGAGCACCACACTCAATAGCTTAAGTATGCTACTGATATGTCTTTTCACCATCCCATCAACTCCCCACACAACTATAGGTTTGTCCCCATATCGGGCTATGAGGGACAGGTTAATGCACAGCCAGGCCAGTTGATGTGCGCAACAACACTACCAATGATGTAATTTCTTGGCTTTGATAGGTTTTACGACATCAGTGGACCATTACGTTACAAAAAGAGATAAGAACTCCCCTGAACAATTTAAAGAAGCAGACAACAGTATTTCATGTTTTAAGGCTTTTACTATAACATCTAAACTAAAAATCAACATGAATTAAACAGTATTTGTAAGTAGCTAATATACTAAATTACAGAGAAAGGTATTTCCCTTTAACTTCTTAAAACACTTGAAAACCCCACACTGCATTTTTAAGTTACTCAGTGTCCTCATTGAAGCAATACCTTTGCAGTTGGAAGTCACAACCTCCTCCCAGTTTCAATGAGATGGATCTCCCATCCTATCTCAAAGTCAATGTCCTTGTTGCTCATTTCTTGTGAGCACATCCAACCTGGACTTCCATGAATAAGGTAATCTCCAATGACCCCGTTGGTCTTTTTCTACCACAAACCTCAGCTTTCAAATTGTGTTCAACTTTTAACAGTCTTTTGCCGTATCAGTGTTCAGAGAGAAGATGCCTTCTCTCCCTCTCTCCCTCTCTCCCTCCCTTCTGATGGTGCCACTGTTGGTCTTTGTGTCTTCTGGTCTTCCTTACAGCCTCCAGATTTCTGAAAGACTGGTAATTTATTCAGAATCAAAAGTCAATAGTCATTTGCCTTTATCAATATGCAGACGCCACAAGTCTGACCAAGCAAAATCACCGTTGCCTTCCTTTGCTTCCAGGTGTTAAAAATTTCAACTCGAGTTTGCACCTTCAGAGCCTCTGCCTCCCTATTTAAGATCTGAGAGTCTGAGAGAGTGAACCCCATTGTCCTTCAGGAGTTAAAACCTTGTATTCTTCTTTCCAAAGGGTTTTTGATCTGTGTTCATTGTTTTCGTGGTAACCAGGATCCCAGTCTTGTCTCTAGAGAGAGTTGATGTGAGATAACATGTTTCTTCCAAATCCTTCATGCATTCCATTAAAAATCCCAGTTTTTAAAAACATAATCATACTCCGAAGTCCAGAATTCATGACACTTCCCCCAGCAATCGAAAAATCATTTCCATTGTCACCATTTTTCTACATTATTAACATAGAGCATTGTAAAAATTTCTGTCGTTAGCATTTTACATTTTACACAAGTAACAACATTCTTTTCATATATCTTAGTTTTCTTCCTCCATTATACTCTTTGTTTAAATTCTGGACAGAGTATTGACAATTACATTGCCCTTTCCTGTATCATGTTAAATCTTTAGGGTAAATGGTGGTAGCATTATCCTCCATCGGAATAATCTGACGTTCTTGTTTTTAAATTTCTCTAAAAACTTTAATGGATTATGATCAGTGTAAATGGTTATGTTCCCTTGGACATTGCTGATGTATACTTCAAAATGTTGAAGAGCCAATATGAGACATAAAGCCTCCTGTTCAATAGTGGAGTGCCTCTTTTAGTATTTGTTTAGTTTTTAAGAGAGATAACTGACTGTTTGTTCAATATCAGCATCATCATTCTGTAGCAACACTGCTTCGACTCCTGCATCACTGGTGGCAATAGCTAGTTTAAAGGGCATGCTAAAATTTGATGCCACCAGGACGGGTTCATTTACGAAAATGACCTTCAATTTCTCAAATATTATTTGGCAGGATTCTGTCCACTGGACCTGCACTCTTTTTATTAAATTTATCAATGGGGTCACTACTATACTGAATTAGGAATAAATGTCCGGAAGAACCCATGCATCCCTAGGAATTGTAGTTTTTTGGGGTTGTTTTTGTCTTGGTGACTGGGAAGTCTATTATCACCTGAACCTTATCTTCTCTAGGTTACAACTGACCTTCGCCTTGGCAAACTTACACTGTGCTAAGTTTATTACCAAATTGGCTTTCTCTAACTTGTCGAACAGATCCTTTAAATGTTAAATATGATCCTCCCAAATGCCATTGTAAACCAATAGATCATCAATGTACACAAAAGAATTACTTAGTGCAGCAATCACCGGTTTACCCAATCTTTGAAATTTTCCCATTGCATTTTCATGCCAAAAGTCATTATCTTACACTGAAATAGGCCGTTTGGGTCACAAAGGCAGAAATTTCTTAAGCTGAGTCCGTCAAGGGGACTTGCCGATATGCTTTCAGCAAATCAATCTTGCTAAAAAAAAAAGGACTGAATTCCCTACTCTATTAATACAATCCTCAAATCCTGGAATTGGATAAGAGTCGGTTGCACTTATTGCATTGACTTTCTGGTAATCGACACAAAATCTATTGGAACAGTCTGGTTTTGTTTGCAGCACAACTGGTGAACTCCAGCTGCTTTGACTAGGTTCAATTCTATCATTATGTAGCATATATTGAACCTCTTCTCTGACCTGAGCCAATTTATCAACATTGAGCTGATTAGAGTTCTGATAAATTGGGGTGGTTGACCCTACATCAACCCCATGAATAGCCAAAGGAGTTCGACCTGGCTTATCTGCATACGGTGCTTTAAACTATTTTAACAGCTCAGCTATGTCTCTTTTGTGTTGTACAGAAAGATAGTGTAGAAATGTATCTAAACTTTCTAATGCTTCTGTGTTTGTCAGTTTCAGTTCATGGGGTTGATTGTGAGAGTTCTCAGTCTCTTCCCCTTCATCCAGCTCATTAAAAATAACGCTATCCTTATGCTCATCTTCTGTCATTTGGCATACACTTACTGGCTAATAATGTTCACGATCATTGTATCTTTTCAACATATTCATGTGAAACACGCTTTGACTTTTCCTTCTGTCTAGGCTACTAACCAAATAGTTTGCATTGCTGAGCTTCCTATAAATGAAGTAACGTCCACAGGCCCTTTGAGCCTGCTCCACCATTCATTATGATCATGGCTGATCATCCAACTCAGTGGCCTGTTCTGGCTTTTGCCCCAAACCTTTGATCCCGTTAGACCCAAGAGCTATATCTAACTCCTTTTTGAAAACATTGAATGTTTTGGCCTCAACTGCTTTCTGTGGTGGCGAATTGCACAGGCTCACCACCCTCTGGGTGAAGAAATGTCTCCTCATCTCAGTCCTGAAAGGTTTACCCCGTATCCTTAGACTATGACCCCTGGTTCTGGACTCCCCCACCATCGGTAACATCCTTCCTGCATCTACCATGTCAAGTCCTGTTAGAATTTTAGTGCTTTCATCACTTGCCGAAAAACCTTGAGTTGTTCTCTAGCTATCTCGCAAGTCTCTCTCGAAATTCTAGTACATGATCTGAGAGGGTAGTTTCCTCTTGCTGCGCTACAAATGCCCCCTTCATGATTTAAGGGGACCACTAAACTCATGTCCAAAGACCAATTCAAATAGAATGAAACCAGCGTGTCCCCGGTGGCAAATGATAAAAATGATAGCCCCTTATCCCAATCATGAGAATACTTAAAGAGTCAGTCCTTAATCATACTGTTTACGGTTTGGTGATACCTTTCCAAAGCACCTGGTGATGGTGAGTGATAATCAGACGATTTGAGCTGCTTCACTCCCAAATTACACATGACACTTTGAAATGCGCCTGACACGAAATTTGACCCGTGGTCTGACTGAATTTCTTTTGGCAATCGATATAGAATGAAAAACTGAACTAACCCGTCAATCACTACTTTTGCTGTGATCTTTTTCAAAGGTATTGTCTCTTGAATATGATTGTTAGGAGAAACTGGTGACGTGACATGGTTGTGGGTCAGGGTCTGACACAATTCATAAGTGCACTACTAATTGGTTTGTCAAAAACAGGTATTAATGAGGTTGGCTTAATTGAAGGCTGTGGGTTCCCAACTACCTGATATGTATGTCAAGTTCAGCAAAATTCAACCACATCGTTATGCAAGCCTGGCCAATAAAAATTACGCCTTAAATGGTCTGAGTCTTTCGAATCTCATGGACAGTTTTCAAAATTTCACTGCAGCACCCTGCGGAACAGTGACATGATGAATTATACATAATCCTCACCATCAGGCCTCTGGGGAAGTTTCCACTTTCTCGTTAGAATATCATTCTTAACATAATTTTATTCTTTCCTGGGAGGTGGGTGTCTCTGGAAAGGCCAGCATTTGTTGCCCATCCCTAATTGCTATTGAACCGCATGGCTTGCTAGGCCATTTTAGAGGACATTTAAGAGTCAACCAAATTCCTGTGGGCCCAAAATCACATGTAGACCAAACCAAGTAAGGATGGTAGATTTCGTTCACTAAAGGACATTAGTGAACCAGGTGTTTTTTTACAATAATCGATAATGGTTTCATGGTCACCATTAGACTAGCTTTTAATTCTAGATTTATTAATTGAATTCAAATTCACCATCTGTTGTGGTGGGATTCGAATCTATGTCCCTGAGCTTTAGCCTAGGCCTCTGGATTACTAGCCCAGTGACATTACCACTGCACCAAATAATAATAACACTCAGGGATTTTCTCAGCCTCTGTCTTCAAACCTGGGGCTTGTCTGTTGTACCCCAGTCAAAGACGATGTGATAAACAATGCAACCTCGCTACTCAAATTCCTGAAAAAGGTTTCAGACAGAGATCTGGCATGTCCTTTATAACTACTGAGCCTTTCTCATCTTATTTACTCCTATGAGCCTTGGGTCTAGTCACTACACAATCCAGAAATATTCCTGGAAATTCATCCTGCAAAACTTCAATTTCAGCGACCTCATCTCACTTTTCCAAAACTACTATAAACGCCAATAACTTAATCCCAGCTAAGTAATTTCCTAGCAACAAATCCATCCCTTCAATATACAAATCAGAGACGATTCCCAGTGTTACTGGACGAGTGACTAAATCACATTACAAATTAACCTTTTACAATGGAGCAGAGAAATAACCACCCTCAATGGCCCGCACTATGACTTCCACATTTACTGCTCTACCTGAGAGAAAAGTTATATCTATTTCTGCCATTAGAGACTGGGTTGACCCTGTATCTCTAAGCAGCACAGTCGGCTTGTCTGCATCACCTAATAATCCTGAACACAAAACTTCTATAATTTTCAGGGACCTGTTTTGATCCATCAGCACACCGGGGAGAACACATCTGATCACAAATTCAATAAAGCCACTGGCTTATCAGCTGCATCACCTGTTGGGATATCCTGTTCGTGACAGGTTTTTGGTAAACCTTCCACTGCTACTGATTTGCCTTTTAATTTCTCGCATTCTTTCTATATGCCCTCTTTTATTATAAAAATAACATGTTGGTCCTTTTGACTTAACTCAGGTCTTCTGACTACCTTTCTTACTACTGCAAGGATTGTCTCCTTTACCCTTTCTTTCTCGAAAACCAAATATTTTCTCATTATCAACCTTCTTATCTCTCCAAACTCTCCAAACGTTCCCAAACTAGAGCCTGCAACTATTGCTTTTGTGGGCCAATTCACCATTGCTGCAGCATCCCTTATTTCTCCATTTTTTTGTTCCTCCATTTAGGACCTTAGTCCTGATCATATACTATTTTTAAATTCTTCCATTGGGATTACTGCCCTAATGGTCACCAAATCTTGCTCGATCTTCATTTACCTATACCACCACTCAAACACTGTTTCCTTCTCTGCAGCAAATTCCATATATGATTAGAGATACAGCACTGAAACAGGCCCTTCGGCCCACCGAGTCTGTGCCGAACATCAACCACCCATTTATACTAATCCTACACTAATCCCATATTCCTACCAAACATCCCCACCTGTCCCTATATTCCCCTACCACCTACCTATACTAGTGACAATTTATAATGGCCAATTTACCTATCAACCTGCAAGTCTTTTGGCTTGCGGGAGGAAACCGGAGCACCCAGAGAAAACCCACGCAGACACAGGGAGAACTTGCAAACTCCACACAGGCAGTACCCGGAATCGAACCCTGGTCCCTGGAGCTGTGAGGCTGCGGTGCTAACCACTGCGCCACTGTGCCGCCCTCATGCCTGGCCCTGTTTCCTTTCCAAGTTGCTGAACTTTTGACTGTAAACCTCTGATACCAACTCTTAAGCATTGAGAAGTGAGGTTTTAACCATTTTATAGTCGCTTGACTTTCGATCCAAAAGTGTTGAATATAACAGGGCGGCACAGTGGTTAGCACCGCAGCCTCACAGCTCCAGGGATCCGTGTTCGATTCCGGGTAATGCCTGTGTGGAGTTTACAAGTACTCCCTGTGTCAGCGTGGGTTTTCTCCGGGAGCTCCGGTTTCCTCCCACAAGCCAAAAAAGACTTGCAGGTTGATAGGTAAATTGGCCATTATAAATTGTCACTAGTATAGGTAGGTGGTAGGGAAATATAGGGACAGGTGGGGATGTTTGGTAGGAATATGGGATTAGTGGAGGATTAGTATACATGGGTGGTTGATGTTCGGCACAGACTTGGTGGGCCAAAGGGCCTGTTTCAGTGCTGTATATCTAATCTAATCATAACCACTAACACTTTTCCCTCTAGCACACTTTGCAATAAATTTGTCCATCATTCTTTCAGCCAGTGAAACTTCCTAACAATATTTTCAAAGGACATAATATACATTTCAACTTCTTCCTCGCTGAATTTCGGCACTAAGCAAATATTCCTTGCTAAATCAATACTATGAGAAGTTTCATCTGTGTCATCCTCAATTTTTGCCTCTGATGCATGTGCACTGACTTTGAGCTTTTCTATTCTCACATCGTAGACAAATGTCTTTTTTTCATTTCTTGTTCTCTTTATTTATATTCTTCTTTCCGTTTTCTTCCGATTTCAAGTTTTCTCATGCCAAATTGTAATTGTCTGTCTCTTTCTCTACGTTTTTTATTTCTCTTTTTCTTTTGCCTGTCTTTATTTTACCCATTCATTGCTTTCCTTTACTCTTTCCAATCAAAGCTTCTGTAACGCGATTTTGGCTAGTTCCAGTTGAACATAAGTGGAAACATTCTCTTCTTTTACTAACTTCGAGCAAGAACCCAGTTCTTGGGTTATCTCTGCTTTCCTGGCTCCTGGGCTTAATCTAATCTTTTGAATGCTGATATCATGATGAAATCGATCTCTATCAAGTGCTGCAGTATACTGACAGTCAAATCTTCTCCCTTAACAGATTCTTGTACATTAATGGTACTCATGTTGATTTCCCACTGAACCCAGCCAAAGTAATTGTAAAACATTGTTTGCTTTGATCTGGAAAATTCCAGCAAACTCAGTTTACAGCCTCTGAATTCATATCCCACACCCTCCCACAATTTGTTCCGAAATCAGTGAGGCCATTAACATTAAAACAAGAGATATGAACTCCCGAGACCAAGTTAAAGGAGTACACAACAAGAGATAAAATAAAAGCAAAATACTGAAGATGCTGTAAATCTGAAATAAAAACAAGAAACAACAAGAGGTCATGTTTGAAGGCGTTTACTATAACAACTAAACTAAAAATCAACATTAACTAAACTCTAATTTATAAGTAGCTAGTGCACTAAATTGTATTAAAAATATATGAAAGGTATTTCCCTTTAACTTATTAAAACACTTGAAAGCCCCACAACATATTTGTACATTGCACAGTGTCCTCATTGAAGAAATGTCTTTGAAGTTCCCAAACCCGGCTAATTTGCAACGGGTTGGATCTGCTAGTCATTCTCAAAGTCAATGTCCTCTTTGCTCACTTCTTCTGAGCACTTCAAACCTGGGCTTCCGTGAATAAGGTGATGTCCAGTGAAGCTGTTGGTCTTTTTCCTCCACAAACCTCATCTTTCTAATTCTGTTCAAGTCTTAGCAGTCTTTTACTGTATCAGTGTTTGGAATCTTCCCCACCACACCACCACCACACCCCCGCCCCCCCCCCCCCACCAAACCACCACCACCACCTCCACACCCTCTTTTATGAGATTGACATGTCTGTTCTTTGCGTTTTCCGGTTTTCCAGAATCCAAAGTCAATAGTCATTTGCTTTTTACTATATGCTGAAGGTAAAAAAATAAAGATTTGCTGCAATGGTACACAAACTGACAGGTTAAAGCTTATAAGAAAAAATGAATAGTCTCAGGCTCTTTCCTCCAGAAAAGAGGATGATTTGAGAGAGGTCCTAAACATTACAAAAGGATTTGACAGTGTAAACGTAGAGAATAATATGCGAAAGAGACCAGAACTAGCAGCCAATGTTGTAAGATACGAATGATAAAAGTCATTTATAAACCCAATAGGGAGTTCGGCAGAATATTCCAAACCAGAGAGTCGTTAGAATTTGGAACTCGATATCACATGGAGTAGTTGACGCGAATAGTATAGATGCATTTAGTGGGAAATTACATAAAAGCATGAGGGATAAACAATTAGAAAGGTATGTTGATGGAATTAAATGAAGAGGGATGTGAGGAGGCCCGTGGGGTGCAAAGACCTGTTTGGTCAAATGGCCTGCTGTAAATATTATGGAAATGGAATGGCTTTCCCCGCAACTGATCATGCACCGATCATTTCCAGCATTGAACACTCATGCAGGAAATCATAATCATCTCACCCTCAACTATTTTACCCTGACTGGACCCATAGAAACATAGAAAACTGGATCAGGAGTAGGCCATTCGGCCATTCGACATCAGCCATTCATTATGATCACGGCTGATCATCCAACTCAGTAACCTGTTCCCACTTTTGCCCCATATCCTTTGATCCCTTTCACCCCAAGAGCTATATATAACTCCTTCTTGAAAACATGCAATGTTTTGGCCTTAACTGCTTTCTGTAGTTGCGAATTCCACAGGCTCACCACTCTCTGGGTGAAGAAATGTCTCCTCATCTCAGTCCATAAAGGTTTACCCGTATCCTTAGACTATGGCCCCTGGTTCTGGACTCCCCCACCATCGGGAACATTCTTCCTGCATCTACCCTGTCAAGTCCTGTTAGAATTTGATTGGTTACTATGAGATCCACCCTCACTCTTCTGAACTCCAGGGAATATAATCATAACCGACTCAATCTCTCCTCATACGTCAGTCACACCATCCCAGGAATCAGTCTGGTAAACCTTGGCTGCACACCCTCTATAGCAAGAACAACCTTCCTCAGATAAGGAGACCAAAACTGCACACAATAGTCCAGGTGTGACGTCACAAAGGTCCTGCATAATTGCAGCAAGACCTGGGAGCATAACGCTTGTTTTGATATTCACTAACACCAAGTTCAGAACCTGAGATCGTCTAAGCCTGTGACTCAGTGTCAATAATGTAGTCTGAATGTTAAATGTGTAGATGAGAAATGAATAAAGGGGCAAGAGAATTAATAATTAACATAGTAAGACTAAGATAAGTATATTAATTATATGTTGAATCTTAATTTCATACATTAAGCTTGATGTTTCCATCACAAAACAGAGATAGAACAGAGGAATCACATGAAAACATACATTTGAGCTTGATAAATTAATGGATTTGTATAATATGAGCTAATTGTGTCAGTAAATAGTCATTCCAACAAGTCTTACAGTTCTTTAAGCCGCTTTTCAAACACTTTACCCATCAGATTCTTCCTTGTATTTTTCTCCGGAGTTATCATGATAATGTAACATTTTGGAACGAAAATGCAAAGCAGCAATCCGAAACTGGAGGCCAGAATCGCAAACACTTCCACCGCTACAGTGTATTTCCCAGGAGAGCTCAAAGAAGCTGGAATAAAAGTTATCCAAACAGCACAAAAGATCAGCATGCTGAAAGTGATACATTTAGCTTCGTTGAAATTATCTGGCAGTTTCCGGGCGAGAAAAGCCAAGACAAAACATACGCATGATAACAAAGCGATATAGCCTGATATAGAATAGAAAGCTGCCGAAGAACCCTCATTGCATTCTAAAATAATAATTTCCCTGTAATAGTTTGTGTTCCTCACGGAAAATGGCGGCGCAATGATCAACCAAAGGGCACATATTAAACCCTGAACGACTGTTAGTAGGAAAACACTTAGACGCTGCTGTTTTTGACCAAACCATTTCATCCTGTTACTGCTGGGATGCGTGGCCTTAAATGCCATCAGTACTGGGATGGTTTTAACTAAAACGCAGGAAATACAAAGGGCAAACGAAACCCCGAACGCTGTGTGTCGTAACATACAAGACCAGTCAGTGGGTTCGCCAATGAATGTAACTGCACATGAAAAACAGCATATTAATGTTAAAAGAAGGAGGAAGCTCAGCTCGGAATTGTTAGCTTTAACGAGAGGTGTTTCTCGGTATCTGAAGAAAAGAACAGTTATATTGATAGCCATGCACACTCCAATCAAAGCAAGAGTCACCAGAACAATTCCCAGGATTTCTGTAAAAGCCAGATATTCTATTTTCTTTGGTATACATTGATCTTTCCGATCATTGGACCAGTAAAGGAAAGGACATTTGATGCAGTCTATGGAATCTAAGATAAAAGAAGAAAATAATGTAAGTGATAAATTCATTTCTGATATCACTGAAGACACTTGCTGAAACATGCATATTAAAGTAAAATCTATATTTCGACTCACCTGTAGTATTACTAATTTCCCCATCCGCACAGGGAGTGCAGTCAAAGCAACAAACAGGTTGTCCTTTTCTCGCCGTCTTTCTTGTTCCAGGAGAACAACTTTTGGAACACACTGCATGGGGGATCTTCAATGAAAGAAACGATAGAATATCTACGTTGTGCTGTTGATAGGTATACTGCAAATGCATTTATTCGTATCTGTGTCTTCATCGACAAATTACATCTATACAATTAAGGTTAATGTGCATATTCTATTCCAGGATCTTCATATTTAAGTGCAACGTTTTACCGACTTAAATCCTATCACTTTGTGAAGATCAAGGGAGATCTCCCTAGCCGCTTTCGAACATTTGTCACGCAATCAATATAATCGGAAAGAGATTAACTGGTGTTTTCTCTGCAGTATTGTTTGGGAGATACTGCTGTCTGCCAAATATTTGCTAAACAACAGGTATCACACTTCAAAAATAATTATTTGGTTGTACAGCTCCAGATACGCCACGAAGAGCTGAATACTGGGATATTAATGACGATTTAGCTTGAGTTTTCTTTTTAAGTTCTATCTTACACATATTTGTCCAAGACCCGAATCTGTCATCTTGCATTTCCGAAAATCTTCCGAGGCTGTCATACTCATAGATTTAATGCTGGCAATAAAATGTTGATGCTGCTTTATGGCTTAGGGCATCTGGTCCCACCGGTCTGAGATTTTCTTATCCACTAAAGGTGGGGTGGGGGGGGGGGGGTCGGGTTTGAGGGGTGTGGGATGATGTAATAAGCAGCGCCTCAGATTGGAACAGTGGCCTCTATGCAACTGGATAAAAAGGCACACATCTCTGGAACACGCAGCGAACTATATCTTGCAATTAAGGACAGAAACATCCAATTACTTCTACTCTGTTGTTTAAATTTCAACCTTGTTTCCACCATAGTACCAGTTTATGTTTTCCTATAATGCATCTCAATAGTTCCAATTACATTCTCCTTTGAAATGTTATCAAATGAGACTTGGAAAGATTAATACATCCGCCCTAGCCCGAGTGCAATTTCAGCTAACGTGCCAATTGGAAAACTGATGGGTCCGGTGCAACAGTGGTTTTACACCCGCCAGATATCTTTCTCCATTGCGTTCCACCAGATCCCATAGGTCTTAGCCCAGTGGGATCGACTGAATTACGTCTGGCAGAATCTGGCAATTTTCCAGTCAAAACATATTGAATTAGTAAACTCCGAAGCCCTTTGCCAGCCACTGTAAACTCGGCCTAGCTATCAGTTTTGTGGGGTGGTTACTATTCATAGCCTTTATTTTTATCTGGTTAAAATGGTATTGGCAAGTACGATGATTAGACGTGAATAATTATGATATGCAGTAAAATTGCGCTAATTTTCAATTGGCAGACATACCTCCTGGCCACCACCGCTCCAGATAACTTCCTTCGGATTCAACATGAGTTCTTTCCCCGGAGGTGCTGACCCATTATAATGTCCAACCATCTTCACTTCAATGTCACCGTTTGTATTCTTTTGCCAATTTACAACGTCGTACCCGGCTACTGGATTGCCATTAATATCAAAATGCACCTCCTCACCAGTTTTCGTTGTGAAGTGTACGGACTTCATGTAATGCAGAAGCTTCAGAAAACAATGCAACAAATTTCCTCATGAACCTTTCATGTAACCAAAGATACTTTTCATACATTAATCAATCAATATTTCCAAAACATTACTTCACAGTTTTTTCATTCACAGATTTATTTTGAAATTAAAGTGTATGAAATTAAGTCCGGTATATGACCTACCTGCCACGGTTGAAAGTCCAAAACATACGCACATGTATTATTTATAAACGGTCCTTTGCCATTTTCACATGTAAGCATGTTGTGCAGTGCCTGTGCGAAGGTATAAACTGCTTTATACACATTGTAGGAACTTCCGTCCAGAGTTTCAGTGTAGGCGTTCTGTATTTCATACAAAGTTTCATTTCCAGTACATTGAGGGAGATGAGATGATCTTACTCGCCTTGTAGTGTTATCCAATATTAGAGAGCATCCGAACGTCGTTTCCCAAAACTCCCTTACCAAATTATCACCAGGAAACATAGAAGGATGAACCCTGAGTAGGAAGTCCCGCAGTCCTGGAACATCTACGGCACGCACTGCAGTTCCGATTGCCCCAGTAAGGAAACTTGATCTTTTATCTGGAGCAATATCTGCTGTAATCCAAGCTTCGCTTCCTATCCATTGTATGCCAGTGAGGTTCTGCCGAAAAATCTCATCAAATAAAACGCGCATTTCCCCCGATGATGCAAAAGCCACCACGACTTTTGTAGTTGACGCTTTTATCACTTGCACAATTTTCGTAATTTTTTCTACAGGATCGGTTCTAGAAAACGATTCGGAGAAGGCAATGCAAATGCCGAAACTCACGGCAGCTTCAATAAATGCTTTAATTCCCGATCTGCCATAGTCATTGTTGCTGTTAATGGCGCCAATCCAAGTCCATCCAAACCTCTTAACAAGTTGAACCAAAGCCTTGGATTGATGGTAGTCACTTGGTATTGTTCTATGAAAAGTCGGATATTCGTTCCGATTACTGAGACATATACAGGTGGAAAAGTAACTAACCTGTAATCAATCAAACGGGGAATAATTCAGGAGATCATTTGCATGTAGGTGAAATAAGCATATTTCGAGACGAAATTGGTCTGAACCTGGTCTGTACTTTAAATATACTCCTAGGTATACATCTAGTAATTAAGTATTTGTTCAAATTGTTTGATAGTGACTGCAGTAATTTCACCGAATCTCACCATTGGTATTTTAAATAGACCGATTATTCTTGCCACTGCTATAGATTCTGAGGATCCATCGCAACCAACAATACCAGCGACATTGAGAGGCCCGTTGCAGACTCGACCCATATATGCTTCTTCCTGCCCATTAACGAGAGCCAGAGCGACTTTTGTTGCAATCTTTGCGGATGCGCAGTCATCGTAAAGTCTGTAGCCCAAAGTAATGTTCGGGAGAACTGTCTCACGCTTGTTTATTTCCTCTATTGCATAAAGCATGGCCTGTACAAGGCGAAACGCCCTTAAATTAAAACTGAGGGGGCAAACACAGTTGTTATTTAGAGAATGCCATAATATCTTACAATGTTTGCAAAGAAAAGAACAGCGAGATCCACATTCTATCCATTCTCTAGATATTTTTCTCCTGGATTTTTATTGGATTCATTCGTGAGCATGTTGTATTAATAGCACCTAGTTTTAGTTTCTACCTTGTGCAGTACAAACTTCTTTTTAGAGAGTCTGCAATCATTGTAAATTTTAAACAACGTAGCAATTCAAAGTAGTTGACAACCTGAACCTGAGTACAATGTAAATAAACAAATGTCACAAATGTCACTCACAATAGACGACACATAAGAGCATATCTGTGAACAGAGTTTCCATTTAAAACTTCATCGAAACTAAGAGCGTTCATATAAGAAATGAACTGACCTTCCACATTTGGTTTCTTCTGGTGGTTCTCGAAATAACTTGAACTGCTCAAACCTGTCCCAGTGCATAGTAAATAACCCTCCAAGCACAACATCCCCATCCTTCGATATGTTAGATAGATGGAATCTTTCCAGAAGTTTGCACGTTAGCTCTTCTGACCCCCATGCATACGGTACCACCAGTATCATTCGCAAAATAAGCTGAAACATCGCTATAGTGAAGCTAACTCTTATTGATTGCCTTGCAATACGATAAGGATATTGTTTATGTTCTTTATGCAGGAAAGAAACGTGAATTGCTCGAGCATTGGGTTTAAAATGTCGAAAAAGATAATCTCAATAGGCAGCCTTTTTACGATTTGTAATTGAGGCTGCCTTTGGGAAATTAATCAGTATCCCAAATTAATACCAATGCCTTTGTGACTGCGAAATACGTCCCCTGTCTCATTTTCTAAGTGATCACTGCATGATTAACATGTCAGCTCATTTTGCTTTTTATTCTTTCATGGGATGAGGGGCGTCGCTGGCAAGGGCAGCATTTTTTGTCCATCCTTAATTGCCCTTGATAACTGAGTGGTTTTCCCGGTGATTTCAGAGGGCAGTTAAGAGTCAACCACATTGCTGTGGTCTGGAGTCATACGTAGACCAGACCAAGTAAGGACAGCAGATATCCTCCCCGAAAGGACAATCAATTCATGGCACCATTACTGAGACTAGCTTATATTTCCAGATTGTTTTATGAATTAATTGAGTGAGTGAATTGAATTTAAATTCCACTAACTGCCATGGTGGCATTTGAACTTGTGCCCCCACAGCATTGCCTGGCCGCAAGATTACGAGTTCAGTAACATTACCACTATGCCACCGTCTCCCCCTTGCTGTGTAGGATCTCTATGCCAATTCCTGGGATGAGAGGAGTGTTCTATAAGGGGAATTGAGTAAACAAGGCCTATATCTCCCAGTTTTTAGAAGAATGAGGGGTCATCTCACTGAAGCATGTAAAATGATTGAGGTGCTTAACAAGTTGGAAGTTGGGAGGAGGATTCCCATTGGGTGGAGATTCTAGTACTAGAGGGAATAGTATAAGAATAAGCAGTGAGCCATTTAGGAATGAGATGAGGAGAAATATCTTCATTCAAGGGGCTGTGACCAAAGGACAAAGAACAGTCCAACACAGGAACAGGCCATTCGGCCCTCCAAGCCTGCGCCGATCTTGATGCCTGCCGAAACTAACACCTTCTGCACTTCCGGGGCCCATATCCCTCTATTCCCTTTCTATTCATATATTTGTCAAGATGTCTCTTAAATGCCGCTATCGTATCTGCATCCACCACCTCCCCTGGCAGCAAGTTCAAGGCACTCACCTCCCTCTATGTTAAAAACGTGCCTCGCACATACCCTCTAAACTTTGCCCCTTGCACCTTAAACCTATGTCCCCTAGTAACTGACTCTTCCACCCTGGGAAAAAGCTTCTGACAATCCACTCTGTCCATGCCCCTCATAATTTTGTAAACCTCTATCATGTAGCCCTCCACCTCCGTCGTTCCAGTGAAAACAATCCGAGTTTTTCCAACCTCTCCTCATAGCTAATGCCCTCCAGACCAGGCAACATCCTGGTAAACCTCCTCTGTACTCTCTCCAAAGCCTCCAAGTCCTTCTGGTAGTGTGGCGACCAGAATTGCAGGCAATATTCTAAGTGTGGCCTAACTAAGGTTCTGTACAGCTGCAACATGACTTGCCAATTTTTATACTCTATGCCCCGACCAATGAAGGCAAGCATGCCGTATGCCTTCTTGACTACCTTATCCAACTGCAGTGCCACTTTCAGTGACCTGTGGACATGTCCGCCCAGATCTCTCTGCCAGTCAATACTCCTAAGGGTTCTGCCATTTACTGTATACTTCCCACCTGCATTAGACCTTCCAAAATGCATTGCCTCACATTTGTCCGGATTAAACTCCATCTGCCATTTCTCTGCCCAAATCTCCAACCGATCTATATCCTGCTGTATCCTCTGACAATCCTCATCATTATCCGCAACTCCACCAACCTTTGTGTCGTCCACAAACTTACTAATCAGACCAGCTACATTTTCCTCCAAATCATTTATATATACTACAAACAGCAAAGGTCCCAGCACTGATCCCTGCGGAACACCACTAGTCACATCCCTCCATTCAGAAAAACACCCATCCACTGCTACCCTCTGTCTTCTATGACAGAGCCAGTTCTGTATCCATCTTGCCAGCTCACCTCTGATCCCGTGTAACTTCATCTTTTGCACCACTATGCCATGAGAGACCTTGTCAAAGGCTTTACTAAAGTCCATATAGACAACATCCACCGCCCTTCCCTCATCAATCATCTTCATCACTTCCTCAAAATACTCAATCAAGTTAGTAAGACACGACCCCCCTTCACAAAACCATGCTGTCTCTAGCTAATAAGTTCGTTTGTTTCCAAATGGGAGTGAATCCTGTCCCGAAGAATCCTCTTGAATTGTTTCCCAACTACTGACGTAAAGCTCACCGGCCTATAATTTCCTGGATTATCCTTGCCACCCTTCTTAAACAAAGGAACAACATTGGCTATTCTCCAGTCCTCTGGGACCTCACCTGTAGCCAATGAGGATGCAAAGATTTCTGTCAAGGCCCCAGCAATTTCTTCCCTTGCCTCCCTCAGTATTCTGGGGTCGATCCCATCAGGCCCTGGGGACTTATCTACCCAACACCTCCTCCTTTACGATAATGAGGTGACTGAGACTATCTGCACTCCCTTCCTTAGGCTCATCATCCACCAAGTCCTTCTCCTTGGTGAATATTGATGCAAAGTACTCATTTAGCACCTCGCCCATTTCCTCTGGCTCCACGCATAGATTCCCATCTCTGTCCTTGAGTGGGCAAACCCTTTCCCTGGTTACCCTCTTGCTCTTTATATATGTATATAAAGCCTTGGGATTTTCCTTAATCCTGTTTGCCAATGACTTTTCATGACCCCTTTTAGCCCTCCTAGTTCCTTGCTTAAGTTCCTTCCTACTGTCTTTATATTCCTCAAGTGCTTCATCTGTTCCTAGCCTTCCAGCCCTTACAAATGCTTTCTTTTTCTTTTTGACTAGGTTCACAATATCCCGTGTTATCCAAGCTTCCCGAAACTTGCCAAACTTGTCTTTCTTCCTCACAGGAACATGCTGTCCTGGATTCTAATCAGCTGATGTTTGAAAGACTCCCACATGTCAGATGTTGATTTACCCTCAAACAGCCGCCCCCTGTGTAAATTCTTCAGTTCCTGCCTAATATTGTTATAATTAGCCTTCCCCCAATTTAGCACCTTCACCCGAGGACTACTCTTATCCTGATCCACAAGTAACTTAAAAGTTATGGAATTATTGTCACTGCTCCCGAAATGCTCCCCCACTGAAACTTCGACCACCTGGCCAGGTTCATTCCCCAATACCAGGTCCAGAATGGCCCCATCCCTACTTGGACTATCTACATACTGTTTCAAGAAGCCCTCCTGGATGTTCCTCACAAAATCTGCCCCATCCAAGCCCCTAGCACTAAGTGAGTCCCAGTCAATATTGGGGAAGTTAAAATCACCCACCACTACCACCCTGATACCTTTACATCTTTCCAAACTCTGTCTACATATCTGCTCCTCTACCTGCCGCTGGCTGTTGGGAGGCCTGTAGTAAACCCCCAACATAGTGACTGCACCCTTCCTATTCCTGAGCTCCAACCATATTGCCTCGCTGCATGACCCCTCTGAGGTGTCCTCCCGCAGTACAGCTGTGATATATTCTCCTTAACCAGTAATGCTACTCCCCCACCCCTTTTGCATCCCCCTCTATCCCGCCTGAAGCTTCTAAAGCCGGGAACATTTAGCTGCCAATCCTGTCCTTCCCTCAACCAAGTCTCTGTAATAGAAATGACATCATATTTCCAAGTACTCATCCAAGCTCTAAGTTCATCTGCCTTACCTCTTATACTTCTCGCATTGAAACAAATGCACTTCAGAACACTAGTCCCGCTGTGCTCAGCAACATCGCTCTGCCTGCTCTTCCTCTTAGTCCTACTGGCCTTATTTACTATGTCCTCCTCAGTTACTTCACTAGCTGTCCTACTGCTCTGTTTCCGACCCCCCTGCCACATTAGTTTAAACCCTCCCGAGTGACGCTAGCAAACCTTGCAGCCAGGATATTAGTGCCCTTCCAGTTTCGATGAAACCCGTCCTTCTTGTACAGGTCCCATCTGTCCCTGCAGAGAGCCCAATGGTCCAGATATCTGAAACCCTCCCTTCTACACCAGCTGCTCAGCCATGTGTTTAGCTGCACTATCTTCCTATTTCTAGCCTCACTGGCCCGTGGCACAGGGCGTAATCCAGAGATTTACAACCCTAGAGGTCCTGTTTTTTAACTTACTACCTAACTCCCTAAACTCCCCCTGCAGGAACTCATCACTCTTCCTGCCTATGTCTTTGGTACCGATGTGCACCACAACCACCCTCCCCCTTCAGAATGCCCTCTGTCCGTTCAGAGACATCCTTGACCCTGGCACCAGGGAGGCAACATACCTTCCTGGAGTCTCTTTCACGTCCACAGAAGCGCCTATCTGTGCCCCTGACTATTGAGTCCCCTATAACTATTGCTCTTCTGCTCTTTGTCCCTCCCTGCTGAACAACAGTGCCAACCGTGGTGCCACTGCTCTGGCTGCTGCTATTTTCCCCTGATAGGCCATCCCCCCCCCCCCAACAGTATCCAAAACGGTATACTTGTTAGAGAGGGGGATAGCCACAGGGGATTCCTGCACTGACTGCCTGCCCCTTCTAGCGGTCACCCATCTATCTGACTGCACTTTGGGTGTAACCACTTCTCTAAAACTCCTGTGTATGACGCATGCCGCCACCTGCATGCTCCGAAGTGCATCCAGTTGCCGCTCCAACCGATCCATGCAGTCTGTGAGGAGCTGCAACTGGGTACACTTCCTGCAGATGTAGTCGCCTGGAACGCTGGAAGCGTCACGGACCTCCCACATCTCACAGGTGAAGCACTTCATCCCTCTAACTGTCATTTCTATCACTAATTAGTTAATTGATATAAAATAAATAAATACTTATTAAATCCTTACTAAATTATGATACACTTCACTATGTGGTCCCCAGTGATAGATTTCTACAATAAATATTAAATGCTGTCTAAATGCAGTAATCTCCTCGTTGGAATTTTCTATCCCAGGAAGCTGTGGATAATCAGTCGTTGAGTATGGTTAAGACAGAGATCGATAGAGTTTTGGATACTAAGCGAATCAAGAGATAAGGGAACAACATGGGAAGGTGTTATTGAGCTGATCAGTGTTTTGACTGACCGCTAGTGTCAAAGCCCCCAGTCAAAATATACGATTCTGATTGCTGTGGGACCAACGCACTGTTAATTCAATCCTGTCGCTCCACAGATTGGATGACATATCATTTAAGACTTCCCAAGTTAAAGAAAGACCCAGCCAAATTGTATCATCTATTAACCCAGAAATTAGGCTATCCAAACCAGGTGTCTTTAAATCAACAAGTTAACTCTTTAATAAGAAGAACTAAATTCCTGGACACTCTATCTGTAAAGCTAAGTTTCCGATATGCCTTTCAAAATCTTCCAGCCACTTTAACCCACGTATATCCCTAGCTCTCTCTTTTGCTGCACCACCTTTAAACTTGTATAATTTAGTTTATATTACCTCTCGTCATTCTTCCTACAATAGTGCATCACTTCATGTTTCTCTGTGTTAAGTTTCATCTGCCATGTTTCCATTTCACGAGTCTATTGCTGTCGTGCTGAAGTCTAATACTAGCCTCCTCAGATTTCTGAGATTGGCGAAATCAGCAAACTTCGAAATTATTCCCTGTATGCCCAAGTACAAGTTATTAACGCATATCAAAAGGTGCAGTGTTCCCTATACCGACCCTTGGGAAACACGACTGTATATTTCTCTCTATCCTGAAACACAATGGTCCTCCACAAGTTTCTATTTTATAGCCCTTAGTCAATTTTGTATATAGACTGCCATTGTCCCTCTAATCCCAAGGGCTCTCATTTTACGAATAGTTCTCTGTCAAATGCCTATACCCAACATCAACTGCACTTCCCTCATCAAACATCTCAATTACTTTAACAAAGAGCTTAATGAATTCAGCCAAACACTATATAATTTAAACAAATATTTGCAGACTTTCATTTAGTCTATACTTTTCGAAAGGCTGATGCATTTTTCCCCAGTTGTTGTCTCTACATATTTCTGTACCACGGACATTAAACTGCCTGACTTTTAGAATCAGGATTTATAACACTCCAATTTTTAAAATAAGCATGTAATATGTTCAATCCTCTGGCACCAACCAAGTGTTAAGGAGGATTAGAATATTGTGCTTCGCACTTCTGCAACTTCCATCATTACTTCCGTCAGTTACCTAGAATGCTTCCGATCCAAACTGGCTGACTTTTCCGCTTTAAGAGCTGCGAACCTTAAACTGTCAACCTCCTCTTTATCTATTTTTATCCTATTCAATATTGCTCCTTTACTGCTACATTGGCAACATTCTCTTCCTTAGTAAAGATAGATGCAAAGTACTCATCTAGTGCCTCAGCCATGTACATCAGAAGAATAGCTCCATTTTGGTCATTAATCCACCCCTCCATTGACTCCCTTGTGCTATTTATATATTTATGAATGACATTTTTGATTGCCGTTTACGTTAGCAGCTAGTCAATTCTCTCTCTCTTTCTCTGTCCCTCGTATTCCAATGTTTAGATCTCTTCACTTTCTAGAATCTGCTTGGTACTCTACTATATTCTGACCTTAACATTTGTCAAAAGCCTCCTTTTACGTCTCGTTCTAATTACAGTTTATTACAAAGTGTTTACAGCACAGAAACAAGCCGTTCAGCCCAACAGGTCTACACCAGTGTTTATGCTCCACACAAGCCTCCCCACGCCATTATTCATCTAACAGCATCAACTTAACCTTCTATTGCTTTCTCCCTCTCTCTCTCTTTCTATCTCTCTCCTGTGCATATCTAGCTTCCCTTAAATGCATCAACTACTATTCCCTCAACTACTCGTCAAGGTAGTGATTTCCACATTCTAACCACTTTCTGGGTAAAAAAGCTGTAGCCTGAATTCACGATTAGATTTATTAGTGACGATCTTATATTGATGTCCCCTAGTCCTGGTCTCACCTGGTCTCTCTCTATGTTGCTACGACCGGGTGAGGAAAGGGTCTCAGGTTCCCCTCTCACCACTTTCCAGATTGTACAGATTCTACTGCACTCCCCTGTGGCAATTCGACCAGGTGAGGCGTCACGCTCACTGTTTCTCTGCCCTCTTGAAGACGTTCGTTATCCCTGAAGGTTTCTGTAAATGTTGTCAGCAACTATGGTGGGGTGCTTCTGGTGTCTGCATTTACAAAGGAGGATGCGGGGTCTAATTTTTCCAAAATTTCGGGGATGGCGGAACAGACAATATGGATTTTCATTCGAGAATTCTGCTGGAACTCCTTTCATTTATCCATATCCTTTTATCCCCTTTCCTCTCTAACTTTTTGCCAGCGCTGTGCCTGTCTGTCCTCTTTTATTCTCAGCAGGGGTCCCTTACAATTCACTAGCCCTCTGCTGGAGGATTTCCCAAAAGCCAATACAGGAATTAGGGGTGCAGATTTCAGGTTGGGGTTTCCCCTCAGCCTGACATATGTGGCAACTCCTACAGTACTCTACCACATCTTTGTGGAATTTTGGCCGGTCAAACTGTGGGTTTTGGTTTTTGGTGTACCGACATGTACAGCCAATGTAATCTCATGAGCCATTCTTATTATTTCCGTCCGGTACCTCTGTGACAGCACTAAGTGGTGAACCTCTGTCCACTCTTTGTCCTCAGGTCTGTGAGGAAAACTCCACTTCCTCATCAGTACCTTATTCTTTAAACAGTAGCAATCAGGGACTTCCTTTCTTTCAATTTCAGTCTGGGCAGATTGTACTAACTCTCTCACTACTGGGTCAGTTCGCTGAGCCGCAGCTAGGGAAGATCAATTCAGTCCTTTCCCTGGGTCCTCTACCTTTCCAAAGAAAGTTTCAGACAGACAGACCTCATGGTCATCCGTCCAAAGTGTCAATTCAGTCTCCTCTGAGGGAGCTGGTTTGTCATGGCCCGATTCACTACACATTCAGCGGAACTGCAGGGGACCATCTCTCATCAGTCTCTCTATCACTGTTAGGGAAGCTACCACCTTCGCCCCCGCTCAGGAGCAGGTTAACCCCGTCAGCAGGTAAACTAGGGACAATCCGGGACACTGGTCCCGAAACTAGGCCGAACTCCAAGTGCACCCGTTGTAAAAGTATAAGCGTCCACTACCCTCCAATACCTTTAATCACCATTCTGGCACTTATTGCACTCTCTCGGGGAAAGCGTAAGCCTTTTCCTAGTAAAAGGGATCTTATGGCCCCTGTATCCCTTAGGATTACTATGGGCTTGCTTGCCCCACCCGAGGGGTTACTATCCCTTTAGACAGAAAATCCTGATAACCTTCAAGAATCCTATTAAATTTTCCTCCGCTCACAGCAGTACGGTTTCTGGGTCTTACTATCGCTGCAGTTAAAGCCACACTTTGTTCAGCTGTACTTTCCATCAGGGTCCCTTCTCCTTCACTGGGTGGGTGTGTCCTGATTAACCCTATAGGCTTTCCCCGTAGTTTCCAGCAGTCAGCTCTCAGATGACCTGCCTTATTACAATGGAAGCACACTAGTTCTCTGGGTCTCACTCCGACTCACAGCACCATCCTTTTTGGCTGGAGAAGGCCCCACTGTGTGTCCTGCTTTTCTTTCTCTCCCGGAACTGCTTGAACTCCTATCACTTTCCCACCCTTTGTCCTTTTCAGATTTGTGGGGGTGACTAGAAAATGTTTTTCCCTGAGGAACTGACTTGCATATTAGAGCAAACTCATCAGTCAGAATTGTGGCTTGCCTTGCTCTATGTACTTTTTGTTCCTCCACGTAGGTCTTTCTGGAGAGGGGGAGGAAAGTTTTTAAATTCATCTAGCAAAATCATCTCTCTGAGGGTTTCATAGCCGAGCTGCACTTTAAGAGTCCTCAACCACGGCTCAAAAAGCAGCTGCTTACTTCTCTCAAACTCCAAGTAAGTTTGATCAGTCTGTTTCTTGAGGGTTTGGAACTTCTGGCAGTAGGCTTCCGGTACTAGCTCATATGCCCCAAGGATAATATTTTTTGTCAGTTCAAAATCTGATGAACTCTCATATGGCAACAGGAAACAAACTACATGGGCTTTTCCGGTGAGCTTATTTTGCAGCAGAAGAGTCTAACTCTCTGCTGCCCATTTGAACTGCCTTGCAAGTTTCTCAAAAGATACAAACAATTCTTCCACATCTCCCTCATTGAATTTTGGAATCAATTGGGAAAATTTTAAAAACTCAGTACACAGCCCTGGACCACTTGTATTTTCCAAGCTTTCACTGAAGTTACTCTGTCACCCTCTACCGAACTCAAGCTGCCTCAGCTCTATTTCCTCCCGTTCCTTCTGGAAATGTCTTTCTCTCTCCATCCTGTCTTTCTCTTCCTCTATCCTCTAATTCAAGTTTCCTTTGCTTCAGTTGTATCTTTGCTAGCAATACCCTGTTGGAATCTATTTCTAACCTTGTCTCTGATTCTTCAGATTCGAGGGTAAAATGGTTTGCCACTAATCGTAGGAGTTCGGACTTCCTAGTCTTACCATGGAAAGCGATCCCACACTGCTCCACCATATTTCTCAACTCCTCCATAGACAGTGCCTTTAACTTATCCCACGTTTCTTCACCCTGGCTTGGGTACTTACTGGCTTTGGTCATGGGCAACTTAGTATACTAGCACACACAGCCACAAGAAAAGCTGTATTGAAATATTTTCTCTTTTTGATTGGGATCAATTTAATTTCCCACTTCCAATTTTTCATTTGTCTGTGGGCCCAATCCGGATGGCAGCCCTCAAATTACTGTTATGACCAGTTGAGGAAGGGGTCTTAGGCTTACCTGTCGCCCCTTTCCTGGTTTGGCCGTAGCAAGGTGTAACTTTTTAAAAACACAGTGTCCTTAGCTTCACCTCAGTGAGTCCTTGCTCACTACTTTCTAATTGTAATTGTAAACGAGCCAATCAGACAGGCTTTCTCAGCTTTAAACAATAAAGGTGTACGTTTATTGACCTTAACACTCTAACTCAGTTAAAACGACTAAAAATATGTGACACAACCATGCTAGCATGCATACACGATAAACACACACACAAATAGATGCAGAGGAAGAGAAAGCATTAAAGGCAGAAGGTTTGAAGTAGTAGATGGAATTCAGCTACTATTCTGGTTTGGATGAAAAGACCTTGATTGGAGTTTAGTCTTGCAGTTCTCTTTGGGGCCCAGTGCACATTTTCAAACTTGTTTCGCTGCTAGTAGAAGGTTGCAGAGGTCTTCTGTCTTGAGGCTTAAGTTGCTTCCGTGGGTCCCTGGAACTTTGCTGGAGAGAGAGAGAGACAGAGACCTTGCTTCTCTTTAGTCTTCAAAATTGCAATCTGCCCAATCCTTTCTGTGAGGCACAATTAAATCAATTCCCAGGTTGGCCAGCAGGTTAGTCCTGTGACCAACTCTTTGTTTGAAACAGCATCTCCTGTGAGGCTTGTTGATTCTTCAAAGCTGACTCAACACATTTGGTGGTGATGGGGGTAGGGGGTGGGGGGGGGGGGGGTTGCGGAGGGTGGATTACACAGACAATGGCTCTCAATGTCTTTTGATCATCATTATTGACCAAACCCATCTGACTAAATGTATCAGGGAGCACTCCCATTGTCTCTCTATGCAACTACCTTTCAGAATACAAATGTGCAGCCATGTTTTCAGCCATTCATTTCTGTGGTCTTTTTAAACAAGTTATGTTCAATGTCCAGTAAAAGTTCAAATTGTCTTCCATATTACGAAATTAATATGTTTCCATTTGGGCAGGTGAGGTTTCCATCACAACGTCTACATATCAAACCATTTAATAATCTTTAAAAACTCTATCACGTTTACCCTGCTCCCCACTCTACCCTCCATCGCCACCTAGCCCCACCACCCCCTCCCCTCCCCACCAGCACCCCTCCCCCAGTCCTCTCTTTTCTGGAGATAAAAGCCCGAGCCTGATCATTCTTTCCTGATAGGTAAAACCTCTCATATCTGATTTCATTCCAGTAAATAGTTCTGTATCTTGTTCAGTGACTTTATATACTTTTTACATAAAGTAAAATGTTCACAGTACCCTAAGTGTTTTCTAATTAAGATTTCATACAAATGTAGAACACACTGCGTTGTTGTTCAATTCGTTTCCTATATAAATAAAGTCCAGTGCATTGCTTTAAAAAAAAATTACAAACCTGTATGGCTACTTCGAATGATTTGTGTATCTGTGCCCTGAGATCCCTCTATTCCTTTACCCGATTTAGACACTTCTTTTCGAAGGAATATATGGCCTCCTTATTCTTTCTAACGAAACATTCTACCTCATTATTTTTCTATAACCTTTCTCATCCAAGGATCTCTACCTTTCCTCCTCGTGAGAATGTGTTGACAGTGTACCCGTTCCATCTCCGCATTGAAGACCTCCTAGTTTTTAATAAAAGCAAAATACTGCGGATGTTGGAAATCTGAAATAAAAACAAGAAATGCTGGAAATACTCAGCAGATCTGGCAGCATCTCTGGAGAGAGAAGCAGTTTTTATCCCAGTTTTCAATTACTGTTTCCTTACCGATTTTTGAATTCAATCCACCTGGACAAGAATCATTTGCAACTCAATGAAGTACGCCCTCTTCCAGCTCGGTACTTTTACACTTGATGGTTCTTTTTCGCTTTTTATAGCAATTCTAAATCTGATGATATTACCCATATTTTGCAGGCAGCAGTGAAGTGATGGCGCTCGCCACTGACCTCGAAGAAAGCTGCCCACAAAGATATAGCGATCTCTGTGGCATGGATGCCACCTTTTATTACGTTAATTTTAATAGGGTACTAAGTCAAGGATAGCTCCAGGCATAGAACAGTAAAGTCATAAATAGAGGTAGCAGTCTATCACATTGAAGTATTTTCACAGACAGCAAAACAGGAAGTAAAATGCACCGATTAACTCTCCCTTTTAACAAATTTTACGAATCAAAAGCAAGTGTTTGGGACATACACAATAGAAGTTGAAATGTATTTTTTAAAACTTTAAAAACAGCATTTTTGTTATGTAAAAAGAACTTGGAAGTTTTATCAGATTGGAAAAATTTGACATAACACAGACAGAAAATTATTTTCTTGTTTTCTTTCCATTCTGGCAACTGTGTGCTTCTGTACAACGCAAACACTCTTAAAAAGCTGATGATGATGTTGTCTGAGTAACCTACTTAGCAATGAAAAGGTATTTGAAACTACCTCATAATGCCATTGTAAGTCTTCAGCTGAAGTCACAGACTGTGCTGAGTCCAACAGCAAGAAACAAATGAAGAACAGAAAGTATAAGAAACGTTTTATAGAATTTGGAATTATGGACCTCAGTGATGGATAACCATAGTGTCTTCTGGACGTTCAAGAGCCATGAAGATTGCTCGTACATATTTATGACTTAGTATTTCATTAATAATGCCGTTAAACCTCATTAGCAATGCAAAGCTTTCGGTGGGGGGTGGGGTGTGGCGGTGGGGTGGTTTAACAGCAATTAACTGCACATAGGCGGTCTCCAATTTACTAAGGAGTAATGAGAGAAAATGCTGACAATTTATCCATCAATACTAACGCAAAGTCCGGGCCATGGTGATCACTGTTCTGCTAAATGCTGCTCATTGAGACATGATCCGCTTCATCACACAGAACTAGATCCAGCATGTCTTCCTTCCTCATTGGTCTGCAAACACATTGATCAAGAAAGTTCTTGTACAGATTTCATGATTTCCTTCCCACTTTGCCATTTACATGTTTACTATCCTAGTCTATATTAAGAAATTTGAAGCCCCCATTATCACCACCTTGCATCTTTCTGCAATTTGCCTGCTAATTTGCTGCTCTATTTCTTTCCTACTAGTTGGTGGTCGATATCAGGGATTCTCAAATTTGCGTCCATGGACACCTGCGCATCAGTAGAGCTTTTACACGGGCTCTGCGGTGGCTGGAAGCGGCCTTGGTGTGAGCTGGGATGTGGGATCGGAGTCTGGTCTCCACATATGCAGCGCAAAGGAGCTGGCTACCTCACCTCAGTAGGGAGCATGCATGGAGGAGTGTTATTATTGGCAGGTAGACACAGAGTAATGAAGGCTGAGGCTTGGCGCCAGGTGAATTCCGCCTTCTTCAAGACAGAGGAGGGTTTTTAAAAATTTAAGTAATATATACTTAAACTCGAAGCTAGGGCGCCTAAATACAAGTTGGTACAGTACTGCATTTTACCGAAGGCCAGCCCTCTTACTGACTATAGCTTTAAAATCTGCTTCTCGTTTACAGTGCTGGAAGTATCCACAAAAGTGAACGGCAGAACTTCATAGTTGCCACATAGAGCAAACAAAAGCAAATGCAAGTATACATCTACATTATCTTAAGATCAAATGTATATTTTTGCCATTCTGGCATCTGTGTGCTTTTGTACAAAACAGACACCCTGAAAAAGTTGATTGACGATGCTGTGTGAGTAAATTAAGTTACAATGGACAAGTCTTTGAAACGACCTGATACTGCCATTGCAAGTAAGTCAGCTGTAACCATGGACGGTGCTAAGTCCAATAACAAGGAACAAATGAAGAACAGACAGTATGAGACAGTTATATAAAATTTGGATTTGTGGAGCTCAGTGATGGACACCATGTATTCTGTACTTATAAATTTTAACCAACCACCTGCAAAACTTAAGGAGAAACTCGCACAAAACATCTGGAATATAAAGATAAATTGAAACAATTCTTTGGACAAAATAAAATAAAAATACAGTCATCAGAAAACTCCAATGATAAATATATACTTCTTTCTGGCTAAGGCCCTGAAAACATCCTTCTTAACAGTGGTTTAGACGACAAAAAAAAAACAAGAATGCTCAGAATACCAGAGGGGGTTTTATTGGATGTGTTGCTGCATAAATGTGCAAAAGTGAGCGTGAGTGAAGATCTGGCCCAAAGGTTGAGTGCCATATCACTTTCTAATGACACAGTTAGGGGAAGAATCGAGGAACGTCCAAGAGATTCTTGTTTTATCGTGTGATTGGTTAAAAACTTGGGAATTTAGAATAGTGGGAATGGAGGTTAAGGCAGTTGAATGTTCCTCCTGCAGAATGTGGGAGGTAAGGGTCGCCAGGGGTGTCCCTGCTGACTGCATCTGCGGGAAGTGCACCCAGCTCCAGCTCCTCGAGGACTGCGTTAGGGAACTGGAGCTGGAGGAACTTTGGATCATTCGGGAGGTGGAGGGGATTATTGAGAGGAGTTATATGGAGGCAGTCACACCTCAGGTAAAAGAAGAAGGTAGATGGGTTACCGTCAGGGGAAGGAGAGGGAACCAGCAGGCAGTGCAGGGATCCTCTGTGGCCGTTTCCCTCAACAACAGGTATACCGTTTTGGATATTGTTGGGGGAGACGACGTACCAGGGGTAGGCAATGGGATACAGGTCTCTGGCGCAGAGTCTGTCCCTGTTGCTCAGAAGGGAAGGGGTAAGAGGAGCAGAGCATTAGTCATTGGGGACTCCATAGTTAGGGGAACAGATAGGAGGTTTTGTGGGAACGAGAGAGACTCATGGTTGGTGTGTTGCCTCCCAGGTGCCAGGGTACGTGATGTCTCGGATCGTGTTTTTGGGATCTTCAAGGGGGAGGGGGAGCAGCCCCAAGTCGTGGTACACATAGGCACCAACGACATAGGTAGGAAGACAGATGGGGATTTAAGGCAGAAATTCAGGGAGCTAGGGTGGAAGCTTAGAGCATGAACAAACAGAGTTGTTATCTCTGGCTTATTGCCCGTGCCACGTGCTAGTGAAGTGAGGAATAGGGAGAGAGAGGAGTTGAACACGTGGCTGCAGGGATGGTGTAGGAGGGAGGGTTTTGGTTTCCTGGATAATTGGGGCTCTTTCTGGGGTAGGTGGGACCTCTACAAACAGGATGGTCTTCACCTGAACCAGAGGGGTACCAATATCCTGGGGGCGAGATTTGCTAGTGCTCTTCGGGGGGGTTTAAACTAATTCAGCAGGGGGATGGGAACCTAAATTGTAGTTCCAGTGTGCAGGATGTTGAGAGTAGTGAGGTCAGGGATAAGGATATAAGGACACAAGAGGGCACTGGCAAGCAAGAGCTTGGTTTAAAATGTGTCTACTTCAACGCCAGGAGCATCCGGAATAAGGTGGGTGAGCTTGCAGCATGGGTTGGTACCTGGGATCTCGATGTTGTGGCCATTTCAGAGACATGGGTAGCGCAGGGACAGGAATGGATGTTGCGGGTTCCGGGATTTAGATGTTTCACCAACAACAGAGAAGATGGTAAAAGAGGGGGGGGGTGGGGTGTGTGGCATTGTTAATCAAGGAAAGTATTACAGTGGCAGAAAGGACGTTTGAGGACTCGTCTACGGAGGTAGTCTGGGCCGAGGTTAGAAACAGGAGAGCAGAGGTCACCCTGTTGGGAGTTTTCTATAGACCTCCAAATAGTTCCAGAGATGTAGAGGAAAGGATAGCAAAGATGATTCTTGACAGGAGCGAGAGTAACAGGGTAGTGGTTATGGGGGACTTTAACTTTCCAAATATTGACTGGAAATACTATAGTTCGAGTACTTTAGATGGGTCTGTTTTTGTCCAGTGTGTGCAGGAGGGTTTTCTGACACATTATTTTGACAGGCCAACCAGGGGCGATGCCACATTGGATTTGGTACTGGGTAATGAACCCGGCCATGTGTTAGATTTAGAAGTTGGTGAGCACTTTGGTGATAGTGATCACAATTTGGTTAGGTTTACCTTAGCGATGGGCAGGGACAGGCATATACAGCAGGGCAAGAATTATAGCTGGGGGAAAGGAAATTATGATGCGATTAGGCAAGATTTAGGATGTGTAGGATGGGGAAGGAAACTGCAGGGGATGGGCACAATCGAAATGTGGAACTTATTCAAGGAGCAGCTACTGCGTGTCCTTGATAAGTATGTACCTGTGAGGCAGAGAGGAAGTTGTCGAGTGAGGGAGCCGTGGTTTACTAAAGAAGTTGAAGAGCTTGTCAAGAGGAAGAAGAAGGCTTATGTTAGGATGAGACGTGAAGGCTCAGTTAGGGCGCTTGAGAGTTACAAGCTAGCCAGGAACCATCTAAAGGGAGAGATAAGAAGAGCAAGGAGAGGACACGAGAAGTCATTGGCGGATAGGATCAAAGAAAACCCTAAGGCTTTCTATAGGTATATCAGGAATAAAAGAATGACTAGAGATAGGTTAGGGCCAATCAAGGATAGTAGTGGGAAGTTGTGTGTGGAATCGGAGGAGATAGGGGAAGTGTTAAATGAATATTTTTCGTCAGTATTTACAGTGGAGAAAGAAAATGTTGTCGAGGAGAATACTGAGATACAGACTACTAGGCTAGATGGGATTGAGGTTCACAAGGAGGAGGTGTTAGCAATTTTGGAAAGTGTGAAAATAGATAAGTCCCCTGGGCCAGATGGGATTTATCCTAGGATTCTCTGGGAAGCCAGGGAGGAGATTGCAAAGCCTTTGTCCTTGATTTTTATGTCGTCATTGTCGACAGGAATAGTGCCGGAAGACTGGAGGATAGCAAATGTTGTCCCCTTGTTCAAGAAGGGGAGTAGAGACAGCCCTGGTAATTATAGACCTGTGAGCCTTACTTCGGTTGTGGGTAAAATGTTGGAAAAGGTTATAAGAGATAGGATTTATGTTAGGATGAAAAGAATAAGTTCATTAGAGATAGTCAGCACGGTTTTGTGACGGGTAGGTCGTGCCTCAGAAACCTTATTGTGTTTTTTGACAAGGTGACCAAACAGGTGGATGAGGGTAAAGCCGTGGATGTGGTCTATATGGATTTCAGTAAGGCGTTTGATAAAGTTCCCCACGGTAGGCTATTGCAGAAAATACAGAAGTATGGGATTGAAGGTGAATTAGTGCTTTAGATCAGAAATTGGCTAGCTGAAAGAAGACAGAGGGTGGTGGTTGATGGTAAATGTTCATCCTGGAGTATAGTTTCTAGTGGTGTACCGCAAGCATCTGTTTTGGGGCCACTGCTGTTTGTCATTTTTATAAATGACCTGGATGAGGGTGTAGAAGGGTGGGTTAGTAAATTTGCGGATGACATGAAGGTCGGTGGAGTTGTGGATAGTGCCAAAGGATGTTGTAGGTTACAGAGGGACATAGATAGGCTGCAGAGCTGGGCTGAGAGATGGCAAATGGAGTTTAATGCGGAAAAGTGTGAGGTGATTCACTTCGGAAGGAGTAACAGGATTGCAGAATACTGGGCTAATGGGAAGATTCTTGGTAGTGTAGATGAGCAGAGAGATCTTGGTGTCCAGGTACATAAATCCCTGAAAGTTTCCACCCAGGTTAATAGAGCTGTTAAGAAGGCATATGGTGTGTTAGCTTTTATTAGTAGGGGGATCGAGTTTAGGAGCCACGAGGTCATGCTGCAGCTGTACAGAACTCTGGTGCGGCCGCAGCTGGAGTATTGCATGCAGTTCTGGTCACCGCATTATAGGAAGGATGTGGAAGCTTTGGAAAAGGTGCAGAGGAGATTTACCAGGATGTTGCCTGGTATGGAGGGAAGGTCTTACGAGGAAAGGCTGAGGGACTTGAGGTTGTTTTCGTGAGAGAGAAGGAGGAGAAGAGGTGACTTAATAGAGACATATAGGATAATCAGAGTGCTGGACAGGGTGGATAGTGAGAGCCTTTTTCCTCGGATGGTGATGGCAAACACGAGGGAACATAGCTTTAAGTTGAGGGGTGATAGATATAGGACAGATGTCAGAGGTAGTTTCTTTACACAGAGAGTAGTAGGGGCGTGGAACGCCCTGCCTGCAACAGTAGTAGACTCGCCAACTTTAAGGGCATTTAAGTGGTCATTGGATAGACATATGGATGAAAATGGAATAGTGTAGGTCAGATGGTTTCACAGGTCGGCGCAACATCGAGGGCTGAAGGGCCTGTACTGCGCTGTAATGTTCTATGTTCTATGTTCTATAGATGAAAATATCAATTGGCAAAAAGGCTTTGAGAATGTAAATAGCTTGTATTCAATTCGATGAGACAACTGATGTGCAAGTGCAGTGCAATTATTCGTTTACATTCGCCATATTTAGAAGGGGGAAATTATAGAAGATTTTCTTTTTTGTCAGGTGTTACCAGAATGAACAACGGATGAGGTGATATGCAAGTTATTGGATAGTTTCATTGAATCAGAATCATCTCAGTTGGAGAACTATATTGCTATTTGCACAGACGCTGCTGTTGTTACGACAAGCAACAGGAGTGGTGTTGTTACAAGAATAAGGGACATAAACCCACCGGCAGTCATAACATATTGTACATTGCATCATCAAGCCCTTGCTTCAAAAAAGGATGAAACCAGACTTATATGTTGGTTTAAATGCAATTATGACAGCTGGGTATTTTGTGTTGCCCATTCATATGAATTCATGTTTGTTTGCAAAGCTGTGTTAGAAATGGGTGCAGGAGATCAAAGATTATTATTTCACACTGAACTGCATTTGTTATCTTGCAGCAGAGTCATAGAAAGAATTTTTGAGGTTCATAAAGAGCTACTAGATTCCTTTTTTTCTGTGCACAAACCTGAATTCTCTGCATTACCTGAAAAACTGTCTGACCAATTATGAATCGCAAAAGTTGCCTACCGTTCTGACATTTTTAACTTGTTACTAACACTGAATATATTAATGCAAGTGAGAATGCAATTATACACAAAGTGAGTGGTAAGGTTGTACCATTTACAGAAAAAAATTAAGCTTTGGAAAGTAGACTAAACAAACGAGTGTCAGATATGTTCCTACCGATGACTGAATTTCTGGATGCAAACACAATGACAATTGAATATGTGAAAGGACAGATTATTGTTCATCTTGTAACTTTGGTAGACTGCTTCAGCGTTTATTTTGAAAATTTAAGCACAGGTAAGTGTGATTGTATTTGGAATCCATTTTCAAGTTTTCTACGTCATCTTGTTGCCCATGTGGAAAAACAGAAGAGGAGCTGATAACACTGATTGTTCACTGAGAAATAAGTTTAAGAAGCAAACAGCTTCCTAGTTTGGCCATCTTTTGCTCCAGTGTACCCAGTAAAAAAAAAAATCAATTAATGTGTTTCTACCTTTCCTAACAATATACAGTTGTGAAACATCATTTTCTACCACGGCAGCAAAGAATACAAAGTGCAGGTCCTATCTGGAAGTGGAGAAGATTTACGAATCCCATTGTCAAGTATCACACCCATTTCACTGTTATCTGTAAATAAATAACTTCTTGAAAAGCATTTTTAGGACACTCTTTATGTGCAGCATTTTTATATTATGAATATTAAATATCGTTATAATTTAGATGGAAATCCTTAATTCCTTAATTCTAACCAAGTATATGTTGTCTTTTACCCCTTAACTATATAATACTGCTCCAGAGCTATAACAGTTTATTTTATCAATATTACCACCCAAACCCCTTTGTTCTTTTTTCTTCCTTATTTTTCCTGAATGCCCATGCAACCAGGAATATTAAGTTCCTAATGGTTCCCTTTTTTAACTAGTTCTTATTATTTCCACCATGTCATATTCCCATGTGAGACTTGTGCCTGTAGTTCACTAACGTTATTTTCTGTGCCAGGTGCATTTAGCCACATGGACTCCAAACCCATCTTAGACTACTTTGCATCTTCCTTTCCTGAGCCATCGTATATTTGAAATATTCTTTATGACATAACTGTCAGCAAAGTACAGCAGGAGAGAGGAGCTTTTAAAAACAGTACGGGAACCACCCGTAGCAACAGAGCAGCAAAGCATAGTTGAACAGAGGAGTCTTTAAAAACAGTACTGGAATGAATGGAAGTGGCAGAGCAGGACAGCACAGCACAGGCAAGAGCAGCGGTGGGAAGCGGGTATATATCATTCGAAGTAACATCACAGGATAAGGAGTCATGTATTAAGCAATTAACTTTTATTGTAATTTAATTAATTCTGTTATTCATTATTGGGGTGTAAACATTGCTGGCAATGTCAGGATTTATTGCCCATCCATAATTGCCCTTGAGAAAGTAGTGGTGAGTCGCGGTCATGAACTGCTGCAGTCCACGTTGTATAGGCTTTTACTTGTACTTCCATTTTTTTGGGTATTTTTTTTTTAGAGGACTTGGATTTTAAAACTGAAAAAAGATTCCATAAATGCTGGAAGTTTGTGTACATTTTAAAAAGAGGTCTTTAGAGGTCTTTTGGACAGAGCTTGTAAACAGTTACTGGAAGGCACTTCTTTTCAGATAAATCCCCAGCTAGTCACTTTATTGACTTGGGGAAAAATATTTACAAAGTAGTTACAGGTCAAAATTTATAGGGGTAAGGAGGCTTGACTCCTGAGATGGTTTTGATTTCGATTTGGACAGGCAGTTGGGATATGGTTGATAGTTTGAAAAAGACAGTTGGGGAAAACCTGTGAAGGGAGCTGACCCCATCTCAGCTTGTTCCAGCACTTTGAAAAGCCTACTAGCTTTCCATCTCTTTGAGAAGTTCTGAGAAGCCAGTATAAGAAACAGAGTGAAACTGTTGTTGATTTTCTTTCCTGGAAAGCCTGCCAAAACTGATTTTCAATGGTGCCAGACAAGAACTGTACTAGCAAGTACCCAGTGGAAGTCATCTATGCATATTTGGGAGCCCAAACCAAAACAAAAGAAAATCTGGCATCTTTCCATATCTTCTCTTTTTTTTCTTCAAGAATTAGCAAGTGTCTGGCCAAAATATTCTTCTTGTCGGTTTTGTTTTTGTAATAAAGCTCTAATGAGTAAATCTCTATTTTTTTTCAGTTAACGTGTGTGTGTGTGTGTGTGTGTGTGTGTGTGTGTGTGTGTGTGTGTGTGTGTGTGTGTGTGTGTGTGTGTGTGTGTGTGTGTGTGTGTGTGTGTGTGTGTGTGTGTGTGTGTCCGCGCGCGCATGAGCGGCCAAGGTAATAAGATACTTTAAATCTGTGTGTTAATGCTTTGCTTCATTACTTGTCTTCATGTTTTTTAATAAACTGATAATTTTGTTGTTTATTGAAAAAAACAGGTTGGTGTATTTTATTCTGGGATAAAATGTCTATCATTTACTGTATCGGTAACTGGGAAAAAAATAAACATATGTTGTGATGCATGGAGAAATGGAACTAGCAAAGACTGTGCACTCCTCCAACCTTGGTCACAACATATCACTGGTGGCTCTCTGTGGGAAAAGAAAAAAGGTTTCCTGTGCAGTAGATTATAGTTTACTCTACCAGAATGTCTTCATCAGTTCCTGCGACCTTTCTGGGGAAGGAGTATGTATTCTTGAGTGATTTGAGAAACTTAACCAAGGTTAAACGAAAGAATTTGGCAGAATTGTTGGTGTTAAGAGTTAAAACCAGCAGCTAAAAAAAGCGGACATAATTGAAGTACTAGCACAACATTTGCAATTGAAAGAAGAAGAAGGCAAACCAGAAGGTAGTGCAGTTTAATTAGCTAAAATTCAGGTACAGATGAGGCAACCTGACCTTGAAAGGGAACAATAATTGGAAATAGAAAAATATAAGCTTCAACAGAAAAAACAGAATTGAAAAAAAGCTTGAGCTTGAAAGCGAATTGACAACGAAGAAGCTTGAATTTGAAAGAGAGGAAAGGGAAATAGAGAGAGCATTTCAAAAAGAAAGAGAAAGAGAAGTTAAGGGAATTCATAGTTAAAAACGTTGAACTAAGACGAAGGGCTGGTGTTGACTCCAGTGAAAGTTCTGGTGAGAAAAGACTTGGCTCCAGCCCAAGACCCAGTGGAGAGCTGATTAAATGTTTGCAACCCCTCCTTAAATTTGTGGAAAGGGACGTCCAGGCATTCTCCATTTCTATTGAAAAGATAGCCAGACAAATGGAGTGACCAAAAGGAAAGTTGAACACTGCTTATGCAAAGATGCTGATGGGCAGAGCTCAAGCCATGCTTTCTGAGGAAGGTTCTGCCAATTACAAAATGGCAGAAATGGCTATTCTTGCTGCGCATGAGTTGGTCCCTGATGCATTCTGGCAGAAATTTTGGAACCTCTGGAGATGGTCTAGGCAGATTTGTATTCAATATGAGAGAGTAAAGCAAATTCATTTTGATCGTTGGATATGGGCACTAATGATAGAGGCCACATATGAGAAACTTAGTGAAATAATTCTCCTGGAAGAATTTTAAAAATCACTCCCTCCGTTAATAATAAACTCATATAGAGAACCAGAAGGATTCAATGGTCAGACAGGCAGCGGAAATTGCTAATGATTACGAGCTTGTTTATAAGACCAAACCCTTTATCCATCACCCCCGAAGGAAGAAAGGAAGGGAAACTTGGAAAAGCACCAGGATCTCCTTCTCAGTCCAGAAAGGAAGATACTGAGGGTGGAAGTGAGGCTGCAAGCCTAAGTGTTACCATTGTCACAAGGTAGGGCACCTTTGTGCAGAATGCTGAAAGTGGTGGAGTAAACCCATGGGACTTATAAGGCGCCACAAAGCCAATGCAGAGAAAGCGGCCCTGAACGAGAGTACGACAAATCAGGCTGCAGCTCTGACTGCAGCTGTAAGGACATACAACAACCATAGTGAGTGCAGGAGTCATGAATATGATACCTGAGAGTTATAGGGAATTCTTGCCAAAAGGAAAAGTAACTCCTTATCCCTCAAGTGGGGAAGGGAAACCCATAGTTATACTTAGGGTTACAGAAGCCACCAAACTAGTTTGGTGTGGAATGGCATAGTTTTCTCACCAGAGAGCACATTGGACGCCAAGGTTTCAGTGAATAGTACTGGTGGCTAGTATATACCCGTACCATTGAATCGGTTGGAAGTAGAGTGTGATGTAATGTCTGGAACAGTAACTATAGGAGTTGTCCATAGTATGCCAGTAGATGGAGTTGACCTACTCCTGGGGAATGATTTGGCTGGAGCGAAAGTAGTAGCTTCTCCCATAGCCACGGAAAAACCACGTGAAGTTAGAGACACAACAGCTGCAGGAAAATATTCCAAGAATGTTTCATTCACGTGTAGTGACCCGAGTAATGCCTAAAGAAGTTCCAGTGTGGAGATAAAATTGGCACCGCAATCAGACAGTTGAACATCTGAAACTTTTTTTGTGGATTTCGATAATCAAAACAAATAATCATTTGGAAAATGAATGAATAAATAAATCGGATCATCAATAAGTTCAATACGTCTTCTCTGATCAAGACTCAGCAAGCCAATACCGAGAAGCTTCAGGGTGATTTGGACAAGGTGAGTGAGTGGGCAAATACTTGGCAGATGCAGTATAATGTGGATAAATGTGAGGTTATCCACATTGGTAGCAAAAACAAGAAGGCAGATTAGTATCTGAATGGCTAGAAACAGAGAGAGGGGAATATGCAACGAGACCTGGGTGTTCGCGTACACCAGTCGCTGAAGGTAAGTATGCACATCCAACAGGTGGTAAAAGATACAAATGGTATGTTGGCCTTCATAGCAAGATGATTCGAGTACAGGAGCAGGGATGTCTTGCTGCAATTATACAGGGCCTTGGTGACGCCACACCTGGAATATTGTGTGCAGTTTTGGTCTCCTTATCTTAGGAAGGGTGATCTTGCTATAGAGGGAGTGAAGTGAAGGTTTACCAGACTGATTCCTGGGATGACGTATGACGAGAGATTGAGTCAGTTAGGATTATACTCGCTGGAGTTCAGAAGAGTGAGGGGATCTCATAGAAATCTATTAAATTCTAACAGGACTTGACAGGGTAGATGCAGGAAAGATGTACCCATGGTGGGGGAGTCCAGAACCAGGGGTCATAGTATAAGGATACGGGGTAAACCATTCAGGGCTGAGATGAGGAGAAATTTCTTCATGCGGAGAGTGATGAACCTATGGAAATCACTGCCACAGAAAGCAGTTGAGTCCAAAACATTGCATGTTTTCAAGAAGGAGTCAGATATAGCTCTTGGGTCTAAAGAGATCAAAAGATATGGGGTGAAAGCGGGAACAGGTTACTGAGTTGGATTATCAGCCATGATCATAATGAATAGCGGAGATGGTGGAAGGGCCGAATGGCCTACTCCTGCTCCCATTTTTCTATGTTAAATAAAGTGGTACAATCAGCTATTCAGATGTTGAGGCAAAGAGAGTTCTGGAAGGCTATTATATTAAAAATGGGATCCTGATGGGGAAATGGAGCCTTCCTCAGAGACCTGTGGACGAAGAATAGACAGTTGTTCAATAAATTGTGGTACTGCTCAAGTATCACCAGAGACATAGAACATAGAATAGTACAGCACAGTACAGGCCCTTCGGCCCACGATGTTGTGCCGAAACCTTTAACCTACTCTAAGATCAAACTACCTACCTACCCTTCATTCTACTATCATCCATGTACCTATCCAAGAGTCGCTTAAATGTCCCTAATGTATCTGCTTCTACTACCACCACTGGCAGCGCATTCCACGCACCCACCACTCTCTGTGTAAAGAACCTACCTCTGACATCTCCCCGAAACCTACCTCCAATCACCTTAAAATTATGCCCCCTGGTGATAGCCCTTTCCACCCTGGGAAAAAGTCTCTGGCGATCCACACTATCTATGCCTCTCATCATCTTGTACTCCTCTATCAAGTCACCTCTCATCCTCCTTCGCTCCAAAGGGAAAAGCCCTAGCTCCCTCAATCTTTCTTCGTAAGACATGCCCTCCAGTCCAGGCAGCATCCTGGTAAATCTCCTTTGCACCCTCTCTAAAGCTTCCACATCCTTCCTATAATGAGGCGAACAGAACTGAACACAATATTCCAAGTGTGGTCTAACCAGGGCCTTATAGAGCTGCAGCATAATCTCGCGGCTCTTAAACTCAATCCCCCTGTTAATGAAAGCCAACACACCATACGCCTTCTTAACAACCCTATCAACTTGGGTGGCAACTTTGAGCGATCTATGGACATGGACCCCAAGATCCCTCCTTTCCTCCACACTACCAAGAATCCTGTCTTTAAGCCTGTATTCTGCATTCAAATTCGACCTTCCAAAATGAATCACTTCACACTTTTCCAGGTTGAACTCCATCTGCCACTTCTCAGCCCAGCTCTGCATCCTTTCAATGTCCCATTGCAACCGACAACAGCCTTCCACATTATCCACAACTCCAGCAACCTTCGTGTCATCGGCAAACTTGCTAACCCAGCCTTCCACTTCCTCATCCAAGTCATTTATAACAATCACAAAGAGCAGATGTTGAGCTAAACAATGCTACAGTCTTGATTTACCTGAAATCTGCAAATTAATCATTGAAATCAATTGGCATCAATTGTTAATGAAACTTTATTGCCTTGCTGCTGTTAGGCTATCTGGAAGTCTTCGTATATGTTTTAACTTTGTGTTAAACTAAAAGACCTGTACGCCTTGCAAGTGCGGATAACATTAGGAAAGTGAGGTAGCAGGATAGGCAGGACAATTAAAAATAAGGTATGGTTAATATGGCTAATTAAATTAAATTTAGAACGGCAGAAACAAAGGAACACAATAGCGAGCAGAGGCAGCCATGTTCCCATGGGTACGTGGACTGGACACTTTATTTGTAATGCGTTAGGAAGTAAAGGAGGACTAGTGTCCCTCTTCAGGACAGGATGCGGGATATTAAGAATTTCGGTAGCTGGCATTTTCTTGGATCTATTTGCGATTTTCCGACGCTGAGCGACCGAAGAACTGCCTTCCAGAGCATCGGGAGATTGACGAAGAGCGGTGAGTCTGCAACAGAGAGAAAACCAAAACGTCTCCTCATAACATAAGGAGGAGTGGCTGGTTGTTACAGTATTTAACTTCGTGGTTTTTTGGTGGTTAGTGCGTTTTTTTTTGTTTGTTCATTGTTTTAATTGTTATTATTTTGTGTGGCAATTGCATTTTTAATAATAGTGGCTTTCCTTAGAGGGTAGTGTTTTAGTGGATTGCTATTTTAAATACTGGTCAGGGGTTTAATGTCAACTAAACAGTTAAACAGTCTTTAAGCTCAAACAACAGTTTTGAATGACTTAACTAACATGGAAGGACAGCTGAAAATCGTCCGATGGACACTGCAGGATACTTTTTGTATTTTGGAAACCGACACAGGTAAGAGGTTCCGTCAAATGCTCTCGCTCAAGCTGAGATATTCAGAGCTTGAAAAGTGGATGACGTCACCACAGTGCTTATAGAAGCTGAGAGTTTTCTGGAGGTAGAGATTCCGTGGTTGTACGGTTCAGGAGGAGCGGAATTGTGGGAAAACAAGGCAGACTGGGAAGAACAGGCAGGCAGTGCAAGAATTTTCTGGGAGTGTAACTCTCACATGTTGTCAATGCCGAATACCAGTGAGGATGATGATACCTCGTGGGATTGCAGTCAGTATGGGAGACATAGCTGCGCAAGAGGCACGAGAACTTTTAAAAATATGGGTGTAACAGGGGATTCGATAATCAGATGGATAGGCAACTGTACGTGTGAGTCTGTTGCCGCCCTGGTGCCGGGGTAAAAAGATATCACTGAACGGATGCAGCGCCTTCTGCTGGGGAACTGCCAAAAACCGTGGTCCATGTTGGAACAAATGGCATTGGCAGGAAAATCCTGCAGAGTTTCAGGTGCTTGGAAAAAGACGTCACCAAAATGCATATACTGCCTCACCACGGGACAATAGGTTCATAGAGGTATAGAGCACAGAAACAGGGCCTTTGGCCCCACACGTCTGCGCCAGAACAGAAACCGGATAATATTGAGTCTAATATGTTTAATAATTACATGTCAAATTGTAATTCTACCCAGGTTAATAGGGCTGTTAAGAAGGCATATGGTGTGTTAGCTTTTATTAGTAGGGGGATCGAGTTTCGGAGCCACGAGGTCATGCTGCAGCTGGACAAAACTCTGGTGAGACCGCACCTGGAGAATTGCGTGCAGTTCTGGTCACCGCATTATAGGAAGGATGTGGAAGCTATGGAAAGGGTGCAGAGGAGATTTACTAGGATGTTGCCTGGTATGGAGGGAAGGTCTTATGAGGAAAGGCTGAGGGACTTGAGGTTGTTTTCGTTGGAGAGAAGGAGGAGAAGAGGTGACTTAATAGAGACATATAAGATAATCAGAGGGTTAGATAGGGTGGATAGTGAGCGTCTTTTTCCTCGGATGGTGATGGCAAACACGAGGGGACATAGCTTCAAGTTGAGGGGTGATAGATTATAGGACAGATGTGAGAGGTAGTTTCTTTACTCAGAGAGTAGTAAGGGCGTGGAACGCCCTGCCTGCAGCAGTAGTAGATTCGCCAACTTTAAGAGCATTTAAGTGGTCATTGGATAGACATATGGATGAAAATGGAATAGTGTAGGTCAGATGGTTTCACAGGTCGGCGCAACATCGAGGGCCGAAGGGCCTGTACTGCGCTGTAATGTTCTAATTCTAATTCTAATTAAAGTCGACGCTTCGAGCATATTATGATACAATAAAGGAATAACTTTAAAACATCTACTTGAGCTTGATAGATGAATCTATTTGTAGAATATGAGCTAATTGTTCTACAAATCCTTCGAAGTACATATTTTCTGTAAGTAAATATTCATACCAGCATGACTTATCGTTCCTTAAAGCCGCTTTTCAAACACTTTACCCATTAGATTGATCTTTGTATTTTTTTCCGGAGTTATCATGATAATGTAACACTTTGGAGCAAAAATGCAAAGCAGCAATCCGAAACTGGAGGCCAGAATCGCAAACACTTCCACCGCGACAGTGTATTTCCCAGGAGAACTCACAGAAGCTGGAATAAAAGTTATCCAAACAGCACAAAAGATAAGCATGCTGAAAGTGATACATTTAGCTTCGTTGAAATTATCTGGCAGCTTCCGGGCAAGAAAAGCCAAGACAAAACATGCGCACGATAAGAAAGCGATATAACCTGATACAGAATAGAAAGCTGCCGAAGAACCCGCATCGCATTCTAAAATAATGATTTCCCTGTAATGGTTTGTGTTCTTCATGGGAAATGGCGGCGCAATGATCAACCAAAGGGCACATATTAAACCCTGAATGAATGTTAGGAGGAAAACACTTAGACGCTGCTGTTTTTGACCAAACCATTTCATCCTGTTACTGCTGGGATGCGTGGCCTTAAATGCCATCAGCACGAGGATGGTTTTAACCAAAACGCAGGAAATACAAAGGACAAATGTAACACCGAACGCTGTGTGTCGTAACATACAAGACCAGTCAGAGGGTTCGCCAATGAATGTAACTGAGCACAAAAAACAGCACATTAATGCTAAAAGAAGGAGGAAGCTCAGCTCGGAATTGTTGGCTTTGACAAGAGGTGTTTCTCGATATCTAAAGAAAAGAACAGTTGTATTGATAGCCATGCACATTCCAATCATTGCAAGAGTCACCAGAACAATTCCCAGGATTTCTGTAAAAGCCAGATATTCTATTTTCTTCGGTATACATTGATCTTTCCGATCATTGGACCAGTATAGGAAAGGACAGTTAATGCAGTCTGTGGAGTCTAAGAGGAAAGAACATTATATAGTTAAGAAGTTCATTTTTGATTTTTCTGAGGATACTGACTGAAACACGCATATTAAAGTAAAATCTGCAATTGGAATCACCTGTAGTGTTACTGATTTCTCCATCTGCACAGGGAGTGCAGTCAAAACAACAAACAGGTTGTCCTTTTCTCGTCTTTTTTCTTGTTCCAGGAGAACAACTTTCAGAGCACACAGCATCGGGAATCTTGAAACAAGGAAATTATAGATTATCTACTTTGTAATATTGATAGATCGACTGCAAATGCACTTATGTCTGTAACAATAACCGACTTCATCACTAAAATGGTATGTTTACAAAGAAGGCTAAAGTTGGCATCGTGTTCCTTGTCCCTGTCCTAATTAATTGTTAAGTTTTACTGACCAAAATCTTATCATCGTTTGAAGACCAAGGGAGTTCTCCGTACGCTCTTGCAAACATTTGTCTCGCAATAACTATCTTCAAAAACCGTTTAACTGGTCATTTATCTTCATTATTGTTTGGGGGATATTTCTGTGCTCCACATATCTACAAAAACAGGAACCATGCTTCAAAAAGAATTATTTGTCTATGCCGCTCTGTGGTCTACCATGAGGAGGTGAATTAGTAAAGTTTTCTTTTTCCTTTTTAATTGAATTGCAATTGGCACAAGTCAGCCCTGTCCGTTTACGGCTACTCTCTGCTTGCTATACTTCAGACAGTTTTCTGTCATATGACCACTTTGTCTCTAATATAATGCATGGAATTTTTCTAACTCGTCTCTTTTGTGGAATTTTGTCCAACGTATTTTTGAAATATTACCGTGCCGAAATTATTCCCTTTCACCAGAGGCAAGTGTACCTTATCGGCCAGTTGAGACACTAGCGGAAACTAGTTTTGCACCAGGCCAAATTTACTCACCTTTTCTATTTAAAGAGGGTATTCCACATTTTAATGATTAGACACTCCCGCCCCCAGTAAAAAGTATGATATGTAGTAAAAGTACAATCAGTTTCAATTGATAGGCATACCTCCTGGTCGCCACTACTCCAGACAATTCCCTTCGGATTCAACACCAGTTCTTTCCCCGCAGGTGCTGACCCATTATAATGTCCAACTATCTCCACTTCAATAGCGCCGTTTGTATTCATTTGCCAATTTACAAAGTCGTACCCGGCTACTGGATTGCCATTATCATCAAAATACACCTTCTCACCAGTTTTCGTTGTGAAGTGTACGGACTTCATGTAATGGAGCAGCTTTAGAAAATAATTAGACATATTTATTTCGGGACTTTATATGAACAGAGAGATTGTTTATACTTTAAGATGATAACGATCGCTAATATTTACAAAAAAAATATCCCAGGCAATTAAAGTGAATTAAATTAAATCGGTTATATTCCTTACCTGCCATGGATGAAAGTCTGAAACATATGCGCACGTATTACTTATGAATGGTCCTTTGCCATTTTCACAAGAAAACATTTTGTGCAGTGCGTGTGCGAAGGTATAAACTGCTTTATACACATTGTAGGAACTTCCGTCCAGAGTTAGGTCAGTATAGACGTTGTATATTTCATGCAAAGTTTCATCTCCAGTACATTGAGGGAGCTGAAAAGGAGAACCTACTCGGCTTGTAGTGTTATCTAATATTAGAGAGCATCCGAACGTTGTTTCCCAAAACTCCCTAACTAAACTATCACCAGGAAACATAGAAGGATGGACCCTGAGCAGAAAATCTCGCAGACCTAGAACTTCTACCGCACGCAGCGCAGTTCCAATTGCCCCAGTAAGGAATCTCGATCTTTGATCTGGAGCAATAATATCTGCTGTAATCCAAGCTTCGCTTCCTATCCATTGTATTCCAGTGAGGTTCTGCCGTAAAATCTCGCCAAATAAAACACGCATTTCCCCCGATGACGCAAAAGCCACCACAACTTTTGTAGTTGACGCTTTTATCACTTGCACAATTTTCACAATTTTTTCTAAAGGATCGGTTCTATAAAACGATTCGGAGAAGGCAATGCAAATACCGAAATTCACGGCAGCGTCAATAAACGCTTTCATTCCTGAGTTGCCATAGTCATTGTTGCTGTTAATGGTCCCGATCCAAGTCCATCCAAACCTCTTAACAAGTTGAACCAATGCCTTGGATTGATGGTAGTCACTTGGTATTGTTCGATAAAAAGTCGGATATTCATTCCTATTGTTGAGACATACACACGTGGAGAAATAGCTAACCTGCAGTCAATCAAATTGGGAGAAAATGAGGCAGAGATCATTGATATGCGGCTTAAATAAGCATCTTTCACGCTTCAAAATATTCCAATTCATTGCAATCAGAAATGATAACTAATAATCAACTGAGCTAAATTGTGAAGATGTGTTAATATCCTGTAAGATTAGTGCCATAATTAATGGTGACTGAACAATCAGAACCCTACTGGTAGATTTAGTGATATAACCGAAACAAATTTTCCTTTGATAACTTTAAGGAAGCAACAAAACGAGGCAGAGAAGAATTCGAAAGAATGAACTTTCGTTTCTCTATGATCTTTCACGATTTGGGGAACCTCCAAAGCACTTTACATCTTTTGAAGCGTCGTCGCTGTTGCAATGTAAGCAAAGTGCTAACCAATTCGCGTGCAACAAAGTCTCACATGCAGTAATGTGATACAGCCAAGATAATTTGTTTTCTTTATTGATGTCGGTTGAGCGATAAATATTGATCGGTGCACCAATTCCCGTGCCCTTCTTCAAATAGTGTCATGGGATCCATTAGATACACCTCATGAGGCAAAGATCTTTTAATATCATCCAAAAAACAGAATTCCCCAGCACTGCCTGGACTGCCAGCTTAGATTTTGCGTTCAGGTTTCGGAAGTCGAATTTGAAACAACAAACTTCCGATTCAAAAGACAGAGAGCTACCACTGAACCAGGCTGACACCTAAATATCAATCTAATGTATATCTAGAGATTTATTATTTTATCCAGGTATATGACAGTGGCCGGACTAATTTACGGCATCTCACCATTGGTATTTTAAAAGGACCGATTGCTCTTGCCACTGATATAGACTCTGAGGATCCATCGCCACCAACAATACCAGCAGCATTGAGAGACGTGCTGCAGACATGATCCACATACGTTTCTTCCTGCCCATTAACGAGAGCCAGAGCGACTTCTGTTGCAATAGTGGAGGAAGCGCAGTCATCGTGAATCCTGTAGCCTAGGGTAATATTCGGGAGAAGTGTCTCATCCTTGTTTACTTCCTCTATTGCAAAAATCATGGTCTGCACAAGGCGAAACCCCCTTAAATCAAAACTGAGGAACATAGTTAATATTGAGAGATGATAGTTCAGTTTTCCTGTGCAAGTCTTAACACCTTGCAATATTTGCAAACTAATGAAAAGCACTTAACGTGATTTTAAAGCCATTTTGTTGGAAAGACCGTGCAGGTGACACCCTGCGATACATTAAATTTCTAGAACTGTTCTCAGATAATGTATCGCATTATTCTCTTATGCTACTAATGAAGTAAAACTATTTTGGCAAAACGTTTACCTTTCGGGTGTTTTCAATAAATAACAGAAGTCAAACGAAATTTCCCGTTGTTGCGTTCGGTTGCTATCTTAATCTCATAAGAATTACTGATAATGGAAAATATGTTCGACGCCTGCCTGCAGACCATGGCACGGTTCTTCTGTTCATCCTCGATAACTTTGGCGTGGGAAAAACGATAAGTCCGTGAAATTAGCAGGACGGCTCCGAAGATTTCTAAGGATTTCCCTGGTACTTGCGCAGAAGTTATACGGGTGAGCGATCGAATCCCCGTAGAAATTCATCTCCGTATTTCAGGTCAAATTACTAAAGCAACTTCAAACTACTCTCCTCAATATACCACATATCGCTAATTACAGTACATGATGATGATAATGATTATTGTTATGGCAAATGCAAAATTTATCGTGGTCATTCATTGATCACGGATAAACTGATATATCTGACGGCTATTCTACCAAAATGTACTCACAAAAGCTTTGATATTACATTTCACGCCAGCACTAAATGTTAGATATATTATTGTACATTATTTCAATTGATCATCGTTTCCATTACAGCAACCCTAATAATATGTAGCAGAGCGAATGGTACAAATGCTTGCTGGAGAACAAATTTTACGATCATAATCAAGGTTAAAATAATTAGAAATTTGCAGTTGTTCCAAATTGTCATCCTGAATATAAGGTACGTTTTAGTAATGTGCATATGTCACCTTCAGCAGAATACATATATGAGCTTCTCTGCAAAGAGGGCTTCAGAGTTAAAACTTAATCGAAACCAGGAATAGTCGCACCAAAACTGAACAAACCTTCGGCATTTGGTGTCTTCTGGTGGTTTTGTAAATAATTTGATCTGCTCAAATCTGTCCGAATGCACGTTAAACATCCCTCCAAGCACGATGTCCGCATCCTTAGATATATTAGGTAGATACAATATTTCGCGAAGTCTGCAAGTTAGCTCATCTGACCTCCATGCAAAAATTACCATCAGTAGCACTCCCGACATCAAGTAAAACATTGCAGTATTGAAGCTAACTATTCCAGATTATCCTACAGCACAAATAGCATTCTGTTTATCTTCTTTATATACTGTCGCGGGTCAGGAATTGATGAACCAGTGGATTTCAATTGACGACAAAGTTAACCTCAATAGGAAACGATTTTTACCATTTGTTAGTGAGTCTGCCTCCGGGGAATTAATCAATATCCTAAGCGAATACGAACGTCTTTGTGGCTACGAAATGCCACAAAGGGACAAAAGGGAGCATTTCTGTTTAGTTAAGGGTCATTTTAAGAGATTAACTGAGTATTAGTGAGGTTTAATCACAATCAATATAATAGAAACAACTGCAGCCAACGCTATTTAAGAAAAGGCTGGTCTTTCCTGGTGAAGCTTTGTTAAGAACAAAGATACATGAATAACTTAACTTTTAAAGGCTCATACGAACAACATCGCATGGCGAATTCTTGTGCAAGCAATGAGTGAGCATGTGCAATAAAAGCATGAAGGTGAACTAGTAACTAATTACGAGAAGGCCGCAGACCATAGAACTTTGTAAAGTGCAATAATGGATGTTATTAATAAATGACTTGGGTTCGCATTCTCAGCTTTAGATAGTTAAACACGCGTAGGAAGCGAGGAAGGAGGTAGAAATGGGGATTTAATGCATTCAGGTAAACTCATTGGGACAAGTTTGCGCTATTACGGATCTGTGTTAAATTAATTTCAGTACAAAAACATGGTATGTGTTAAAAGGATAGCTTGGAGATATGCGTACATAGACAGTGGGATAGAAAATGGGAACAGGAGAATTTTAAAGAAAACAACTCTAACTTGTGACTCAGCACATTTAAACAATGTGAGTTAGTCAAAAAGGCAAAGAACCGGGATGCTGGGTTAAACCCCACAAAGCCATGTTTATGGACACTCCACGCTTGACTTAGAGTATACAATTTTGTGTACAGTGCCAAGTAAAGCAGAAAGAAAGATCTGACAGACACGATCTGAAGATATCTGGATGTTCAGTCTCTAAAATTTAAATATCAGAAGTTCTCTTATAGACGTAAATAATATAGAAAAATATGAATTGATAGATTAATTCTATCAAGGTCCATCTAGTTCATCTTCTACCATCCTGGTACAATGACAATGGAGCTGTTGGATAATCATGGCAATCAATTTCTACGCAATCTCTATGAACAGTCTTTAACAATTAGTCTACAATAGACCCAGGAGGAGAGGAGATCCCCAGTAATAGAAAGCGTTTTAGATCATAGGTTCAAAGTCACTGGCATGTTTCTTATTTCGTACACTGCAACAGTGACTACACTTCAAAAGTATTTAATGGGCTGCAAAGAACTTTGATATATCCTGATGTCGTAAAAAGCACTATGTAAATGCACATTTTTTCTTATTCTTTATAAACTGGCATAGGCGTTTTGGAGACTTTCCAGTTGTCTGAAGCTGACACTTATTGGTAACAGTGGCGGCTTGTATTTAAAAAAAGACTTAATACATTACAATATTTGAATAGCCGTTAACAAAATATTGTTGAGAATTATATCACCCGTTGTTCCTTGTGTAGAAGTTATGATGTCCTGTTCCACGTCCTCTTGTTCACGCTTGTTCACTCTCCAAGTGCTCATTGTTGAATCTTCTACATCTAGAGTAGCTCCAAGTCCATTTGTTATACCTCACAAACTGAAACTTGCAACAGAATTCGTCTGATCACGTTTTTCCATAATCCCCCAACCTCGGCAATCATATTGGCCATCCACACAAGTAGAGGCCCTTCTTATTTTCGGTCTCATTGCATGCGTCTACTTTCTCTGGATTAGTGGGCCATCCTGCATACCATGAAGCGAACGGATCTACTGACTGTAATCAAGTCTCGAAACATTTTTTTGAACTAATTTCATTAGAGGAATGAATGTAACCACGGTCTTTCAAACTTAAGTAATTAAATAGAGCTTAACAAGGTCAAATAAAATAAACTAATCAAAGTGGTTGCCATTTCGACTAAGGAATAAACAGAATACTCATTAGATTGGAAAAGCATAGTATCATTTGTAGCAGATTAACATGAATCCACTGTTCCATGCAATGTTGCAATTCTACATTTTTCAGAATTGTTCTCCCAAATTCTTTCTGAAAACATATTTGAGCACAGTGCTGCAATGAGTGGGAAGAATCATCGGCAACACCACACATGGTCTCATCTCTTGCCCCCTTGTAAAGGCCCATTAATCCTAGATTCTTTGGCATGCATGCAGTCATATATTTTTTCCTTACTTTGTTTGGACAGCTGACATTTCCCTCAAAATTGCCTAGAAAAATAATTCCAGAAACTTCCTATTTTCCCCGTTCTTATTTTATATTCTCAATCCTCTAATCTATTTTCACATCCCATTGCATTACAATTTAATCTCATTCCAGAGCCATGGAAGACATTTACCATAGGAACATGGAAGCAGGAGTAGGCCATTCAGCCCATAGAGCCTGCTCTGCCATTCGTCAATGCCTTTTGCCCACACTATCCCCATATCCCTTTATGTCATTTGTATTTCTAATTCTGTCAATCTCTGCTTTAAACATACTCAATGCTTTTACAGCCCTCTGTGGTAGAGAATTCCAAAGATTCACAACCCTCTGACTAAGGAAATGTCTCCTCATCTTGGTCCTAAATGGCATCTCCCTTATTTTGAAATTCTGTCCACTGGTTCTAGACTCCCCCACCAGGGGAAACATCTTATTTCCATTTACCCTGCCTATTCCTTTAAGGATTTTGTAGGTTTCAATGAGATCACCTCTCATTCTTCGAAACGCTAGAGAATACAAGTCCAGTTTTTCCAATCGCACGTGAGTCTGGTGAAACTTTGTTGCACTCCCTCTACGGCAATAATATCTTTCTGAGGGTAAGGGGACCAAATCTGGGGCATAGTGCTCCAGGTGCGTTCCAACCAAGGTTCTATACAATTGAATTAAGACTTCGCTACTCCTGTGCTCAATTTCTCTTGTGATAAAGTCTAACATACCATTACCCTTCCTAATTGCTTGCTGCACCTGCATGTTAGGTTTGTTACGATGGAGACAGGAGCAATGCACCGTCAATTCAGTCCCATCATCCACAGGTCGCAGTATATTATTAAAGTTTTCCCACCTAACCGGAAAACAGCCAAATTAAACACTCTAATAAGTCCCATAATAAAACAGACCAATCCCGGTATCTTTAGACAACAACAAATTAACTATTTATTAAAACTAAATCTTAAAAACTATTAAGATAAACCTATGCCTTGATAAGCAAGGGTGAAAGGTTACCGGGGGTAGGTGGAAGTGTGGAGTAATCAGTTCAGCAATGAACTTATTGAATGGTGGAGCAGGCTCGAGGGGCCAAGTGGCTTACACCTGCTCCTAATTCGTATGTTTGTAAGTCTAAAGACCTTATAACTTCTTACTTTAACATAACTCCCTTATTCACACACATAATTAAAATCACTGTTCACTGGGTTTTAAAAAAAATAATTATGTTTTTAAATTAGCTGTTTCTTAAGAATCAATAAATAAGTAAGTCTTTGTAGGTTACATTCCTAATGGATGTGGTAATCCAATGTGAAAATAATCAAATGCCACTCGAAGTCTCCATGCAGATTTTATGAAATAGTCAGTACTTGATAGTTATTTAAAACACTTTAGCTGCAGCAGGCATCAACAGTTCTTTAAATGATGAGCATAGCAATAGGTCAACTTGAATTTTAGAACAGGCAGTCTCTCAGTTGAAATTTTACTTCAGTAATACAAACTGTCTCTTCAGAAAAAGGGCTTTTTTCATAATTAGGTTATTTACCTGGCCTGTAGCTCCTTGTAGAACTTTTGCTAAGAAAAATAGACAGCTCATCTCTTCAGCAGCTCGTCTCACTGGAGAGTCTGTCAAAATTATTTCAGACCGGTTTTTACAGTTACCTGGAAACATTTTATCATGTGACCTCTCTCTCCTGTTGCCGCCTAGGAAACAAAATGCAGCTGGCACACTGTACCTCAGAAATCCAAAAGCTTCTCTGCTTGTCTTAAAGGTACACTGTTTTAACTGAGTCTTAAAGGTGCACTGTTTTAATCTGAGGAATATTTAAATATGGTTCCGTGAAACCTCCGCCCTTGGCAAAATGAAATGCCATCCATTGTTTTGTTACAGTGCAAATAAAATTGAAACAGGAAAAAAGAACACTCTAACATTTCCCACATTCATGCACCTATTTATTCTACTGATAATTTACAACATTTTCATTGTACCGTCGCCATCCATATGAGTTAACATGGTTAAATTCATGACAAAACGTCAGTGATCACACTGTTTTCCCCCACAATATGTATAATTTTCAAATAGTAAGGCTGTAACAACAAACTCTTCTATATATTCTATCTTTTTTTCTAATTTTCCACAAATGTTAATGGGTTATGGCCAGCGTATATTAATATTTCTTTATAGTCTTGGCGGACATATACTTAGAAATGTTTGAGAGCCAGAAAAAGTCCTCATGCTTCTTTGTCCATGCATGAATACTTTTTGATGGCAACTTAGTTTTCTTGAACTGTACCCTACTCGCTGTTCTATGCCCGATTTGTCATCCTGCAATAGGATTGCACCAACTCCCAGGTCGCTAACATCGATTGCTATTTTAAAGGATTTAGCAAAATTTGAAGCAGCCAGCATTGGTTCATTAGTTAAGATTAACATTAGCTTTTCAAAAACAGCCTGGCATTCATCTGACCATACTAATTTGCTTTTCTTTTTTTGTAGCAAATCAGCTAATGGAGAAGCCACCGTACAAACATTCTTTACAAACTTCCTGTAAAAACTGCACATCCCTAAAAACCCTACGATTTCCCGTTTTGATTTAGGGCTAGAGAAATCTGTTAAGGCTTGTATCTTTGCCTTTTTTTGGCAGTACTTGTCTTTCCACCACTATGTGCACGAGGTACTCTTGCTTTTTCAAACTCACCTTTTTCCACATTTATCACTAAGTCGACTGCTTGTAGTTTTTTTCAACGGAATTTTAGCTGGTTTACGTGTTCTTCCCAAGTGTTACTGTATATTAGCACATCATCAAGATACACTACACAGTTGGGAACACTGGCTGCCAACTGATTCATTAATCTTTGAAAAGAGACAGGGGAATTTTTCTGCCCAAATGGTATCACCTGGCACTGATAGTGATCGTCAGGTGTTACAAAAGCTTTATATCTCTTTGGTTCGAGGAGTCACCAGAACTTGCCGGTATCCCTTTAACAAGTCAATATTGGTAAGAAACATGGCATTGTGCACTTGGTCGATGCAGTTTCTGAACGCCGGATTGGGTAGGAGTCTACCTTCATTACCAGATTGACTTTTCTTTAGTTTATACAAAACCAGGTTGACCCACCAGGTTCAGGCATTAGAAAAATTGGTGAAATCCAGTTGCTTTAACTAGGGTTGATTAAATTGTTTTCCAACATGTATTGGATCTCTGATTTTACTTGGGCCATTTTGTCTGGACATAAGCGGTAAGGAAGTTGTTTTAAAAGATCCGTTCCCCATATATCCACATCATGTGTGGCTAAGGTTGTACATCCTGACTTATCCCTACAGACTCTTTTAAACGTTGTGAAACACCTGGTTAGGTCTTCACGTTGTTTTGCTTCTAAGTACAAAATGTTGTCCAATTTTCCTAGTCATTCTGTATTTGCTAATCTCATAGTTGGAGGTTCAATCTGAGAATTGTCTAGGCCACCTTCTGCCTCATCCTCACTATCCTTTTCCTTCTCAACAGTCTCGATTATCTGACATACCTGTACTGGCTTATCCTCCTCCCTGCGATAGTATTGCATTACCAAACTGATGTGACACTATCGGTTCTTCTTCCAGTGATCATGGGTGTCAGTCAAGTAATCCAACTTACGCACACTTTTGATCACTCCATATGAACCACTGAACCGTGCTTTTAATGGTTTCCCCTGTAATGGTAACAACACTAATACATCATCCCCTGGTTGAAAATTGCGGGATCCTTGTCTGCCAATTTTTCATATTGGCTTGGGATGCTTTAAGGTGTTCCTGAGCCGTGCAACGCTGCTTTATGTCCTTTGTAAGGCCTGGCCAGCAGTAATATTGGCTTATACGGGATTTGCTCTTCTGAATTCCCTTATGTCCTACAAAAGGAATGTCATGTTCTAACCTTAATGATCCATGACGATATTTAAGTGGTACCACTATCTGTTCAACCACTGTCCAGTAGTCATCCACAAATCTATCAGGCAATCTCCATTTCCTCCTCAAAATCCCGTTTGCCATATAATAACCTTCTGGAACGGCTTTCACCTCAGCTTCTGTCAGAGCCGTCTGTGCTATTCGGTATATCTCTGGATCTGCTTGCTGTACTGCAATTATAGAAGATTTGTTAAACATCTCATTTGGATTATCTAAATCCTCAAATATGGTTTCAAATACTTGGCTCTCTGCTTTTGCTGCCACTTTTACCCCCGACATATGATCCTGTTTAGTCATTGCTCAGATGACTACGCACGCAGGAAATATTGATGGAAGCTGTTCCCATAATTGTTCCATTTCCCTAATTTCACTTAGTTCCTCTGTAAGTTATAGGGGAGGCAGCGGCGTACTGGTATTGTTACTCGACTAGTAACCCAAAAACCCAGGTATTGCTCTGGGGATATGGGTTTGAATCCCACCACAGCAGAAGAAGGAATTTGAATTCAATTAATAAATCTGGAATTTAAAGCTAGTCTAATGATAGCCATGAAACCATTGTCAATTGTTGAAAAAACCCATCTGGTTCACTAATGTCCTTTAGGGAAGGAAATCTGCTGGCCTACATGTGACTCCAGATCCACAGCAATGTGGTTGATTCTTACATGCCCTCGCAATGGCCTAGCAAGCCAATCAGTTCAAGGGCAATTAGGGATGGGCAATAAATGCTGGCATGCGACGCCCACATCCAATGAATAAAAAAAAAATTGTAGGAGAAACTGATACTTTTGATCCCGCCAAATCATTTAATAGGAGTAGATCAATTCCTTCTCCTGGCAAACTATGGACAACTCCTACTGTTACCATCCCAGAAATTAAATCACTCTCTAGGTCTACATGATATAAAGGTAGGGGTACATACTTTCCCCCAGTTTCATTAACTAAAACTTTAGCATTCAAGGCGCTCTCTGCTGGAAACCTTATATCTTTCCCCAGCAAGAATGTTTGGGTGTTACTGTATCCTTGAATATAATGATAGATTTTCCTGCCTCACTGAAAGGATATGGAGTTACTTCCGCTTTGACAAAAATTCATTTTAATTTTTGGGTATCTTATTCTTAACCTCTACACTCACTTTAGTTTTTGTATTTGGTTTTACAGCTGCAGTTAAAGCCATAGCTTGGGCTGCTATGCTCTCAGTCAATCTTCTCCTCTGCATTAGTTTTGCATATCCCAACAGGTCTTATGGGTTTACCTCGCAATTTCCAGCATTCAGAACGAAGATTTGTGGCAATGATAAAACTTCAGCTTGCAAACCTCACTTCTACCCTCAGCGCCTTCCTTTCTGTCCCAAGGAGGTGATCCTGGGGCTTTCTTAGCTGTTCTTTCTTGTCCCCAGCTACTTGCCTTCTTTCACTCTCCCATTTTGTATCCTTCTTAGGTTTATGGGGGTGATAAACAAAAGGTTTTGGCTTATTCACAAGCTCGAAATCATCAGCAATTTCTGCTCCTTGCCTTGCTATCAAAACTTTCAGGTTATCTACATGAGTTTTAACGACTGAAGGAATAGAATTTTTAAACTCTTCCAAGAAAATTAAATCTCGAAGGTTCTCATATGTTGTTTTCATCTTTAATACCCGTATCCAACGGTCAAAATTAATTTGCTTCACCCTCTCAAATTCTACATACGTCTGCCCAGCCAATCTCCAGAAGTTCTGAAACTTCTGATCGTAGGCTTCAGGGAATAACTCAGACGCAGCAAAAATAGCCCTTTTTGCCAACTCATAATCTGCAAAAGCCTCTTCAGGAAGCATGACATAAACTTCATGAGCTCTGCCTACCAACCTGCTTTGCATAAGCAGTGTCCAGCTTTTGTTCAGCCTTTTCATCTGTTTGGCTATTATTTCAAAATATATTAAAATGTTTCTATGTCCGTTTTTTCAAACTTAGGAAGAGCATGTATATATTTGAATAGCGTTTCTCTAGCTCCTGAGCTGAATTCAGTTTCCTCCTGACCCGAACTTTCCCTGGAGTCAAGACTACCCCTTTTTCTTCGTTCCATATCTCTTAATTTAACTTCCCTTTCTTCTCTTTCACTTTCTCACTGAAATGCTCTTTCTTTTTCCCTTTCCTCTTTTTTCATTTCAAGTTTTCTTAATGCTTTTCTTTTTCTGTTTCCTGGTGAAGCCCAGGTTCTTTTCCTTTCTTGTTCCTGCTCAAGGTTTTTCGTTTCCAACTGAATTCTTGCCGATTCCAGTGCATTACTCTCTGACTCACTATCTTCTTCTTCCCCTTCTCCTTCCTCTTCTACTAATTTTAAATTTTGGACTATTGCATCAAATATAACTTCTTTTTAGCACCTGATTTCAACCCTAATCTCAATTTGCCGCCAATTCTTTTAGTTTATTATTAGGTAAAGTTATCAAGTCACTGAGGGAAATACTCTCCTTTCCCAGAAACTCTGCTGCAGCTGTAAATGTTATTCTGATTATATAGACTATACCATATTATACAAGAAACCTGTTTTTGTTTCGTAATTGGCATTAGATTTGTAGCCCAAAAATCGAACACCCCAATTAATATGATCCCAGATGGGAGAGGAAGTAATATGAAGCCGGATGCAAAATCGCAATTTATATGTTATCCCAGGGATGAGCAATATATATGATTCAAAATGTGAGCACCAACCCCCCCCCCCCCCCCCCCACCCCTCCCCAGAATTAGTGGACAGCAGGACGCGATGCACAATTAAATATGTTATGACCAAGAAGGGGGCCAATGCACCATCAGTTCAGGTCCATTACTCTACAGGTCACAGTATATTATTAATGTTTTCCCACCAAACCGGAAAACAATCAAATTAAACACTCTGGTAAGCCCCATAATAAAACAGACCAAACCAGGTTTCTTTAGACAACAACAAATTAACTATTTACTAAATCTAAATGTTAAACATTGTTAAGATAAACCTATGTCTAAAGATGTTATAACATTTTTATTTTAACCTAACTCCCCATTCACACGCAGACTCAAAAATCAAGGTTTACTGCATTCATTTTTTTAAAATCATGTTTTAAAAATTAGCTGTTTCTTAAGAATAAATAAATAAGTAAGTCTTTGTGGGTTATGTTCCTGATGGATGAGGTATTCTAATGTAAAAGTAATCAAATGCCACGCGAAGTCTCCACGTGGATTTGTTGAAACATCTGCTCCTGATAGGCATTCAAAACACTTTGGCTGCAGCAGGCATCAATGTCAACAGGCAGGCATCAACGATGAGCACATCAATAGGTCAACTTGAATTTTAGAACTGACAGTCTCTCAGTCGAAACTTTACTTCAGTATTACAAACGGTCTCTTCAAAAAAAGGGCGTTTTATTCTCCTTAGGCAATTTACTTGGCCTGGTGCTCCTTGTAGAATTTTTGCTGAGAGAAATAGACACCTCGTCTTTTAAGTAGCACATCTCACTGGAAAGCCTGTCAAAACTGGCTCAGACCAGTTTCTACACAGTTAAGTGGAAACATTATACTATGTGACCTCTCTCTCTCCTGCTGTCGCCAAGGTAACAGTATGCAGCTGGCACACAGTGCCTCAGAAATCCAAAAGCTTCTCTCCCTGTCTTAAAGGTACACTGTTTTTAACAGAGTCTTAAAGTCATACTGTTTTAATCCAAGGAAAAAATAAGTACAGTTCCGTGACAGGTTTCAGTGACTTATTGACATGGACGCCCACATCCCTTTGTACATCTTCACCATTTTACCTCTTATCATTTAAGAAATATTCTGCACATCTGTTCCTCTTACCAAAGTGGGTAAACTCACGTTTTTCCACATTATATTCCATCTGCCATGTTCTTGCCCACTCACTAAGTCTGTCCAAATCCCCTTGAAGCCGCATTGCATCTTCCCCACAACACAAATTCGCACCTCGTTTTATGTCATTCACAAACTTGTAAATATTACATTTAATCCCCACATACAAATCAGTGATACATATTGTGAACAGCTGGGACCCAAGTACTGTTTCTTGCAGTACCCCACTAGTCACAGGCTGTCAATGCAAGAATGACCCATTTATTCCTACTTTCTGCTTTCTGCCTGTTAGCCAATCCTTAATTTATACAAATATATTACCTCCTATCCCATGTGCTTTAATTTTGCCATCCAAACTCCTGTCGGATACTTCATCAAAAGCCTTCTAAAAATCGAAGCATACTATGTCCACCAACTGCCCTTTATCAATTCTGTTCGTGCCGTCTGGAAAAAAGTTCAACAGGTTAGCTAAATATGACTTCCCATTCATAAATCCATGTTGACTATCCGTGACCAGATTATTATCATCCAAGTGCCCATTTATCACATCCTTTAGAATAGATTCTTGCATTTTTCCTATTACTTATGTAAGGCTGATACGTATGTAGTTCCTTGATTTGTTTATTTTCCCCTCCCTTCTTGAACAGTGGAGTGACATTTGCTACCTTCTCACCTTCAGGAACCGTTCCAGAATCTTTTGAATTTTGGAAGATGGTCGCCAATGCGTCCACTATCTCCATAGTTAACTCTTGCAACACTCTTGGATGTAGAATATCAGGCCGCAGAGAGTTATGAACCTTCAGCCCTATTAATTTCTCAAATACAACCATCTTATGAATACTAATTACATTCAATTCCTCCTTCGCCCGAGTCCCTTGGAAATCTAATTCTGGGATTTTTTTTTTGGTATCTTCCTCAGGGAAGGCAGACACAAAGTAATTATTTAACTTCCCTGCCATTTCTCTGTTCCCAATTATAAATTCTCCTGACTCTACCTGCAATAAACCCACAATTGTTTTCGCCAAGTGTCTCCTTTTGATGTAACTATAGAAGTTTTTACAATCAATGTTTATGTTTTTTGTTAGTTTGCGTTCATATTCTATTAACCCTTTATTAGTTTCTTGGTCTTCCTTTGCTGCATTCTAAAATGCTTAAAATCCTCAGGTTTACTCCTATTTCTGGCAACCTCATGGGCCTTTTCATTTAATCTTCTACAATCCTTAGTGTCCTTTGTTAGCAATAGTTGACAGCCTTCTCTTTTGGTGTTTTTTGTGCCTTGAAGGAAGGTATAGTTGCTGTAAACTAAGTAATAATTCTTTAAAGATTAGTCATTGCCTATGACCATCATACCTTTTAACGTATTTTTCCAATCCACCTCAGCCAATTTCCCCACATAGAAACATAGAAAATAGGAGCAGGAGTAGACTATTCGGCACTTCGAACCTGCTCCACCATTCATTATGATCATGGATGATCATCCAACTCAGTAACCTGTCCCCACTTTCCCCCCATATCCTTTGATCCCTTTAGCCCCAAGAGCTACATCTAACTCCTTCTTGAAAACATTCAATGTTTTGGCCTCAACTGCGTTCTGTGGTAGCGAATTCCACAGGTGCTTTTGGGTAAAGAAATTTCTCCTCATCTCAGTCCTGAAAGGTTTACCCCGTACCCTTAGACTATGACCCCTTGTTCTGGACTCCCCCATCATCGGGAACATCCTTCATGCATCTACCTGTCAAGTCCTGCTAGAATTTTATAGGTTTTTATGAAATCCTCCCTCACTCTTCTGAGCTCCAGCGAATATAATCCTAACCAACTCAATCTCTCCTCATACTTCAGTCCCACCATCCCAGGAATCAGTCTGGTCAACCTTCGCTGTACTCCCTCTACAGCAAGAACATTCTTCCTCAGATAAGGAGACCAAAACTGCACACAATATTCCAGGTGTGGCCTCACCAAGGCTCTGTCTAATTGCAGCAAGAATTCGCTGGTCCTGTACTCGAATCCTCTCGCTATGAAGGCCAACACACCATTTGTCTTTTTTACCACCTGTTGGACCTGCATACTTACCTTCACCAACTTGTGTACGACAATACCCAGGTCTCATTGCATATACCCCTCTCTCAGTTTATAGCCATTCAGATAATAATCTGCCTCCTATTATTGCTACCAAAATGTATAAGCTCACATTTATCTAGATCATACTGATTTCCTTCACTTCCTCCCTCTCACTAAACCCTGTGTTCCCCAACATTTCTGCTAAGATATTTGTGTCCTCCTTTGTGAAGACAGAACCAAAGTATGTATTCAGTTGGTCAGCCATTTCTTTGTTCCCCATAATAAATTCCCCTGTGTTTGTCTTCAGCAAACTTTTTGTCTTCACATACCTATAGAAACTGACACAGTCAGTTTTTATGTTCCCCGCAAGTTTACTCTCATACTCTATTTTCCCCTTCTTAAACATCCCTTGGTCCTCCTTTGCTGAATTCTAAACTGCTCCCAATCCTCACGTCTTTTGTTTTTTCTGGCGAATTTATATGCCTCTGCCTTGGATTTAATGCTGTCTCTAATTTCTCTTGTAAGTCATGGTTTGGCTACCTGTCCTGTTTTACTTTTGCGCCACACAGGAATAAACAATTGTTGCAGTTTATCCATGCACTCTTTGAGTGTTTGCCATTGCCTATCCACTATCATCCCTTTAAGTAACGTTTTCCAATCCATCATAGCCAACTCGTGCCTCATACCTTTGTAGTTTCTTTTATTAAGATTCAGGACCCTAGTCTCAGAATGGAACTCTCCATCTTGATAAAGAATGCTATCATATTATGGCTGTTCATCCCCACAACTAGATTGTCAATTATTCTTCTCATTACACAATACCCAGTCTTGAATGGGCTGTTCTCTAGTTGGCTGCTCAACATATTGGTCCAGAAAATCATCCCGTATACACTCCATGAATTCCTCCTCTACAGGATTGTGACTAATTTGATTTGCCCAATCTATATACAGATCAAAGTCACCCATAATTACAGGTGTTCCTTTATCACATGCGTCTTTCACTTCCTTTTTAATGCCATTCCCAACATCACCAGTAGAGTATGGGGGTCTGTATAAAACCCCCGCTAACGTTTTTTGCCCCTTAGTGTTTCTCAGCTCTACCCATACAGGTTCCACACCGTCAGAGCTACTATCCTTCCTCACTATTGCGTTAATTTCCTCTTTAACCAGCAATGCAACTCCACCTCCTTTTACTTTTTGTCTGTCCTTCCTGAATACTGAATACCCCTGAATGTCCATTTCCATCCCTGGTCACCCTGCAGACATATCTCCGTAATCACGACTATATCATACGTGTTTACGTCTATCTGCATGATTAATTCATCCACTTTATTGTGAATGCTCCACGCGTTAAAGCACAAAGTCTTAAGGCTTGTCATTTTAACATTACTTGGCCCATTCCCACTATTTTTCACAGTGGTCCTGTTTGATTCTAGCCTTTGATTTCTCTGCCTATCACCTTTCTAATTTCCCTTACTGTCTTGTGTTCTTGTCTTTGATTCCCCCCCCCACACTCCCCCCACCCCCCAACGACTCCTTACAAAGGCTCCCATCGCCCTGCCATTTTAGTTTAAACGGTCCCCAACCACTCTAGCAGAAATTCCCCCAAGGACATCAGTCCCGCTCCTGCCCAGGTGTAACCTGTCCAATTTGTACTGGTCCCACCTCCCCCAGAAAAGGTCCCAATGTCCCAGGAATCTAAAACGATCCCTCTCACACCATCTCTTCAGCCATGTATTCATCCAATATATCCTGCTATTTCTACTCTGACTAGCACGTGGCACTGGTAGTAATCCTGAGATCACTACCTTTGATGTCCTACTTTTCAATTTACTTCCTAACTCCCTATATTCTGCTTTTCGGACCTCATCCTTTTTTTTAACCAATGTCATTTGTACCAATGTGTAGCACGACCACTGGCTGTTCACCTTCCCCCTTCAGAATGCCCTGTAACAGCTCTGAGACGTCCTTGACCCTAGCACCAGGGAGGCAACATACCATCCTGGAGTCTAGTTTGCTGCCACAGAAATGCTTATCCATTCCCCTTACAATTGAATCCCTTATAACTATTGCATTCCCACACTTTTTACTCCTCCCCTGTACAGCACAGCCAACTGTAGTGCAGCGAATTCGGCTGTTGCTGGTTTCCCCTGAGAAGCCATTCTCCCCAACAGTATCCAAAGCAGTATATCTGTTTTGCAGGAGAATAACCACAGGAGATTCCTGCACTGCCTGCCGAGTCCTCTTGCTCTTCCTGGTGGTCACCCATTCCCTGCCTGCCTCTGGAGTCTGAGCCTGCGGTGTGACCACCTCTCTCTGCGTGCGATCCACGATACTCTCTGCCTCGCATGCCTTCAAAATTTCCTTTGTTCAAATTTAATCCCCTGGTTTCAGATTGAATGCCTCACTTTCAAACGTAATGTAAAATTTTACCATATTATGGTCACTCATCCCTAAAGGTTATTTTACAAGAAGATCTTTAATTAACCCTTTCTCATTACTTAATAGTAGATCTAAAATAACCTGTTCCCTCGTTGGTTCCTCAACATACTGCTCTAGAAAACCATCGCTAACATAATCCAGAAACTTGTCCTCCACAGCATTAGTGCTCATTAGGTTAACCCAGTTTATGCAGATTGAAGTCACTCATGAACATTGTATTACCCATGCTACGTGCTTCTCTAATCTCCTGAATAATACCATGCCCCACACTACTTCTGCTGTTTGGTGGCCTGTAAACAACGCCTACCAGTATTTGCTATCCCTTGCTGTTTCTTAGAATCTGCCCAAACAGATTCCATATTTTGTTCCTCCGTTCTGAGATCTTCCCTTACTAATGTACTGACCCCATCCCATATTATCAGCACAACATCATCTCCTTTTCCTTTTTGCCTGTCCTTCCTAAATGTCGAATATCTTTGAATAGTCAGTTCCCATTCTTGGTCACCCTGTAGCCACGTTTCCGTAATGGCAATTACATCATACCCATTTATCTCTATTTGGGCCTTTAAATCATCTATCTCGTTGCGAATGCTGCATGCATTCAGGTACAGTGCCCTTAATCTTGTCTTCTTGCCATTATTTTGCATTCTAAGCCTAGTTGATGCATGCTTTTGTGTTACCTGCCTTCTAATGTCACTCGCTACTTTTCTATCTCCTCTTACCAGCTTTATCTGCTTCCAATCTGAGCTGCACTCAAATTCCAATCCCACTGGCAAGCTAGTTTAAGCACTCCCCAACAGCATTAGCATATCAGTCTGCGAGGATATCAGTTCCAGTCCTGTTAAGGTGTACACTGTCCATCTCATACAGATCCCACCTGCCCCACAACCAGTCTCGATGCTTCAGAAATGAGATGCACTCCCTCCTGCACCATTCTCCAGCCAAGAGTTCAATCGATCAATCCTCCTATCCTATGTGGACCAGCACGTGGCTCTGGGATTAATCCTGAGATTACTGCTCTCAACGTCCTACTTTTTAATTTCCTTCCTAACTCCCTAAAATCTGCTTTCAGGACCTCATCTCTCTTCTTACCTAGACAATTGGTACCAATGTGGAGCACGACCATCCAAACAATATGTTCAGTACTATTTAACACATCAGTCAAGGTTATCAATATGTTTTGCATTCATTCTGATTAAACATTTATTAGACTTTTCATTTATCAAAATATTGTGCCTGTATCCATTCTATCATTGAAAAATTAGCCCAATTCCACAGAGCAATCCTTTCTGCAAGATGTGAATCTTAGTTACTTTTAACACATGGGTCTTCCCCCTTTGATATCACAAATACGTTTAAATTGGACAGGTAATACGGAAATTCGTTTCTCTCCAAAATAAAACGTCTTCCTTAATACACAGGAACCACTGAGAATCGACATTTTCAAAACAAAAATGTGATTATCTCCTTAAACATCAGATATATTTCTCTTCCTGAGTGTTTGATGAGCAGCTCATGTCAATTTAACTAATCAATTTGAATTTTAGAATCAAGTAATGACTGTGCTTTAAATTAGAGAAGGAAATGCTCGTAACTGGTTTTCAAGCCCTTTCTCTCGGAAGATTATTAATGTCCCTGAATGAATTAAGTCCATGCCTTTGAAAGACCAAATCTTAAATCAAGATTGCACCATACTGTGACAGCTGATGTCTGGAAATGACTGCAGTTACGTTCTTAAATTCTTAAAACTACTGGATCTCCTGCTACGCCATAGTCTGCAAAACAATGGCCTCTTGTTTTTTTTATTTATTCATGGGATGTGGGTGTCGCTGGCCAGGCCAACATTTATTGCCCATCCCTAATTGCCCTTGACAAGGTGGTGGTGAGTTGCCTTCTTGAACTGCTGCAGTCCATGTGAGGTAGTTCCAGGATTTTGACCCAGCGACAGTGAAGGAGCTGCGATATAGTTCCAAGTCAGGATGGTGTTTGACTTGGAGGGGAACTTGCAAGTGGTGGTGTTCCCAGGCATTTGTTGCCCTTGTCCTTCTCGGTGGTAGAGGTCGCGGGTTTGGAAGGTGCTGTCGAAGGAGCCGTGTTGCATTGCTGCAGTGCATCTTGTAAAAGGCACACATTGCTGCCACTGTACATTGGTGGTAGAAGGAGTGAATGTTTGTGAATGGGGTGACAATCAAGCGGGCTGCTTTGTCCTGGATGGTGTCGAGCTTCTTGAGTGCTGTTGGAGCTGCACACACCCAGGCAAGTGGAGAGTATTCCATCACACTCCTGACTTGTGCCTTGTAGATTGTGGGAAGTCTTTGAGGAGATGAGTTATTCGCCACAGGATTCCTAGACTCTGACCTGCTCTTGTAGCCACGGTATTTATCTGGCTACTCCAATTCAGTTTCTAGTCAATCGTAGCCCCTAGGATGTTGATAGTGGGGGATTCCGCGATCATAATGCCATTGAATGTCAAGGGGAGATGGTTAGATTCTCGTGAATGCTACTTGCCACTTATCAGCCCAAGCCTGGATATTGGCCAAGTCTTGCTGCATTTCTACAGAGATAGCTTCAGTATCTGAGGAGTCACGAATGGTGCTGAACATTGTGCAATCATCAGCGAGAATCCCCACTTCTGACCTTTTGATTGAAGGAAGGCCATTGATGAAGCAACTGAAGATGGTTGGTTTAAAACAAATGTTGAAACAATGAATCCATTGTGGCTCTACTTGAGAGCCCAAGTAGTTATTTTTAAAATTCATTATTCCCATCTGTCACCGTGAGCAAACATCCACTTATATTAAAAAACCTAACATTTAATATTTCCCAAAATGTTTACATTCAGCAGTGCAAAAATTGTTAGATAATGAACTAAAACAGAGTTAATCTAATATGAGATTGTAAAAAAAAAAAAGCTTGTGGCAAGAGATAACTTATTTTATTACGTTTCAAAAGAAGCCACACAGATTCTAGCAGTTTTCCAGTAAATATTAAAACTTTCGTCAATGAAAAATAACCAAACTCTGTTCTTTTTGTATCTATGCTTCATTTTTCTTAGTACAGAAACTGGCAGCATATATCATCAGCTTCAACTTTAGTTTTTTTTTCTTTCTGCCGCTTTTTGTTATGAGACCCATTCTGGACTTATCCAAAACGACACTAAATCTGTCTCAAGCTTCTCAATACAGCTTGAATTTCGCCATTGTTAATGAACAGTCACTTATACTATTGGTATGTCACAATATCCTGCACTTCTGCAGTTTCCATATAAACATACGAATTAGGAGCAGGAGTAGGCCATTCGGACCTCAAGCCTGCTCCGCCATTTGATAAGATCATGGCTGATCTGAATGTAGCCTCAACTTCACTTTCTTGTCTGCACCCAGCCCCCTCCCCCCATGACATTTCACTCCCGTGTCGATCAAGAATCTATCTAACTCAGTCTTATATATATATTCAATGATCCTGCCTCCACTGCTGTCTGGGGAAGAGAATTCCACAGACTAACGACCCTCTGTCTTAAATGGGAGACCCTTATTTTTAAACTATGTCTTTTAGTTCTAGACACTGCCACAAGGATAAACATCCTGCCAGCATCCACCCTGTTAAGTTTGCCCAGGATCTTATATGTTTCAATAAGATCACCTTTCATTCTTATAAAATGCAATGGGTATAGGCCCAACCTGTTATCATAAGATAACTCTTTCATCCCAGGAATCATTCTATGAACTACTTTTAAAGCATTTATTTCCTTTCTTAAGTCATTGATGTCGATTCGAAATAGTTGAGGCCCCAACTCTGATCCCTGTGGCACTCTACTAGTCACATCCTGCCAACCCAAACATGGCTTATGTCGTGACTCTCTGCTTCCCATTAGCTAACCAATTCTCTATCCCTGTTAATATGTTACCCCCTACACCATGAACTCTTATTTTGTGTATTAACCTTTGATGAGGCATCTTATCGAATGCCTTTTGGAGATCGAGGTACACCACATCTACAAGTTTCCCTTTATCCATGATGCATGTTACTTCCTCAAAGAACTCTAATAAGTTATTAAAGCATGATTCCCCTTTCACAAAACCATGTTGACTCTACCTGATCGCATTCTGATTTTCTCAATGTCCTGCATTAACCTCCTTAATAATGGATTCTAGCATTTATCGTATTTACCCTAAGCTAACTGGCCTATAGTTTCCTGCTTTGTGTCTCACACCTTTCTTGAGGTGTTATATGAGCTATTTTCCAATCCTCTGGGACCTTTCATGAAAATAGGGAATTTTGAAAGTTCACAACTAATGCATCGTTTATTCTTTTATTTAGAGATTCAGAACTAGAACAGGCCCACTGAGTCGGTGCTGACCATCAACCACCAATTTATACTAACCCTACATTTATCCCATATTCCTACCACATCCACACAATTCCCCTACCACCTACCTATACTAGGGGCAATTTATAATGGCCAATTTACCTATCAACCTGCAAATCTTTGGCTGCGGGAGGAAACCAGAGCACCCGGTGAAAACCCACACAGTCACAGGGAGAACTTGCAAACTCCGCACAGGCAGTACCCAGAATCGAACCCGGGTTGCTGGAGCTAACCGCTGCACCACTGTGCCACCCATGCTACCAGCTCTGTAGCCACTCTTTTAAGATCCTAGGATGCAGTTCATCAGGTCCAATGGACTTTTTAACCTGTAGCTCTAATAATTTTCCTGGTACCTTTTTACCTGATGACTGTGATTGTTTTAAGTTCGACAGTGAAAAACCAACACAAAATACCTGTTCAATGGTTCTGTCATGTCCTTGTCACCCACAATTAATTCCCTAGACTCGCTCTCCAAAGGACCAAAGCTCACTTGAATTACTCTTTTCCTTCTTAAATATTTATAGAAACTCTTACCACCTGTTTTACATTTATAGCTAGCTTTCTCTCATGCTCTCATTTCTCCCTTCTTACTATTCTTCCTCGTCATTCTTTGCTGGTTTTTAAAATCTGTCCAATCTTCTGACTTACCACTAATCTTTGCAGAATTGTATGCTTTTTAATTCAATCTGATACGATCTTTAACTTCGTTAGTTAGCCACAGATGGTGTAGTCGTCTCCTAGAGTCTTTCATTCTCACTGGAATACATCTTTGCCCAAAGTTATGAACTATCTCCATAAATGTCTGTCACTCCTTCTCTACTGTCCTATATTTTAGCCTTCTTTCTTTCTCTCCCCCTCTCCTGAGGCTGCCACTTCAGTTCTTTGTGTCTTCCAGTTTTCTTGACAACTTCTGGACTTCTGAAAGCCTTTTAATTCATTCAGAGTCAGAAGTCAGTAGTCATTTGCCTTTTTCAATGTGCAGAGCCCACAGGTCTGGGCACAGCAGATCCACGTTTACCTTTCTTTGTTTCCAGGTGCTAAAAGTGTCAATGCAAGTTTACACCTTCAGAGCACCTGCCTCCATGGTTACCATATGAGAATCTGGGAGAGTGGTGTATAGTGGTATAATGGACGAAAACAACTTAGAGATGTGAAAATAATGTCGTTACCTGTGTAAAATGTAAATAATGGAGATATTTTCAATGTTGTGTGTAATAATGTTGTGGAAAAATTATGATCATGGTAATGATTTTTCTATTTTTAGGAGAGATGTGTTATGAATGCTGGCAAGGCCAGCATTCTATGACATAGTGGTAATATCACTGAATTAGTAATCCAGAGGCCCAGGCTAATGCCCTGGGGACACAGATTCAACTCCAACCACGACAAGTGGGGGAATTTAAATTCACTTTATTAATAGAATCAATTAATTGATTTTTTAAAATCTGGAACATTGAAAGCTAGCGTCAATAATGGTGCCATGAAACTTCATTGATTGTTGTAAAAACGCATCTGGGTCACAAATGTCTTTTAGGTAAGGTAATCTGCCATTTTTACCTGTTCTGGCCTACATGTGACACCAGACCCACAGTAATGTGGTTGACTCTTAACTGCACTCTCAAATAACTAAGCAAGCCACTCAGTTGTCAAGAGCAATTAGGGGTGGGCAAAAAATTCTGGTCTTGCCAGTGACACCCACATTCCATGAAAGAGTTTTGAAACGAGACAAGGAGAATTATGTTCTTCAGGTGTTGCAACCTTGCTTTCTGCTTTCAAAGGGGTTTTTGATCTGGATTCCTTGTCTGCATGGTAAGCAGGCACACTGTCTTATCTCTGGGTAGAGTTAATATGAGGTCAATGGTCTCCTCCGAATCCTTCTTATATTACATTAAAAATAGTAGTTTTAAAAGACATGATCATGCTACGAAGTCCAGCATTCATAAAACCTCTCCCCTAAAAATGGAAAAATCATCACCATTGCCATAATTTTTCCTTTTTATTACATACAACATTGTAAACATCTCCATCATTTATATTTTACACAGGTAATGACATTATTTTCATATCTCTGAGTTGTTTTCCTCTATTATGCACTTAAATTCTGAACACTGCATGGACAATTACGTCGCTGTTTCCTGTAACATATACAATGTTTAGGGTGAATGTTCGTAACATTAAACTCAACTGGAATAATCTGGCGCTATTGGGCTTGAATTGCTCGAAAACCCCTTAATGGGTTATAATCAGTGTAAACGGTTATGTCCCCTTAGCCATGATTGACATGTAGATCAAAATGTTGAAGAGCCACTACGAGTCCCAAAAGCCTCCTGTTCAATCGTGGAGTGCCTCTTTTGGTACTTGTTTAGTTTTTAAGAGAAGTAACTGATCAGTCGTTCTATACCAGCATCATCATTCTGGAGAAACACTACTCCTACATCATTGGCACCAAGAGCTAGTATAAAGGGCTTGCTAAAGTTTGGTGCCACCAGGATGGGTTCATGTATTAAAACGGCCTTTAATTACTCAAATATCATTTGACAGGATTCATTTTTTATTCGGGCATGGGATGTGGACGTCGCTGACTAGGCAAGCATTTATTTCCCATCCCTAATTTCCCTTCAGAAGGTGGCTGTGAGCTGTCTTCTTGAACCATTGCAGTCCTTGGGGTGTAGGTACTCTGCAAGGAAGGGAGTTCCGGGATTTTGCCCCAGCAACAGTAAAGGATCAGTGATATAGTTCCAAATCAAGATGGTGTGAGGCTTGAGTCTTTTCTCACTTCTTCTGAGCACATCGACCTGGAATTCTGTGAATAAGGCAATCTCCAATGATCCTGTTGGTCTTTTTTCTCCACAAACATCAGCTTTCAAAATGGGTTCAAGTCTTAGCAACCTTTCACTGTATCAGTGTTTGGAGAGCTGATATATTCTTTCTCTCTGCCTCTCTCTCTTTTGCTGTCCTGAGATTACCACCGCTGCTTTGTGTCTTCCTGTCTTCCTTACAGACTCGAGACTACTGAATATCTGTTGAATTTATCCAGAATCTAAAGTCAATAGTCGTTTTCCTTTTTTCAATATGCAGAGTCCACAGGTCTGGCTATGCAGAACCAGTGTGCCTTCCTATGTTTCCAGGTGTTAAAATTTCAAATCAAGTTTGTACCTTCAGAGCCCCTGCCTCCCTGTTTACGATCTGAGAGTCTGGGAGAGTGAAACCCGTTGCTCTTTAGGTGTTACAACCTTGCATTCTGCTTTCAGAAGGGTATTTGACGTGTTTGTTCGCATGATAACTGGCATCCCTGTCTTGTCTTTAGGTAGAGTTGGTATGAGGTCATATGTCCCCTCCGAATCTTGTTACACTACATTAAAAATCAGTTTTTCAAAACATAATCGTACTGCGAAGTCCAGCGTGCATGCAATAGGCCACAGTGGCATTCATTGTTCTAATTAAATTTGAAAAGAAAACCATGTTTTGAAACTGAATTATAGTCAGTAAAGCAGTTAGTTTTACGGTCTGCAGGCTAGGTCATTAACTGTTATGAATACTTTGCCAGATTCGAACAATTGAAATGAGTCCAAAAGGAGCTGCAATTATGTCCTACCTCGTTGGGATGCAAACAAACGAATCAAGAAAGTTCTATTGTAGATATGTTTTTGTGTAATTCGTTGCCATTAACTGTTATGAATACGTTGCCAGATTTGCACTATTGGAATGAGTCCAAAAAGAGCTACAATTGTTTGCTACCTGGTTGGGATGCAAACAAACGAATCAAGAACGTTCTATTGTACATATGTTTTTGTGTAATTCATTGTCATTTATTTTCTATGCAGGCCAACCTTGACGACATTCTGCTTTTCTCTTCAAGGTGGATTCTGACGAAAACTCATCCAACTGAAAATTAACTATACTTTACTCACTCCACTGATGCTGCCTGGCCTGTTGAGTGCTTTGAATATTTTCTGATGTCATATAATTAGGATGTTGCAAAGCAACAGTCAGGCAAAGATGAACACAATCGACACGTGAACAGCATAAAATTAACCATCAAAAAACAAAATAGATTCGGGGGAAAATGTTGTGCTAGTGGGTGTGGAACCTCAAAATCCAGAACCATGTGAGGCCGATAGACCATAAAAAGGGATATAGTGATAGATTTTGACCTCCTCGCCTCTGCGGCAGTCCATGATGGAAGTCACGTGGCTAATATTGACATGTGCTATACTGCAAATCGGCAGCCCGTTTGACATCTCTCCCGTTTCCATTTCCATTGACTCTCAGAATGCACGATAGTTCAACTTGTATCCAGTTTATTCAGTTTCTCTGGAGTTTCTTGGGAGCTTCACTAATTTTATGAATGAGAATGAGGACAATGCTTGCATAAATTCAACCCCACTGTATTGAGAGCTGAAGGGACAGGGGTGGAAATGGGTGATTCCAATTACATTGGGTACCTGCGACTCTTTACCGCCACTAGATTTTCAAAGCTATTTCCAGGTTCCGCCCACAAATGCCACAATAACGACATTAAACTATGCTCACATTTGTTCCCCTAGACAATGTGGACTCCAGAATCGGAAGTACAATTTCATTTTATTTGATCAACAACAAGTTAAAGGGTGTATTTCATACAGAGGAGAACTGCAGTGAAACGCAGGAAGCTACTAATAAACTTGCGCAATAATGCGCAATTGGCAAAGATAAATAAGTGTGTGTTGGTACATTTTGGTAGAAGAATAAAGAGGAAAATAAATGTCCACATGGGGTAGAGGAACACAGGGATCTGAGCGTACATATGCACAATCACTACAGGTAGCCATGCAGGCAAATGGGCCATAAAACACAAAGTATTGGGATTCATTTCCAGAGGGATAGAATTGAAAAGCAGAGATGTTGTATTAAACTTTTATAGAGCCGTGGCTAGATCACAATTTGACTGTTGTGAATAGTTCTGGTATCCACGCAATATAAATAATATGGCGGCATGCAGAAGTTAAAATAAAGATTTACTACAATGGTACACGAAATGAGAGGCTAAAGCTATCAGGAAAAAATGAATAGTCTTGAGCTGTTTCCTCGAGAAAAGAGAATGATTTGGTAGAGGTATTTAACATTACGAAAGGATTTGATAGTGTAAACGTAGAGAAGATGGTGCGAGGGAGACCAGAACTAGGGGCCAAAATTAGGGACGATAGTAATAATATAAAATAGTCAGTAATCAGTGCCCAGGGAGTAGTTAGAATCTGGAACTCGATACCACATGGAGTAGTTGACGCGATTAGTATAGATGCGTTTAGGGGAAAACTAGATAAAAGCATGAGGGTGAAACAAATAGAAAGGTATGTCAATAAAAGCAAAATATCGCCGATACTGGAAATCTGAAATAAAAACAAGAAAGTCTGATAATACTCGGCAGGTCTGGCAGCATATGTGGAGAAAGAAGCAGAGTTAACGTTTCAGGTCAGTGACCCTTCTGCAGAACTAAGAAAGGTATGTTGATGGACTTAAATGAAGAGGGGTAGGAAGAGGCTCATGTGGAGCACACACTTGTTTGGTCAAATGGCCTGCTGTAAATATTATGAATTACTCCGTAAATGGAAAGGCTCTCCCCTCAACTGATCATGCACCAATCAATTCCGGCATTGAACGCTCATGCAGGAAATCATCATCATTTCACCCTGACTGGACCCGAGGCCATAACACTAGCTTTCATATACACTAGCACGAGGTACGGAACTCGAGATCTTCTCAGCCCTTGACTCAGTCGAGCAATATATTCCGAATGTTAAATGTATTAGTGTGAAATGCATAAAGGCGCAAGTGAATTAATAATTAACATAGTAAGTCTAAGCCATTTTTATTACTTGTATGTTGAATCTTCATTCCATACATTAAACTCGAAGTTTCCAGCACAAAACAGGTAGAACAGAGGAATCAATTGCAAACATACATTTAATATGAACTAATTATGCCAGCAAATAGTCATTCCAAAAAGTCTTACAGTCCTTTAAAGATTCTTTACAATCAATTTACCCATTAGATTCTTCTTTGTATTTTTCTCTGGAGTTATCATGATAATATAACATTTTGGAACAAAAATGCAAAGCAGCAATCCGAAGCTGGAGGCCAGAATCGCAAACACTTCCACCGCGACAGTGTATTTCCCAGGAGAACTCACAGAAGCCGGAATAAAAGTTATCCAAACAGCACAAAAGATCAGCATGCTGAAAGTGATACATTTCGCTTCGTTGAAATTATCTGGCAGCTTCCGGGCGAGAAAAGCCAAGACAAAACATACGCACGATAACAAAGCGATATAACCTGATACAGAAAAGAAAGCTGCCGAAGAACCCGCATCGCATTCTAAAATAATAATTTCCCTGTAATAGTTTGTGTTCTTCATGGGAAATGGTGGCGCAATGATCAACCAAAGGGCACATATTAAACCCTGAATGAATGTTAGGAGCAAAACACTTAGACGCTGCTTTTTTTGACCAAACCATTTCATCCTGTTACTGCTGGGATGCGTGGCCTTAAATGCCATCAGCACGAGGATGGTTTTAACTAAAACGCAGGAAATACAAAGGACAAATGTAACACCGAATGCTGTGTGTCGTAACATACAAGACCAGTCAGAGGGTTCGCCAATGAATGTAACTGAGCACAAAAAACAGCATATTAATGCGAAAAGAAGGAGGAAGCTCAGCTCGGAATTGTTCGCTTTGACAAGAGGTGTTTCTCGATATCTAAAGAAAAGAACAATTATATTGATAGCCATGCACATTCCAATCAATGCAAGAGTCACCAGAACAATTCCCAGGATTTCTGTAAAAGCCAGATATTCTATATTCTTCGGTATACATTGATCTTTCTGATCATTGGACCAGTAAAGGAAAGGACATTTGATGCAATCTATGGAATCTAAGAGAAAAGAAGAAAATAATGAAAATAAGAAATTAATTTCAGATAGCACGGAAGACATTTTCTGAAACATGCATATTGAAAGTAAAATCTGCATCAACTTACCTGTACTGTTACTAATTTCCCCATCCGCACAGGGAGTGCAGTCAAAGCAACAGACTGGTTGCCCTTTTCTCGCCGTTTTTCTTGTTCCAGGAGAACAACTTTCAGAGCATACTGCATGGGGGATCTTCAATGAAGAAAACGATAGATTATCTACCTTGTATTGTTGATAGATATACTGTTAATGCAGTTATTCGTATCTCTGTCTTCATCGGCAAATTACATCTATGTAATTAAGGATTTAAAGTTCATATTTTATTCTAAGACCTTCATATTTAAGTGCAATGTTTTACTAACTTAAATCCTCTAACTTTATAAAGAACAAAGGAGCTCCCCCTAGTCGCTTTCTGACATTTGTCACGCAATTAATATCCTCCAAAAGAGACTACCTGGTCATTTCTCTCCAGTATTGTTTGGCGATTATTGCCGCCCGCCAAATATTTGCTAAAACAACAAGGACTAAACTTCAAAAAGAATTATTTTGCTGTGCAGTTCCGGGTACGGCATGAGGAGGTGAATGAAGAACTATTAATGACGTGTTAGCTTGAGTTTAATTTTTAAATTGAACTACTCTTCACGTACATTTGTCCAAGACCCTAATCTGTAATCTTGCAGGCTCTTGAAATCTTCCGAGTCCATTATTCCCACAGATATGATGTTGTCAACACATTTTGATGCCAGTTCAGGGCTTTCGGCATCTGGTTTTACCAGTGTAAGATTTTCTTATCCACAAAAAATAAACGGGGAAATAAGCAGTACCTCAGATTGTAACGGTGGGAACGGTGGTCTCCACGCATCTGGAGAAAAAGGCACACATCTCTACAATACGCAGCGAACTATATCTTGCCAATCAGGAAAAACATCCATTTACTCCAACTGTTAGTTTTCTAAACTTCAACCTTTTTTCGACCATATTGCCAGTTTATCTTTTGTATAATGCGTCTTAATAGTTCCAGCTATATGTTTCTGTGAAATTTTATCAAAGGATGCTTTGAAAAATTAATAGATCCTCCAGCGTCCGAATGCAATTTCACCTAACCCACCAATTGGAACACTGACGCGTCGGGTGCAACAGCGGTTTTGTACCTCGCCAGATTTCACTCTCCATTGCGTTCCACCAGATACCGTGGGTTATAGCCATTGGCAGAATCTGGCAAACTTCCAATCAAAACATATTGAATCAGTAATTCCCGAAGCACTTTGTAAACAGCTGTAAACTGGGTCTAAATATCAATTTCCTGGGCTTGTTACTATTCATAGTCTTTATTTTTATCTGCTGAGAACGGTATTGGCAAATACAATGATGAGGCATGAATAATTATGATATGCAGTAAAATTAGACTAAGTTTCAATTGGCAGACGTACCTCCTGGCCACCTCCGCTCCAGACAATGTGCTTCGGGTTCAACACCAGTTCTTTCCCCAAAGGTGCAGACCCATTATAATGTCCAACTATCTTCACTGCCAGGCCGCCGTTTGTATTGATTTGCAAATTTACAAAGTCGTACCCGGCTACTGGATTGCCATTATCATCAAAATACACCTTCTCACCAGTTTTCGTTGTGAAGTGTACGGACGTCATGTAATGGAGAAGCTTTAGAACACAATGCAACAAACATCGTCATGAATCTTATCTGCGACCAAAGGTACTTTTCATACATTAATCAATCAATATTTCCAAAACATTACTTCATGTTTTTTCCCCCTTGATTTTGCTATTAAAGTGAGTTAAATTGAATAGTTTATATGACCTACCTGCCACGGTTTAAAGTCTGTAACATATGCACATGTATTATTTATAAATGGCCCTTGGCCATGTTCACATGAATGCATGTTGTGCAGTGCGTGTGCGAAGGTATAAACTGCTTTATATACATTGTAGGAACCTCCGTCCACAGTTGGGTCAGTATAGACGTTGTGTATTTCATGCAAAGTTTCATTTCCAGTACACTGAGGGAGCAGAGAAGATCCTACTCGGCTTGTAGTGTTATCCAATATTAGTGAGCATCCGAAAGTCGTTTCCCAAAACTCCCTTACTAAACTATCACCAGGAAACAGAGAAGGATGAACCTTGAGCAGGAAGTCCCGAAGTCCTGGGACTTCTACCGCACGCTCCGCAGTTCCGATTGCCCCAGTAAGGAATCTCGATCTTTTATCTGCAGCAATAATATCTGCTGTAATCCAACCTTCACTTCCTATCCATTGTATTCCTGTGAGGTTCTGCCGTAAAATCTCGTCAAATAAAACGCGCATTTCCCACGATGATGCAAAAGCCACCACGACTTTTGTAGTTGACGCTTTTATCACGTTGACAATTCGCATAATTTTTTCTGCAGGATCGGTTCTCGAAAACGATTCAGAGAAGGCAATGCAAATGCCGAAACTCACGGCAGCTTCAATCAACGCTTTCATTCCCGATCTGCCATAGTCATTGTTGCTGCTAATGGTTCCAATCCAAGTCCATCCAAACCTCTGAACAAGTTGAACCAATGCCTTGGATTGATGATAGTCACTTGGTATTGTTCTATAAAAAGTCGGATATTCGTTCCGATTACTGAGACATACACACGTGGAAAAGTAACTAACCTGCAATCATGAAATACGGAACTATTAAGGAGATAATTTGCATGCGGGTGAAATAAGCATATTTAGAGGCGATGTCTGTACTTTAAATATACTCCTAGGTATGCATCTTGTAATTAATTGGTTCAAATTGTTTGATAGTGACTGCAGTAATTTCATCGAATCTCACCATTGGCATTTTAAATAGACCGATTGTTCTTGCCACGGCTATAGATGCTGAGGATCCATCGCAACCAACAATCCCAGCGACATTGAGAGACCCGTTGCAGACTCGACCCACATATGCTTCTTCCTGCCCATTAACGAGAACCAGAGCGACTTTTGTTGCAATATTTGGGGACGCGCAGTCATCGTAAAGCCTGTAGCCCAAAGTAATGTTGGGGAGAATTGTCTCATCCTTGTTTATTTCCTCTATTGCATAAAGCATGGCCTGCGCACGGCGAAAGTACTTTAATCTAAAACTGAGGGGCAAACACAGTTGGCATTTAAAGAACGTCATAACACCGAAAAATATTTGTTAAGCAAAGAACAGCGAGATCCACATCCTATCCATTCTCTCGGTATTATTTTCTTGGATTTATTCGTGACGATGTTGTATTAAGAGCACCGAGTTTCGGTTACTATTTTTGTGCAGTACAAATTGCTTGTTCGAAAGCCTGCACTCATTGTAAATTTTAAACGATGCTGCAGTTCAGAGTAGATTAGATTAGATTAGAGATACAGCACTGAAACAGGCCCTTCGGCCCACCGAGTCTGTGCCGAACATCAACCACCCATTTATACCAATCCTACACTAATCCCACATTCCTACCAAACATCCCCACCTGTCCCTATATTTCCCTACCACCTACCTATACTAGTGACAATTTATACTGGCCAATTTACCTATCAACCTGCAAGTCTTTTGGCTTGTGGGAGGAAACCGGAGCACCCGGAGAAAACCCACGCAGACACAGGGAGAACTTGCAAACTCCACACAGGCAGTACCCGGAATCGAACCCGGGTCCCTGGAGCTGTGAGGCTGCAGTGCTAACCACTGCGCCACTGTGCCGCCCCTGTAGTTGACAACCTGAACCTGAATACAATATAAAAGAAACAAATGTCGCAAAATGTCACTCACAATGGACTACTTCTATGAGCATATTTGCGAACATGATTTTCATTCAAATGTTAATCGAAACTGAGTGTGTATTTACAGAGATGAACTGACCTTCCACATTTGGTTTCTTCTGGTGATTTTCGAAAAAACTTGATCTTCTCAAACTTGGCCCAGTGCATGGGAAACAACCCTCCAAGCACAACATCCCCATCCCTCGATATGTTGGGCAGATGGAATCGTTTCCGAAGGGTGCAGGTTAGCTCATCTGACCCCCATACAAAAGGCCTCATCAGTAGCACTCCCAAAATAAGCTGAAACATCGCTGTGGTGAAGCTAATTATTATTTATTGCCTTGCAATACGATAAAGATATTGCTTATGTTCTTCATATCGGAATGGAAAATGAATTGAGCGAGCATTGGATTTAAAATGTCGAAATTAATAATCTCAATAGGGAGCTTTGTTTTACGATTTGTAATTGAGGCTGCCTTCGGGAAATTAATAAATATCTCAAGTGAATACTAATGCCTCTGTGACAGCGAAGTTCTTCATAACATCCCTGTCTCATTTCGTAAGTGATCACTGCGTGATTCATATGTAAGCACATTTTTGTATCCTTGGTGGGAAGGGGGGCGTCGCTGTCAAAGCCAGCGTTTGTTAACAATCTATAATTGCCATTGGCAACAGAGTGGCTGACTAGGCCACTTCAGAGGACAGTTAAGAGTCAACCACATTGCTGTGAGTCTGGAGCCACATGTGGGCCAGACCAGGAAAGGACAGCAGATTTCTGTCCCTCAGTGACATTAGTGAACCAGATGGGTTTTACTGAGCCGACTTTGCAATTCCTGATTTTTTTATTGAAAGAAAATTTATGAATTCGATTTACGCTCCACCAGTCACCATGTTCGGATTTGGACATGTATCGCTAGGGCATTACGTGAAATGCTTGATTACTAGTTCAGTGACATGACCACTAGGCCTCCAACTCCACCTTGCTACGCACATTCACCATACCCGCCTATACCGCCCAGTGTTTAGAAGAATGAGGGGCAATCTCATTGAGGCATAGTGCAGTCCGAAGGTGCTTAAAAAGTTGCATTTGGGAAGGCTGCTCCCCCTTGGGTGGAGACTCTATTGCGAGAGGTCAGAGTCTAAGAATAAGGGGTTAGCCATTTAGAACTGACATGAGGAGAAATAGCTTCACTCAAAGAGCTGTGAACGTTTGGAATTTTCTATCCCAGCGAGCTGTGGATGCTCAGTCATTCTAGATACATCCACAGTGCTGTGAGGAAGGGAGTTCCAGGATTTTGACCCAGCGATGTCGTTCCAAGTCAGGATGGTGTGTGACTTGGAATGGAACTTGCTGGTGGTGGTGTTCTAAAGCATTTGCTGCCCTTGACCTTTTAGTTGGTAGCGGTCGCAGGTTTGGAAAGTGTTGTCTCAGGAGACTTGGTGTGTTGCTGTGGTGCATCTCGTAGATGATGCACACTGCTGCCACTGTGCGTCGGTGGTGGAGGGAGTGAATGTTTGTGGAGGGGGTTCTAATCAAGCGGGCTGCTTTGTCCTCGATGATGTTGAGTTTCTTGAGTGTTGTTGGGGCTACACCCATCTAGGCAAGTGGAGAATATTCCATCACACTCCTGACTTGTGCCTTGTAGATGGTAGACAGGATTTGGGGAGTCGTTAGGTGAGTTACTTGCCGCAGGATACCAAGCCTCTGACCTCCTCTTGTAGCCAAGGTATTTATATGGTTACTGCAGTTCAGTTTCTGGTCAATGGTAGCACCTAGGATGTTGATATTGGGGGAATCAGCGATGGTAATGTCATTCAATGTCAAGGGGAGATGGTAATATTCTCTCTTGTTGGAGATGGTCATTGGCTGGCACTTTTTTGGCAGGAACGTCCCCGTCCCTGACCTTATGACTGAAGGAAGGTCATTGATGAAGCAGCTGAAGATGGTTGGGCCTAGGAAACTACCCTGAGGAGCTCCTGAAGTGATGTCCTGGACTCAGATGATTGACCTCCAACAATCACACGCATCTTCCTTTGCCTTAGGTCTGACTCCAACCAGTGGAGAGTTTTCCCCCTGATTCCCATTGACTTCAGTTTTTATAGGGCTCCTTGATGCCATATTCGGTCAAATGCTGCCTTGATGTCAAGGGCTGTCACTCTCACCTCACCTTTTGAGTTCAGCTCTTTTGTACATGTTTGAACCAAGGCTGCAATGAGGTCAGGAGCTGACTGTCCTTGGCGGAATGCAAACTGAGCGTCACTGAGCAGGTTATTGTTAAGCAAGTGCTGCTTGATGGCACTGTTGATGACACCTTCCATCACTTTACTGATGATTGACAGTAGGCAGATGGGGCGGTAATCGGTCCGGTTGGATTTGTCTGGCTTTTTGTGCATAGGACATACCTGGGCATTTTCCCCCATTACCAGTGCTGTAGGTGTACTGGAACAGTTTGGCTCGGGGCGTGACAAGTTCTGGAGCACAGGTCTTCAGTACTATTGCCGCAATATTGTCAGGGCTCATAGCTTTTGCTGTATCCAGTGCCTTCAGTCGTTTCTTGATATCATGCAGAGTGAATCGAATTGTCTGATGTCTGGCATCTGGGATGCAGGGAACTTCAGGAGAAGGCTGAGATGAATCATCAACTCGGCACTTCTGGCTGAAAATTGTTGCAAATGCTTCTGCCTTATCTTGAGCACTGATGTGCTAGACTCCCCCATCATTGAGGATGGGGATATTTGTGGAGCCACCTCCTCCAGTTAGTTGTTTAATTGCCCACCACCATTCACGGCTGGATGTGGCAGGATTGCAGAGCTTAGATCTGATCCATTGCTTATGGGATGCTTAGCTCTGTCTATTGTATCCTGCTTACGCAATGTGGCATGCAAGTAATACTCTGCTGTAGCTTCACTAGGCTGACACCTCATTTTGAGGTATGGCTGGTTGCTCCTGGCATGCCCTCCTGCACTCTTCTTTGAACCAGGGTTGGTCTCCTGGCTTGATGGTAAAGGGAGAGTGCAGGATATGCCGGGCCATTAGGTTATAGATTGTGATTTAGTACAATTCTGCTGCTGCTGATGGCCCACAGAGGATCATGGATGCCCAGTTTCGCATTGCTAGATCTGTTCGAAATCCATCCCATTTAGCACGGTGATAGTGCCACACAACAGGATGGACGGTATCCTCAATGTGAAGGCGGGACTTCGTCTCCACAAGCACTGTGAGGTAGTTAGTCTTACCAATACTGTCATGGATAGAAGCAACTGTGGCATGTAGATTGGTGAAGATGAGGTCAAGTATGTTTTTCTCTCTTGTTAGTTCCCTCACCATGTGCCGCACACCCAGTCTAGTAGCTATGTCCTTTAGGACTCTACCAGCTCGGTCGGTAGTGGTGCTACCGAGCCACTCTTGGTGATGGACAGTGATGTCCCCCACCCAGAGTACATTCTGCGACCTTGCCACCCTCAGTGCTTCCTCCAAGTGGTGCTCAACATGGAGAAGTACTGACTCATCGGCAAAGGGAGGACGGTAGTAATCAGCACGAAATTTTCTTGCCCATATTTGACCTGATGCCATGAGACTTCATGGGGACCGGAGTCGATGTTGAGTACTCGCAGGCCAAATGCCTCCCGACTGTATAACACTGTGCCGCCACCTCTGTGAGGTCTGTCATTCCAGTGGGACAGGACATACCCAGGGATAGTGATTGCAGGGTCTCGGACATCATCTGTAAGGTATGATTCCGTGAGTATGACGATGTCAGGCTGTTGCTTGACCAGTCTGTGGGACAGCTTTCCCAACCTTTGCACAAGCCAGTGTTTATGCTCCACATGAGCCTCCTCTCACCATTATTCATAGAACAGCATTGACTTACCCTTCTATTCCTTTCTCTCTCTCCACACCCCCCCCCCACCCCCACTCTCTCTCCCTCTCTCTCTCTTTCTCTGTCTGTCTATCTCTCTCATGTGCTTACCTAGCTTCCCCTTAAACCCATCTATTCTGTTCCCTCTAATACACGTCAGGATAGTGATTTCCACATTCCAACCACTCTCTGCGTAAAGGGCTTTCTCCTGAATTCACTACTGGATTTATTAGTGACTATCTTATATTTATGGCCCCTCGACCTGATCTCACCAGCAATTGCCCCTCTACGTCTACCTATCGAACCATTTCATAATCTTTAAAACGTCTATCAGGCTTCCCCCACTCCCCACTCTACCCTCCACCAGTCTTCTCTTTTCTAAAGAGAAAAAGCCCGAGCCTGATCATTCTTTCCGGATACCTTAAATTGCTCATTTCTGATTTCATTCTGGAGAAAAAAATTGCACCTTGGTCAGTGCCTTTATATGCCAACAAAACATATTCACTGTACCACAAGTGTTTTTAATTAAGATTTTATACAAATTTAGCCTACACTGCGTTATTTTTTCAATTCTTTTCCACTAGAAATGAAATTTAGAGCAATTACTTTTTTTAAAATCTTTATCAATCTGCATTGCTACTTCGAGTGCTTTCTGTATCTGTATCCTGAAATTCCTCCATTCCTCTACCCGATTTAGATGCTTTCTTTCCAAGGAGTATGTGGCCTCCTTATTGTTTATAACTCAATATTCTACCTCATATAATATAATATCCATATCCTTTCTCAGCCAAGGATATCTACCTTTCTTCCTCGCGAGAATGAAACAGCCAGTTAATTTGCAGTTCATACATGGAGACCAGACTCTAATCCCACCTCCCACCTCACACCAAGCCCGCTTCCAACCACTGTAGAGCCCCTGTAAAGGCCTCTAGTGATGCGCAGCAGTCTCTGGACCCCAATTTGAGAAACACTGATATAGAACACCAACCAATGTGAAAGAGGTAGAGGAGAAAATTACGAGGCAAATACAGAATGAATCAAGAATTACAGGGCAGTGATAATTGGGGCCTGAAAATTCTTAATATAGATTAGGGTAATAAAAATGTCAACAGCAAGGTGGGAAAGAAATTATGAAATGTGTATGAAAACGTTCTTGATCAATGTGCTTGCAACCCAATGAGGAAGAAAAAAGTGCTGGATCCAGTTCATCCTTTCCACATCCACCATGTCAAGACTCCTCAGGATCTTATATGTTTCAATCAAATCGCCTCTTACTCATCTAATTTCCAGCAAGTACAGGCCTAGCCTGTCCAATCTTTCCTCGGAAAACAGCCCGCCCATTCCAGGTATTAGTCTAGTAAACCTCCTCTGTATAATCTCCAATTCATTTACATACTTCTTTAAATAAGGAGACCCGGACTGTACGGTGTCCTCCAGATGTGGTCTCTCCAATGTCCTGTATAGTTGAAGCATAACCTCCCTACTTTTGCATTCAATTCAGCTCACAATAAACAATAACATTCAATTAGCTTTCTTAATTACGTGCTGTAACTGTAACCTTTTGAGATTCATGCACTAGGACACCCAGATCCCTCTGCAACTCAGAGCTCTGCAATTTCTCACCATTTCTATAATTTGCTCCTTGCTTTATTCTTCCAGCCAAAGTGGTCAATTTCCCACTTTCCCACATTATACTCCATTTGCCAGGTCTTCGCCCACTCACTTCCCTGTCTCTATCCCTTTGTAGTGCCCTTATGTCTTTTTCACACGTTGCCTTCCTACCTATCTTTGTGTCATCAGCAAATTTAGCAACCATAGCTTCGGTCCCTTCATCTAAGGCATTGATATAAATTGTAAAAGGTTGAGGCCCCAGCACAGATCCCTGTGACACACCACTCATTACATCTTGCCAACCAGGAAATGAACCATTTATGCCTAATCTCTATTCTCTGTTACTTAACCAACCTTCTATCCATGTTACTCCCGACACCATAAGCTTTTATTTTCTGCAATAAGCTTTGCTGTGGCACCTTATCAAATGCCTTCTGGAAATCTAAGTTTAATGCATCCACCGGTTCCCCTTTATCCACAGCGCATGTAACCCCCTCAAAGAACTGGTTCAACTTGATTTCCCTTTCAAAAAATCACATTGACTCTTCCTGATTACCTTGCGTTTTTCTAACATTTTTCTTCAGACAGATGGTAAGCTGACTCGCCGGCATTTTCATGCTTTCTGTCTCTCTCAACTTTTGAATAAAGGTTACATTCGCTATTTTCCAATCTAACAGAACCTTCCTTGAATCTAGGGGATTTTGGAAACTTAAAACTGATGCATCAACTATCTCACTAGCCACTTAAACTTGAAGTGTGGGGGCTTAAATGCATGTTGTTCCAGTGTCCAATTTTTCCTAAGGCCAGTCCTGCTGCTGACTATAACTGTAAAATCTACTTCTTGTTTATAATTTTTGCAAATTCCAAAAAAAGCTCTGCAGAACTTCACAGTTGCTGCATAGAGCAAACAAAAACAAATGCTGGAACAGCAAATAGACATTTTTGCCATTCTGGAATCTGTGTGCTTCTGCACAAAACAGACACCCTTAAAAAGTAGATTAACGATGCTATGCTCGTAAATTACTTTACAGTGGAGAAGTATCTGAAACTACCTGATACTGCCATTGCAAGTGCTTCAGCTGTAACCATAGACGATGCTAAGTCTAAGAGCAAGGAACAAATGAAGAACGGAAAATATGAGCACAGTTATATAGAATTTGGATTTATGGAGCTCAGCAATGCACGGCCACAATGTACAGTACTTACAAATTTTAGCCAACACCTTGCAAAACTAAAGCAGCAACTCCCACAAAGCATTTGGAATATAAAGATAAATCCAAAGGCTTCTTTGAACAAAAAGAAAAGAAAAATACAGTCATATGAAAACGTCAGTGATAAATATATCTTTAGTTCTGGTTCAGGCCCTGAAAGCACTCTTATTAAGAATTGCTCAGGTTACAAAAACCAAGAATGCTCAACCTACCAGGCAGGATTTGATAGGATGTGTTGCTTCATAAATGTGCAAAAGTAATAGCGAGTGAAAATCAAGTAGAAAGGTTGAGGTGCATACCATTTTCTAATGACACAGATAGGAGAGAATCGAGGCAAGTCCAAGAGATATTAAATAGCAATTGACAAAAAGGCGTTGTTAATGTGACCAGTTTGCAATTCAGCTCAAAGAGACAACTGCAAGTGCAGTGCAATTATTCGTTTACATTCGCTATGTTTGGCTGGGGACAAATTGAGACGATTTTCTTTTTTGTCAGGTGTTACCAGCATGAACAACGACTGAGGGAATATTCAACTTACTGGATAATTTCACTGAATCAGAATCACCCAAGTGGGAGAATCACATTGCTGTGTGCACAGACTCTGCTGTCGCTATGACAGGCAATAGGAGTGAGCCTGTTACAAGAATAAGTGCCATAAACCCATTGGTAATCGTTGATCGTTGCATCGTTAAGCCCTTGCTACAAAAAAGTATGAAACCCAACTTATATGCTGTTAAATGCAACTATGACAGTGCATTTTGTGAAATTGGGTCATATGAAATCACGTTTGTTGGCAAAGCTGTGTTCCGAAATGGATGCATGACATCAAAAAATATTATTTCACACTGACCTACATCGGTTATTTTGAAGCAGTGTCCTAGAAATAATTTTTGAGCTTCATAAAGAGCTACTGGATTCTTGTTTTCCGTGCACAACCCTGCATTACCTGAAAATTTCGCTGACCAATTACAGATTACGAAAGTTGCCTATCTTTCTGACAATTTCAACCTGTTGCATACAACGAATGTATCAATGCCAGTGGCGATACAACTATACACAAAGTGAATGATAAGGTTATAACATTTAGAGATAATAATTGAGCTTTGGAAAATTACAGTGAACGCAGAAATGTCAGATATCTTCCTGCTACTGACTGAATTTCTGGATGCAAACACAATGACAGTTCAATGTGTAACAGGACAGATCATTGTTCATCTTAAAACGTTCGTCGAATGCTTTATTATTTACTTTGAAAATTTAAGCACAGCTACGTATGATTGTATTTGGAATCCATTTTCAATGTTTGCTATGTCATCTTGCTGCCTAAGTGGAAAAACAGAAGAGTAGCTGATAACACTGTTCTATAATCGCTCACTTAGAACTCGGTTTCAGGAACAAACAGCTTCCTAGTTTGCTCATCTGTTGCTACAGAGTACCCAGAATTGGTAAAAGAAGCAATTAAAGTGTTGCTACGTTTTCAAACAAAATACAGTTGTGAAAAATCATTTTTCTGCTAGGGCAGCAAAGAATAAAAAGTACATGCCCTTTCTGCGAGCGCGAGCCAGGGGGCAGCCGGGAGGGTAAGTTGAGCTTTAAAGTACTTACCTCGTGATTCGGCAGTTTCCATTTGAGCAGCGGGAGTGGTGAGAGCGCGAGCCAGGGGGCAGCCGGGAAGGTAAGTTGAGCTATAAAGTATTTACCTCGTGATTCGGCGGATGCGGACACGGGGACTGCTGGGTAAGTGAACTTATATATTCGGGCAGTGGCTAAAACCGAAACACTACACGTGTAGTGTCTTGCAACCATCCTCCTCCTCTAACCAAAAAAAAAGGACTCTTGTGTGGAGGGTTTGGTAAGATAAGGTTTTCCTTTATTTTTAAAAAAATATCTTTTGTCAATTTAGAGCAGAGGGGATGGAAGCTAGAGCAGTTGCATGCTCCTCTTGCAGGATGTGGGAGGTAAGGGTCACCACCTGTGTCCATGTTGACTTCACCTGCGAGAAGTGTACCCAAATCCAGCCCCTCACAGACCACGTTAGGGAACTGGAGCTACAGCTGGATGAACTTTGGAACATTCGGGAGGCTTGGGGATGATAGAGAGCAGTTATAGGGAAGTAGTGACACCAAAGTTACAGGATAAAGGTAGCTGGGTGACCGTCAGGGGAGGGAAAAGGAATAGGCGCACAGTGCAGGGATCCCCTGTGGCCGTTCCCCTCAATAATAATTATACCGTTTTGGATACTGTTGTGGGGGACGACCTACCAGGGGAAAGCCACAGCGGCCAGGTCTCTGGCACTGAGCCTGGCTCTGTGGCTCAGAAGGGAAGGGGGGAGAATAGGAGAGCGATAGTGATAGGAGATTCAATGGTTAGAGGAGCAGACAGGAGATTCTGTGGTCGCGAACGAGACTCCCGGATGGTATGTTGCCTCCCGGGTACCAGGGTCAGGGATATCTCGGATCGAGTCTACAGGATTCCTAAGGGGGTGGGGGAGCAGCCAGAAGTCGTGGTACATATCGGTACCAATGACATAGCTAGGAAAAGGGATGAGGACCTGAAAAGTGAATATAGGGAGTTAGGTTGCAAGCTAAAAGGCAGGACGAGCGGAGTAGTAATCTCAGGATAGCCATGTGCTAGTGAGGATGGAAACAGGGAGCGAGTGCAGCTGAACATGTGGCGACATAGCTGGTGCAGGAGTGAGGGCTTCAGATATGTGGATCATTGGGATACCTTCTGGGGAAGGTGGGACCTGTACAAGAAGGACGGATTGCATCTGAAATGGAGGGGCACCAATATCCTGGGTGGGATGCTTGCTAGAGCTCTTCGGGAGGGTTTAAACTAGTTTGGCAGGGGGATGGGAACCGGAGCTACGGATCAGTGGATGGGGTAGTTGTTGAACAGGCAGATACAGAGTGCAGAGAGTCTGTGAGGATGGTTAGACAGTTGACAGGGCAAAGTTGCAGCCAGTATGATGGGTTGAAGAGCGTCTATTTTAACGCAAGAAGTGTCAGGAATAAGGGTGATGAACTTAGAGCATGGATCAGTACTTGGAGCTACGATATTGTGGCCATTACGGAGACTTGGATATCACAGGGGCAGGAATGGATGTTGGATGTTCCGGGGTTTAGATGTTTCGAAAGGAATAGGGAGGGAGGTAAAAGAGGTGGGGGAGTGGCATTGCTAATCAGGGATAGTATCACAGCTGCAGAAAGGGAGGTCGTCGAGGAGGGTTTGTCTACTGAGTCAGTATGGGTGGAAGTCAGAAACAAGAAAGGAGCAGTCACTTTATTGGGAGTTTTCTATAGACCCCCCCCCCCCCCAATAGCAACAGAGACATGGAGGAACAAATTGGGAGGCAGATTTTGGAAAGGTGTAGAAGTGACAGGGTTGTTGGCATGGGTGACTTCAACTTCCCTAATATTGATTGGAACCTCCTTAGTGCAAATAGTTTGGATGGAGCAGATTCTGTCATGTGTGTCCGGAAGGTTTCCTGACTCAATATATAGATAGGCCGACTGGAGGGAAGGCTATGTTGGATTTGGTGCTTGGCAACGAACCATGCCAGGTGGCAGATCTATCGGTGGGAGAGCATTTCGGTCATAGTGATCACAACTCCCTGACCTTTACTATAGTCATGGAGAGGGACAGGAACAGACGGGATGGGAAAATATTTAATTGGGGGAGGGGGAATTGCAATGCTATTAGGCAGAACTGGGGAGCTTCAATTGGAAACAGATGTTCTCAGGGAAATGCACGACAGAAATGTGGAGGTTGTTTAGGGAGCACTTGCTGCGACTGCTGGATAAGTTTGTCCCGATGAGGCAGGGAAGGGATGGTAGGGTGAAGGCACCTTGGATGACAAGAGATGTGGAACAGCTCGTCAAGAGGAAGAAGGAAGCTTACTTAAGGTTGAGGAAGCAAGGATCCGATAGGGCTCCAGAGGGGTACACGGTAGCCAGGAAGGAACGGAAGAATGGATTTAGGAGAGCTAGAAGGGGACATGAAAAAGTCTTGGCGGGTAGGATTAAGGAAATTCCCAAGGCGTTCTGCACTTATGTGAGGAACAAGAGGATGGCCAGAGTGAGGGTAGGGCCAATCAGGGATAGTGGAGGGAACTTGTGCCTGGAATCGGAGGAGGTAGGGCAGGTTGATGTTAAGAAGGAGGATGTGCTGGAAATTTTGAAAGACATGAGGATAGATAAGACCCCGGGGCCAGACGGGATATACCCAAGGTTATTATGGGAAGTGAGGGAAGAGATTGCCGCGCCTTTGCCAATTATCTTTGCGTCCTCACTGTCCACTGGAGTAGTACCAGATGATTGGAGGGAGGGAAATGTTGTTCCCTTGTTCAAGAAAGGGAATAGGGATATCCCTGGGAATTACAGACTAGTCAGTCTTACGTCGGTGATGGGCAAATTATTGGAGAGGATTCTGAGAGACAGGATTTATGATTATTTGGAAAAGCATGGTTTGATTAGAGATAGTCAGCATGGCTTTGTGAAGGGCAGGTCATGCCTCATAAGCCTTATTGAATTCTTTGAGGATGTGACAAAACACATTGATGAAGAAAGAGCAGTGGATGTGGTGTATATGGATTTTAACAAGAAGTTTGATAAGGTTCCCCATGGTAGGCTCATTCAGAAAGTAAGGAGGCATGGGATACGGGGAAATTTGGCTGTCTGGATACAGAATTGGCTGGCCCATCTAAGACAGAGGGTGGTAGTAGAAGGAAAGTATTCAGCCTGGAGCTCCTGCAAGGATCTGTTCTGGGAACTCTGCTCTTTCTGATTTTTATAAATGACTTGGATGAGATCATAAGATCATAAGAACTAGGAGCAGGAGTAGGCCGTCCGGCCCCTCGAGCCTGCTCCGCCATTCAATAAGATCATGCCTGATATTTTCGTGGACTCAGATCCAATTACCCGCGCTCTCACCATATCCCTTAATTCCTTTATTGGTCTAAAAGATATCTACCGTAGCTTTAAAAACGTTTATTGAAGGAACGTCAACTACTTCACTGGGCAAGGAATTCCACAGATTAACAACCCTCTGGGTGAAGATGTTCCTTCTTAATTCAGTCCTAAATCTGCTCCCTCTAATCTTGAGGCTATGCCCTCTTGTCCTAGCTTCACCTGCCAGTGGAAACATCCTCTCTCCTTGTATCTTATCTATTCCCTTCATAATTTTATATGTTTCTATAAGATCCCCCCTCATTCTTCTGAATTCCAATAAATATAATCCCAATCTGTTCAGTCTCTCCTCATAAGCCAACCCCCTCAACTCCGGAATCAACCGAGTGAACCTCCTCTGCGCCCTCTCCAGTGCCAGTACATCCTTTCTCAAGTAAGGAGACCAACACTGCACACAGTACTCCAGGTGAGGCCTCACCAGTACCTTATACAGCTGCAACAATTCTGGGTACTGCCTGTGTGGAATTTGCAAGTTCTCCCTGTCTCTGCGTGGGTTTCCTCTGGGTGCTCCGGTTTCCTCCCACATGCCAAAGACTTGCAAGTTGATAGGTAACTTGGCCATTATAAATTGCCCCTTGTGTAGGTAGGTGGTAGGGAAATATAGGGACAGGTGGGGATGTGGTCGGAATATGGAATTAGTGTTGGATTAGTATAAATGGGTGGTTGATGGTCGGCACAGACTCGGTGGGCCGAAGGGCCTGTTTCAGTGCTGTATCTCTAAACTAAACTAAACATAACCTCTCTGCTTTTAAACTCAATCCCTTTAGCAATGAAGGACAAAATTCCATTTGCCTTCCTAATTACTTGCTGTACCTGCAGACCAACCTTCTGCGATTCATGCACAAGGACACCCAGGTCCCTCTGCATAGCAGCATGCTGCAACTTTTTGCCATTCAAGTAATAATCCTTTTTACTGTTACTCCTACCGAAATGAATGACTTCACATTTATTAACATTGTATTCCATCTGCCAGACCTTTGCCCAGTCACTCAATGTATCTATGTTCCTCTGCAAAGTTTCACAGTCATCTGCACACTTTGCTCTGCCACTCATCTTAGTGTCATCTTCAAACTTTGACAACAGAGACGTGGTCCCCAACTCCAAACCATCGATATAAATTGTAAATAATTGCGGTCCCAACACCGATCCCTGAGGCACACCACTAGTGACTGATTGCCAACCAGAATAGCACTCATTTATCCCCACTCTCTGCTTCCTGTTAGTCAACCAATCCTCTATCCATGCTAATACTTTACCCCTAACGCCATGCATCCTTATCTTTTGCAGCAGCCTCTTGGGCGGCACCTTGTCGAAGGCCTTTTGGAAATCTAGGTACACCACATCCACTGGGTCCCCATTGTCCACCTTGCTCGTAATGTCATCATAGAATTCCAAACGATTTGTCAAGCATGACATGCCCTTCATGAACCCATGCTGCGTCTGCCCAACGGGACAATTTCTATCGAGATGCCCTGCTATTTCTTCCTTGATAATAGACTCAAGCGTCTTCTCCACTACAGAGGTTAAACTAACCGGTCTATAATTCCCCATCTTTTGTCTACTTCCCTTTTTAAACAGTTGCGTCACATCTGCTGTTTTCCAATCTGCAGGGACTACCCCAGAGTCCAGTGAATTTTGGAAAATTACCGCCAGTGCACCTGCTATTTCTCCCGCCATCTCTTTTAGTACCCTGGGATGCATTCCATCAGGGCCAGGAGACTTATCAACCCTTAGCTCCATTAGCTTGCCTAACACTACCTCTTCAATAATAATGATTGTTTCCAGGTCCTCACCTACGTTCATCTCTTTGTCAATTACTGGCATGTTATTAATGTCCTCAACTGTGAAGACCGATACAAAATACCTGTTCATGGCCTCGGCCATTTCATCATATCCCATGACTAAATTCCCCTTCTCATCCCCTAAAGGACCAATGTTTACTTTCGCCACTCTTTTTCGTTTTATATATTGACAGAAACTTTTGCTATCTGTCTTTATATTCTGTGCTAGTTTTTTCTCATGTTCTATCTTACTTTTCTTTATAGCTCTTTCTGTGGCTTTCTGTTGACCTTTAAAGTTGTCCCAATCTTCTAGTTTCATGCTGTTTTTGGCCACTTTGTATGCCTTCTCTTTCAATTTGATAGCCTCCCTTATTTCCTTAGACACCCATGGCAGATTACCCCTTTTCTTCCAGTCCTTCCTTTGCACTGGAATATACTTTTGCTGAGCACTTTGAAAAATTGCTTTGAAAGTCCTCCACTGCTCGTCAACTGTCCCACCATAAAATCTTTGTTTCCAGTCTACTTTAGCCAAGTCCTCCCTCATTCTATTGTAGTCCCCCTTGTTCAAGCGCAGGACCCTGGTATTAGATTTTATCTTCACACTCTCCATCTGTATTTTAAATTCAACCATACTGTGATCACTCCTTCCAAGCGGACCCCTAACTATGAGGTCATTATTTCTCTTCTTGTTTCATCGTGTGATTGGTTAAAAACTTAGGAATTTAGAATAGTGGGAATGGAAGTTAAGGCAGTTGAATGTTCCTCCTGCAGAATGTGTGTGGTAAGGTTCGCCAAGGGTGTCCCTGCTGACTGCATCTGCAGAAAGTGCACCCAGCTCCAGCTCCTCGAGGACCGCATTAGGGAACTGGAGCAGGAGCTGGAGGAACTTCGGATCATTCGGGAGGCGGAGGGGATTATTGAGAGGAGTTATCGGGAGGCAGTCACACCTCAGGTAAAAGAAGAAGGTAGATGGGTTACCGTCAGGGGAAGGAGAGGGAACCAGCAGGCAGTGCAGGGATCCCCTGTGGCCGTTTCCCTCAACAACAGGTATACCGTTTTGGATACTGTTGGGGGAGATGACTTACCAGGGGTAGGCAATGGGATACAGGTCTCTGGCGCAGAGTCTGTCCCTGTTGCTCAGAAGGGAAGGAGTAAGAGGAGCAGAGCATTAGTCATTGGGGACTCCACAGTTAGGAGAACGAGAGAGACTCACGGTTGGTGTGTTGCCCCCCAGGTGCCAGGGTATGTGATGTCTTGGATCGTGTTTTTGGGATCCTCAAGGGGGAGGGGGAGCAGCCCCAAGTCGTGGTACACATAGGCACCAACAACATAGGTAGGAAGACAGATGGGGATTTAAGGCTGAAATTCAGGGAGCTAGGGTGGAAGCTTAGAGCGAGAACAAACAGAGTTGTTATCTCTGGGTTGTTGCCTGTGCCACGTGCTTGCGAAGTGAGGAATAGGGAGAGAGAGGAGTTGAACACGTGGCTGCAGGGATGGCGTAGGAGGGAGGGTTTTGGTTTCCTGGATAATTGGGGCTCTTTCTGGGGTAGGTGGGACCTCTACAAACTGGATGGTCTTCACCTGAACCAGAGGGGTACCAATATCCTGGGGGGGAGATTTGCTAGTGCTCTTCGGGGGGGTTTAAACTAATTCAGCAGGGGGATGGGAACCTAACTTGTAGTTCCAGTGTGCAGGATGTTGAGAGTAGTGAGGTCAGGGATAAGGTTATAAGGACACAAGAGGGCACTGGCAAGCAAGAGCTTGGTTTAAAATGTGTCTACTTCAACGCCAGGAGCATCCGGAATAAGGTGGGTGAGCTTGCAGCATGGGTTGGTACCTGGGATCTCGATGTTGTGGCCATTTCAGAGACATGGGTAGAGCAGGGACAGGAATGGATGTTGCGGGTTCCGGGATTTAGATGTTTCACTAAGAACAGAGAAGATGGTAAAAGACGGGGGTGGGGGGGTGGTGGTGGCATTGTTAATCAAGGAAAGTATTACAGCAGCAGAAAGGATGTTTGAGGACTCGTCCACTGAGGTAGTCTGGGCCGAGGTTAGAAACAGGAGAGGAGAGGTCACCCTGTTGGGAGTTTTCTATCGACCTCCAAATAGTTCCAGAGATGTAGAGGAAAGGATAGCAAAGATGATTCTTGACAGGAGCGAGAGTAACAGGGTAGTGGTTATGGGGGACTTTAACTTTCCAAATATTGACTGGAAATACTATAGTTCGAGTACTTTAGATGGGTCTGTTTTTGTCCAGTGTGTGCAGGAGGGTTTTCTGACACATTATGTAGACAGGCCAACCAGGGGCGATGCCACATTGGATTTGGTACTGGGTAATGAACCCGGCCAGGTGTTAGATTTAGAAGTTGGTGAGCACTTTGGTGATAGTGATCACAATTCGGTTAGGTTTACCTTAGCGATGGGCAGGGACAGGCATATACAGCAGGGCAAGAATTATAGCTGGGGGAAAGGAAATTATGATGCGATTAGGCAAGATTTAGGATGCGTAGGATGGGGAAGGAAACTGCAGGGAAGGGCACAATCGAAATGTGGAGCTTATTCAAGGAGCAGCTACTGCGTGTCCTTGATAAGTATGTACCTGTCAGGCAGGGAGGAAGTTGTCGAGCAAGGGAGCCGTGGTTTACTAAAGAAGTTGAAGAGCTTGTCAAGAGGAAGAAGAAGGCTTATGTTAGGATGAGATGTGAAGGCTCAGTTAGGGCGCTTGAGAGTTACAAGCTAGCCAGGAAGGATCTAAAGGGAGAGATAAGAAGAGCAAGGAGAGGACACGAGAAGTCATTGGCGGATAGGATCAAAGAAAACCCTAAGGCTTTCTATAGGTATATCAGGAATAAAAGAATGACTAGAGATAGGTTAGGGCCAATCAAGGATAGTAGTGGGAAGTTGTGTGTGGAATCAGAGGAGATAGGGGAAGTGTTAAATGAATATTTTTCGTCAGTATTTACAGTGGAGAAAGAAAATGTTGTCGAGGAGAATACTGAGATACAGACTACTAGGCTAGATGGGATTGCGGTTCACAAAGAGGAGGTGTTAGCAATTTTGGAAAGTGTGAAAATAGATAAGTCCCCTGGGCCAGATGGGATTTATCCGAGGATTCTCTGGGAAGCCAGGGAGGAGATTGCAGAGCCTTTGTCCTTGATTTCTATGTCGTAATTGTCGACAGGAATAGTGCCGGAAGACTGGAGGATAGCAAATGTTGTCCCCTTGTTCAAGAAGGGGAGTAGAGACAGCCCTGGTAATTATAGACCTGTGAGCCTTACTTTGGTTGTGGGTAAAATGTTGGAAAAGGTTATGAGAGATAGGATTTATAATCATCTTGAAAAGAATAAGTTCATTAGACTTAGTCAGCACGGTTTTGTGAAGGGTAGGTCGTGCCTCACAAACCTCATTGAGTTTTTTGACAAGGTGACCAAACAGGTGGATGAGGCTAAAGCCGTGGATGTGGTCTATATGGATTTCAGTAAGGCGTTTGATAAATTTCCCCACGGTAGGCTATTGCAGAAAATACAGAAGTATGGGATTGAAGGTGAATTAGTGCTTTGGATCAGAAATTGGCTAGCTGAAAGAAGACAGAGGTTGGTGGTTGATGGTAAATGTTCATCCTGGAGTATAGTTTCTAGTGGTGTACCGCAAGGATCTGTTTTGGGGCCACTGCTGTTTGTCATTTTTATAAATGACCTGGATGAGGGTGTAGAAGGGTGGGTTAGTAAATTTGCACATGACACGAAGGTCGGTGGAGTTGTGGATAGTTCCGAAGGATGTTGTCGGTTACAGAGGGACATAGATAGGCTGCAGAGCTGGGCTGAGAGATGGCAAATGGAGTTTAATGCGGAAAAGTGTGAGGTGATTCACTTCGGAAGGAGTAACAGGATTGCAGAATACTGGGCTAATGGGAAGATTCTTGGTAGTGTAGATGAGCAGAGAGATCTTGGTGTCCAGGTACATAAATCCCTGAAAGTTGCCACCCAGGTTAATAGAGCTGTTACGAAGGCATATGGTGTGTTAGCTTTTATTAGTAGGGGGGTCGAGTTTCGGAGCCACGAGGTCATGCTGCAGCTGTACAGAACACTGGTGCGGCCGCACCTGGAGTATTGCGTGCAGTTCTGGTCACCGCATTATAGGAAGGATGTGGAAGCTTTGGAAAAGGTGCAGAGGAGATTTACTAGGATGTTGCCTGGTATGGAGGGAAGGTCTTACGAGGAAAGGCTGAGGGACTTGAGGTTGTTTTCGTTAGAGAGAAGGAGGAGAAGAGGTGAGTTAATAGAGACATATAGGATAATCAGAGGGTTGGACAGGGTGGATAGTGAGAGCCTTTTTCCTCGGATGGTGATGGCAAACACGAGGGGACATAACTTTAAGTTGAGGGGTGATAGATATAGGACAGATGTCAGAGATAGTTTCTTTACACAGAGAGTAGTAGGGGCGTGGAACGCCCTGCCTGCAACAGTAGTAGACTCGCCAACTTTAAGGGCATTTAAGTGGTCATTGGATAGACATATGGATGAAAATGGAATAGAGTAGGTCAGATGGTTTCACAGGTCGGCGCAACATCGAGGGCTGAAGGGACTGTACTGCGCTGTAATGTTCTATGTTCTATGTTCTATTAATTATTCCTGTCTCATTACACAGGACTAGATCTAGGATAGCTTGCTCCCTCGTCGGTTCCATTACATACTGTTCAAGAAAACTATCACGGATACACTGAATGAACTCCTCCTCAAGGCGACCCTGACTGAGCTGGTTCGACCAATCTGCATGTCGATTAAAATCCCCCATGATAATTGCCGTACCATTTTTACAGGCATTAGTTATTTCTTTTTTTGTTGCCCGCCCCAATGTGATGTTATTATTTGGTGGCCTATAGACTACGCCTATCAATGACTTTTACTTCTTAGAGTTTCTAATTTCCACCCAAATGGATTCAACCTCATTCTCCATAGAAACTATATCATCTCTCAGCACCGCCCTGATGTCGTCCTTGAATATCAGAGCTGCACCACCTCCCTTACCTTCCTGCCTGTCCTTCCGAATAGTCTGGTACCCCTGGATATTTAACTCCCAGTCCTGACCATATCGTAACCATGACTCATTAATGGCTACCAAATCATATTCATTCGCGATGATTTGTGCCGTTAACTCATCAACCTTGTTACGAATGCTACGAGCATTCAGGTAAAGTGCGTTTATGCTAGCCTTCTTACCCTCATGATTTCCAACATCTCTAATAATAACTCCTGAGTTATCCTTCCTATCTGCTTCTTTCATAGTCTGCCTTGAACTTAAACCCTCCTGCACACCTGTTAACCTGCTGTTTACCTTTTTATTTACCATCATACTCCCGGTCGTTTTCCCTTTCCCTTACCCCGAGTCACTAGTTTAAAGTCCTAGAGACCACCCTATTTATCCATTTCGCGAGAACACTGGTTCCAGATCGGTTCAGGTGGAGACCGTCCCATCGGTACAGATCCCCCCGTTTCCAGAACTGATGCCAATGCCCCATGAAATGGAGGAGGTGGAAGGCTGGGTTAGTAAGTTGGCCGATGACACAAAGGTTGCTGGAGCTGTGGATAGTATGGAGGGCTGTTGCAGGTTGCAACGGGACATTGACAGGATGCAGAGCTGGGCTGAGAAGTGGAAGATGGAGTTCAAAATGGAAAAGTGTGAAGTGATTCATTTTGGAAGGTCGAATTTGAATGCAGAATACAGGCTTCAAGGCAGGATTCTTGGCAATGTGGACGAACAGAGGGATCTTGTGGTCCACGTCCATAGATCCCTCAAAGTTGTGACCCAAGTTGATAGGGTTGTTAAGAAGGCATATGGGGTGTTGGCTTTCATTAACAGGGGGATTGAGTTTAAGAGCCGCGAAGTTATGCTGCAGCTCTATATAGCCCAGATTAGACCACACTTGGAATATTGTGTTCAGTCCTGGAAGGATGTGGAAGCTTTAGAGAGGGTGGAGAGGAGATTTACCAGGATGCTGCCTGGACTGGAGGGCCTGTCTTATGAAGAAAGGTTGAGAGAGCTAGGGCTTTTCTCATTGGAGCGAAGAAGAATGAGAGGTGACTTGATAGAGGGGAGAAGATGATGAGAGGCATAGATAGAATGGATAGCCGGAGACTTTTTCCCAGGGCAGAAAGGGCTATCACCAGGGGGCATAATTTGAAGGTGATTGGAGGAAGGTTTCGGGGAGATGTCAGAGGTAGGTTCTTTACACAGAGTAGTGGGTGCGTGGAATGCACTGCCAGCGGTGGTAGTAGAAGCAGATACATTAGGGACATTTAAGCAACTCTTGGATAGGTAGAAGAATGATAGTAAATTGAAGGGTATGTAGGTAGTTTGATCTTAGAGTAGGTTAAAGGTTCGGCACAACATCCTGGGCCGAAGGGCCTGTACTGTACTGTTCTATGTTTTATGTTCTATGTTCTGTCGTTATCATTTACAGGGGAATTCTTCATTCTAACCAAATATATTCAATATTTTATCCCTTAAGTGCATAATCCTGCTCCAGAGATATAACCATTTATTTGGTCAATATGAGCACTCAAACCCACTGTTTTTTTTCACGTCCCTATCTTTCATGATTGCCTTGCAACCAGGCATATTACGCTCCTAATGATCCCCTTCTTTTATCTAGGATTTGTTATTTCCACCACATCATTTTCCCATGTGGGGCTTGTGCCTGCAACTCACTAACGTTATTTTGTATTTCAGGTGCATTTCTCCACATGGACTCCAAAACCAACTTAGACTTCTTTGCATCTTCCCTATCTGAGCCATTATATGTGTGGGAATCACCCATAGCAGCAAAGCAGCAAAGCAGAGCAGAACAGAGGAGTCTTTAAAAACAGCAAGGGGACTAATGGAAGCTGCAGAGCAACAAAGCACAGCAAAGAGAGGAGCAGCGGCGAGAGACGGGTATGTATCGCGAAGTGACGTCACAGATTAAGGAGTCACATGGGGTGAGTACCCAATTCAGAGAACCAGAATGTTTAAACAGAAAGACAGAAAGAGAAACTGCTAATGATTACAAGCTTGCTTATAAGTCAAAACCCTTTGTCCATCACCCCCACAATAGCGAGAAGGATAGAAGGCGTGAGAGTAAAATGAAGCCAAGTAGCCAGAGACAAGAAGGAGCAGCTGGGAAGACCCGGGTATCTCTCGTCATGCCAAAACAGAAGAAGCTGATGGTTGAAATGAGGTCTGCAAGCCTAAGTGTTATCATTGTCACGAGGTGGGACACCTTCGTGCAGAATGGGGGAAGTTGTAGTGAAATGTCATGTGACTTATTGAGGTACACAAAGCCAATGCAGGGAAAGGAGCCCTGACCAGCAACCCTTCCCTAAGTTTGAGGAATGGACGTAGAGACCCTTTTCATTCCCATTGGAAAGATGATGTGACCGAAAAATAGCAGGAAACTGCTTTTGCAAAGGATCTTTGTGGGAAGAGCTTCTAAAGTTTAACCCATGCTTTCTGAGGAGGCTTCTGAACAATATTAAATGGCTGTGTATGAGTTGGACCCTGAAGCTTACTGGCGGACATTTCAGGCTAAAAACACTAACTGCAGCTGTAAGGCCAAATACAAAAACCACTGTGAGTGCAGGGGTCGGGAATAAGATACCTGAGAGTTACAGGGAATTCTTGTCAGAAGGAAAAATATTTCCTTATCCGTCATGAGAGGCAGGTAAACCCATAGTTATACATCGGGATACAGGAAACACCCAAATACTTTTACTGGTGATAAGCATAATCTTTCCACCAGAGAGCGCACTGAATTCCAAGGTTTTAGTGAATGGTATTGGAGCAGATTACATATTTGTACCTTTGTGTTGGGTTCACCTAGAGTGTGACTTAATGTCTGGAACGTAAACTGTAGGAGTTGGCCATAGTTTGCCAGTAGACGGAGTTGATCTACTCCTGGGGAATGATTTGGCAAGAGCAAAGGTTGTAGCCTCTCCAGTTACCGCAAAAAATCCAAGTGAGGTTAAAGAGACAGAACAGTTGCAGTAAACGGTTCCAGGAATTTTTCCTTCATGTGTAGTGACCTGGGCAATGGCTAAACAAGTTCCATTGTTGGAGGTATAATCTGCACCACAGTCTGATAGTGGAATATCTGAAACTTTCTTTGGGGATTTGGGTAATCAAAACTAATAAATACTTTGGAAAGTAAATAAATTTAATATGTCTTTTCTGATCAAGGCATAGCAAGCCAATCCAGAGAAAATACAGTGGCACAATCATCTCTAACAGAAGTTGTGGCAAAGTGAGCTCTGGAAGGCTATTATATTGAAAATGGCATTCTGATAACTAAGTGGAGATCTCCTCGCAGATCGGCACACGAAGAATGAACAATTGTTCACCAGATAGTCGTACTACCCGGGTATCACTGGGAACTATTCAGGATACAACATAAAATTCCTCTAGCGGAACATGTGGGGAGCAGAAGACCAATCACATATAGGTCAACATTTTTCCTGTCCAGTTCTTTCCAAGAACGTGGTGCAGTCTTGTAAAACGTGCCATCTGCGCCATATTGTGGGAAAACTACAAACTGCCAGAAAACTGGCATCTCTAATGACCATAGCAGTTTTTGGGAAACGATTTAGTACAGTGTTGGTATGAATATCCCCAAGATTGGGATAAAGGGATAGAATTTCCTTTGCTTGCCGCTCGGGATTCAATTAATGAATCTGCCAGTTTTAGTCATTTTGAATTAGTTCATGGGCATGAGACAAGAGGCTCTCTAAAGCTAACTGAAGAAAACTTTTGGGAACAGAAAGATGAATCGTCAGTGCTAAATTATGTATCACTGTTCTGGGAACGGCTCTGGAGAGCTTGCAAAGTGGCCTAAAGCTTCCCAAACAACCATGAAGCAATGGGCAGGCAAGCATGCCAAGACATGAACTTTTCAACCAGGGGATGAAGTGTTAGAATGACTGCCTTTACAGTGTGAACAACGGAAATTATTTGATTTGCAACCAAGATCACCGGAAAGAGAAGCAGCTGTGTCACATCAATATGTTCGAACAATATCATTGCCGGGGTGAGGATAAGAAAGAACAGTTATGTCAAGTAGCAGGGACAGTGAAACAGGAAAGGGATAGTGAGGATGAGGTAGAAGGGGGCCTGAGCAATTCTCAAATTGAAACTTCTGCGACCGGTTAGTTAATGCCGAATTGTTAGGGAGATTGGACTCTATGCTTTCATATTTGGATGCAGAACAATGAGAAGATCTAACAAGGCGATTCATTGCATTTTCAAAAAGTTTGCAGGGACACGCCAGGGTGTGCAACGTTCGTCAAACATGATGTGAATGCAGAGGAATCCTGTACTGTAAAACAGCATCCTTATCACTTAAGACCAGATAAACAGACCCAGGTAAAAGCACAAATCCAATACTTGTTAGAAAGCCACTTAATTGATCCCAGTCAAAGCATTACTGTCTAAACTTGATGGTTCAACTAAATTCTGCATAGACTATAGAAATAACGCAGTAACAAATACAAATTCCTACCCAATTCCTCGCTTGGAAGACTATTGACAGAGTTGCTATGCCACGTTTCTTATAAAAATAGTTATCTTAAAAGGATACTGGAAAATTCCTTTCTCAACCCGACCTAAAGACATATCAGCCTTTGTCATGACAGACGATATTTTCCAATGCTGAGTGATGCCATTCGGGCACAAAATTGCCCCAGCAACATTTCAGATATTAATGAAGCACGTGGCAGCCAGTGTTCCTATGTGTTTGGTTTACCATGATGACGTGCTGGTAAAAAGTGACACTTGGAAGGATCACTTGGAACAAAATGGAAGCTCTGTTTAGAAAATTACAATCGGCTGATTTAGTGATACACCTTGCGAAAAGTGAATTTGCAAAGCAAGGGTAACCTACCTCTGGCATATAGTTGGGCAAGGACAGTGTTGCCAAGCACAGCAAAAATACAAATATTGGTGGAGTTCCCTACCCCTAAAACTAAGCAAGGGATCATGAGGCTTTTGGGGATGTGGGGTTTCTACCTCAAGTTTGTACCAGAATTTAGTGCCATAGCTGTTCCACAGCTTAAGAGTTTGCAGGCAGATAGGGAATTGGTGACCACCAGCCAGTCAACCAGGACCAGGCAGGTAGTGCAGGAGTTCCCAAGGGGCAACTCACTCTCCAATTGCTAGTCAGTTCTGAATACTTGTGTAAGTGATAGTTCCTCGAGGGAATTGAAGCCACAGCCAAGCTGCAGTTGGCTCAACCATGCATGGAGACAGGAGGAATCTTGGGAAAGCATTAATGATAGGGGATTCTATAATTATGGGAATGGTTTTGCATTTCTGTTGCTGCTGATATGAATCCAAGATGGATTCTGTGGCTGCTTTCTTGATACCAGAGTCAAGGATGACACTGAGCATCTGCAGAACACCCTGAGGGGAGAGGTACTAAGCTGGCGGTTGTGATGAATATCAGATGCGAAAACATAGGTAGAAAGAGGGATGAGGTCCGACAAGTAGATGTTAGGGAGCTAGAAAATATATTAAGAAGTAGGACATCAATGGCACTAATCTCCAGATTAATTCTGGTACCAGACACTGATGATTTTCCCATTGTTTCAATGGATGAGTTTTCCGTAAGGAGGCTAGTTGTTTGCCAAGGTTGATGCTGTCTCCGATGTGATATAACTCCACATCTTGATTTGTAGATCTGTTTGCAAATATTACATATGAAGTCACTGTTGGAGGAGCTGGTCAAGGCACTGAATTTGTGATGAGCTCACTTGTTCTGTAGGAACCTGACTGTGTTCTCCTCAAATAATGAGATTGTGTAATGACAGAGACTTCCCCATTTGGATCTATCCATTGTTGTTTTTGCCCATATTGTGGGGTCCCATTTACAGTTTCTGAGATTGGCATTCGGAATGTCTTGCTATCTCAGTTTGGGAGATCCTCTGGTGCGGGTTCCCTTGCTCAGCTGGCTGCAGAATACTGCCATTGCTATGCAGGAATCCTCCATGTAAACCATATGGTGGACCCAGCAAAGGTGGCTTCAGATTAAAATGCTCTTGATACTTGATATGCAGCATCTTGCAAGAGCTTCAGTGTTAGGTGTTTGTCCTGCCACTTGATGGCGCAGATAGATCTTAAGCAGCGAAGGTGAAATGCATCTAGTTGCTTTATGTGATGCTGGTAGGTTGTCCATGCCTCACAGCCATACAGAAATAATGTGAGTACCACTTCCTTGTGGACTTTGATCTTTGTTTTCAGACAGACTCCAAGCTCTCTCGAAAGCCTGTCAGTGAATTTGCCAAATGTTGAGCTTGCTTTTGTCAGGCGATAGCCTATTTCATCAGCCAACATGGTATTATTGGAGAGGATACTCCTAAGACAGTAGAAGCTCTGAGTTGAGTTGAGGGGTGTGTTGTTGATTGTGTCTGTGGGGTCATATATTTTGTGCCCAAGGGCAGGTTGAAACAAGATCGCTGTCTTTTTCTGGCTTAGTGTGCTGACATATACTGCCCACCACCCCCCCAACATCGGAGATCATAACGGGGTGGGCCCAGAAAATGCCTCTGGGAGAGTCCCACCACATGTTACTGGCAGCATCAAGGCCTCGTGGCAGCCCCCTCATTTCAATATGCCAATGTATTAAAATTAAGGAATAATTACTTACCTTCACGCACTGGCCATCCAGCTCCCATATTATGGCTGTTGGCCAGTATTTTCACACCGTCCCATCTCCGTCCAGAGATCCAATGTTGGACATCAGTGGGGAGGGGGGAGGATGTAAGTGTTTCAATATGGGGGAGGAGAGAGGGAAAGAAACTTACCTGATTGGTCGAGGGGGCTGATGAAAATGAGTAAATGTAAACGTTTGTGAATGTGACGCAGGGTGCGTGGACTGGGGTGGGGGTGGGGCGGTGGGGCGGTGGGGCGGCTGCGAAGGTCAGATTTTCAAGTTGCTTTGGTGGGGAGAGGGCAAAAAAGTTATGCAAGTATATTTAAGGTGATGTAGAGGGGCTGGAAATATTTTTCCAATTATTTTTAATAATCTACAATGCACTGTTTCTTTTAAAAATTGCGACTGTCAGTAAGGACGCTAAGCCCTTTAAAAATGGCGCTGGCCCCTGCACAGTGGCACCTGATGCTATTGCCGAGACGGATGGCCCTCCCACTCCACGTCATGGTGGGAGGGGGGGCGGTCCGCCCCGTCAGGTAAATGAGCTGCTTCATATGGCGGCTCAGTGGAGTAAAAACCGTGCGTGCTGGCCCCCATCTTACAATCATAGAAATTTTAAGGCAAGAATGAGGCCTGTTTGCCCATCGTGTCTGCCCGGGTGAAAAACGATCCTCCTATTCTAATTCCATCTTCCAGCATTTGGTCCAAATCCCTGTAGTTTATGGCACTTGAGTTGCATATCTGGACTCCTTTTGAATGAGTTGAGGGTCTCTGCCTCAACTACCCTTTCAGGCAGTGAGATCCAGACTCACACCTTCCTCTGGGTGATAAGGTTTTTCGTCATTTCCCCTCTAATTCTTCTACCAAACAGTTTAAATCTATGTCCCCTCATCACTGACCTTTCTGCTAATGTGAATAGATCCTTCACTCTATCCAAACCTCTCACAATATTGTAATTTCAATCAGATCCCCTCAGCCTTCTCCCTTCAAAGGAGAACAGCCGTAGCCTGTACAATCTTTCCTCACAGCTGCATTTTTTCCAGCCCTGGCAACATCCTTTTAAATGCCCTCGGTACCCTCTCTAGTGCAATTACATCCTTTCTGTAATGAGTGACCGGAAATGCAAACAGTACTCAAGTTGTTGGCTAACCAATGAGTTCTGCAGTTCCAGCAGAACCTCCCTGCTCTTGTATTCTATCCCTCAGCTAATAAAAGAAAGGATTCCATATGCCTTCTTAACCACCTTATCAACTGGTCCTGCAACCTTCAGGGATCTGTGGACCTTCACTTCAATGTCCTTTACTTCCTCTACACATCTCAGTATTTTTCCTATTTATCATGTATTCCTTTGCTTTGTTTGACCTCCCAAATGCATCACATCACACTTCTCCAAGTTGAATTTCATTTGCCACTTTTTTGCCCATCTGATCAGACCATCAGGTCGGCACAGTGGTGCAGTGGATGGCACCGCAGCCTCACAGCTCCAGCGACCCGGGTTCAATTCTGGGTACTGCCTGTGTGGAGTTTGCAAGCTCTCCCTGTATCTGCATGGGTTTTCTCCGGGTGCACCGGTTTCCTCCCACAAGCCAAAAGACTTGCAGGTTGGTAGGTAAATTGGCCATTATAAATTGCCCCTAATATAGGTAGGTGGTAGGGAAATACAGGGACAGGTGGGGATGTGGTAGGAATGTAGGATTAGTATAAATGGGTGGTTGATGGTCAGCACAGACTCGGTGGGCCGAAGGGCCTGTTTCAGTGCTTTATTTCAAAACAAAAAACTAAACCATCAATACTTTCCTGCAGCCTACAGCTATCCTCCTCACTATCTACCACACAGCCAATATTTGTGCCATTCACAAACTTCTTGATCATTCCCCCTACATTTGCATCCAAATCGTTCACACACAACACTAAAAGCAGGGGCCCCAGTACTGAGCCCTGTGGAACACGACTGGAAACAGCCTTCAAGTCGCTAAAACAGCCGTCAACAATTTACCCTTTGTTTCCTGCCACTGAGCCAATTTTCTATCCACGTTGCTGCATTTCCCTGGATCCCATGGACTTTTTATTTTAACCAGATTGCTATGTGGGACCTCGTCAAAAGCCTTGTTATAATCCATGTAGATCACATCAACTGCACTACCCTCATCTCTCTTCCTTGTTTATTTTTCAGAAAACGTTTAATCAAGTTCGTCAATCAAGATCTTCCCTTACCAAACCATGTTGACTATCCCTGATTAGCCTTTCGACGTGACGGTTTATCCGATCTCTCTGAATAGACTCAAATAATTTTCCCACTACTGAGGTTATACAAACTGGCCTGTAATTATTCAGTCTATTCTTCGCTCCCCTTTTAAGCAGAGCTGCAACTTTAGCAATTCTCCGATCCTCTGCACCAGCGAGGACTGGCAAATCAAGATCGATGATGAGCTGGTAAAGTTGAGCCCACTGTAATGCTGAAGCATGCTGAAGCTTCGGCAAAGGGGTCAACAGGATGTCTGCCAGATTGTGTGCTATGAGAGCATAAAGAGCTCGGATAGCAGCTGTTCTTTGGTCTCTGTGTGAGACTTGAACCTTTGCAAATTGAAGAGGTTGTTGCCTGTCCTAAACTTAACGTGCACTCCTATGTAGAGACCATGTAGCGAGCATGGCTGAATGTAAACGGCAAACAGAACTGCAAATATTACACAGCCCTGTTTGGTACCATTAGCTACTAAAAATGGAATCTAAAACGGCACCATTCTGCATTCCACTGGCCATGTGTCGGCATGAGATGAGCGGATGACCCCTATTATCTTTTCAGAGCAGTCATATTTTGTACAGCAGCTTCCGTATGCTTTCATGGTATACTGTGTCAAAGGTCTTGGTCAGGTCAAAAAACACCATTTAGAGGTCTTGGCTCTGTTCATGGTTTTTGTTTTCGTCAAATTGATGTGCTGCAAATATCATGTGGATCATTCTTCATCCAGCTTGAAAGCCATACTGTGATTCTGTAAGGTGAGTGACAATCCTGTTGAGAATAGCACTTGCAAGAACTTTTTCTACTGTGTAACAAAGTTAAATACCATGATGATTGTCACAAATGGACTTACTACCCCTCGGTTTGTATACAGGAGTTATGGAAGTTTCCTCATAATCATGGGACACAATGTCCTGGTTCCAGATTAAGTGTTGGGGAACACAGGGCTTAGTGAGAGAGAGGAACTGCAAGAAAGCAGTATTAGTAGAGAAATGGTGTTGGGGAAATTGATGGCATTGAAGGCCAATAAATCCCAAGGGCCTGATGGTATGCATCCCAGAGTACTTAAGGAAATGGCCCCAGAAATAGTGGATGCATTGGATGTCATCTTCCAATATTCTATAGACTCTGGAACAGTTCCTACAGATTGGAGCATAACTAATGTAACCACACTATTTAAAAAGGGAGGTAGGGAGAAGCAGGGAATTATAGACCAGTCAGCCTGACGTCAGTAGTGGGGAAAATTCTAGAGTCCATTATAAAAGATTTTATAGCAGAGCACTTGGAGAACAGTGGTAGAATCGGACAGAGTCAGCATGGGTTCACGAAAGGAAAATCATGCTTAACAAATCTACTATAATTCTTCGAGGATGTATGTAATAGAGTTGATGCAGGGAGCCAGTGGATGTGGTTTATTTGGACTTTCAGAAGGTTTTTGATAAAGTCCCCCATAAGACATTAGCATGTAAAATTAAAGTGCATTTGACTGGGGGTAGTGTATTGCGATGGATAGGAAATTGGTTGGCGGACAGGTAACCAAGAGTAGGGATAAATGGGTCTTTTTCAGAATGGCAGGCAGTGACTAGTGGGGTACCCCAGGGATCGGTGCTAGGGCCCCAGCTATTCACAATATACATCAATGATGTAGATAAGGGAACTAAATGCAATGGCTCCACATTTGCAGACGCTACAAAACTGGGTGGGAGGGTGAGTTGTGAGGAAGATGCAGAGAGGCTTCAAGGCGATTTGGACAAGTTGAGTGAGTGGGCTAATGAATGGCAGATCCAGTATAATGTGGATAAATGTGAGGTTATCCACTTTGGTAGTAAAAACATGATTATTATCTGAATGGCTGAGAGAGGGGAATAAACTGAAAGAGGGGAATATGCAACGAGACCTTGGTGTTCTCGTACACAAGGCACTGAAGGTATGCATGCAGGTGCAACAGGCGTAAAAAAAGGCAAATGGTATGTTGGCCTTCATAGCAAGAGGATTCAAGTACAGAAGCAAGGATGTCTTGCAGAAATTATACAGGGCCTTCGTGAGGCTACACCTGGAATATTGTGTGCAGTTTTGGTCTCCTTATCTGAGGAAGGATGTTCTTGCTATAGAGGGAGTGCAGTGAAGGTTTACCAGACTGATTCCTGGGATGGCGGGACTGACATATGAGGAGAGATTGAGTCAATTAGGATTATATTCGGTGGAGTTCAGAAGAGTGAGAGGGGATCTCATAGAAACCTATAAAATTCGAACAGGTCTTGACAGGGTAGATGCAGTAAGGATGTTCCCATTAGTGGGGGAGTCCAGAACTAGGGGTAATAGTCGAAGGATACGGGGTAAACCTTTCAGGACTGAGATGAGGAGAGATTTCTTCACCCAGAGAGTGCTGAGCCTGTGGAATTCGTTACCACAGAAAGCAATTGAGGCCAAAACATCGTATGTTTTTAAAAAGGAGTTAGATATAGCTCTTGGGTCTAAAAGGATCAAAGGGCAGGCTACTGAATTGGATGATCATCCATGATCATAATGAACGGTGGAGCAGCCTCAAAGGGCCAAATGGCCTACACCTGCTCCTATTTTCTATGTTTCTATGTCTATATTTCTTAAGCTAGTGAGTTTCCTAACCATACCAGAACTCTTTCATACTTGAATACTTCTGGTGGGATTCCATTGACTCCTGGAGACTTGCTCAGAAACATTGTCTTAATGTCGTTGGTGATTGGCTGCAGATAGATCGAGGGCAAGCTCATCTAGAAAATGATGCGGCAGACATAATTCAATGGAATTAGTGCACACAGTGGATTCTTGGTTCAGGAGATTGCTTAAAATCTCTTCCTTACGAGAGATGATCTCATACCTGTTCGGTAGCAGCTGATTCCCATCTGCTGAGTGGACGGTTAATGTATTGTTGGTTTTAGGGCCGTAGAAAAATTAGAGACTTTCATGGGGAGCCTTCCTATTTTGAAAACTTTATGTGCAGACAAGAGTATGGCTGAAAAGTGGCAAACAGATCTGAAGTCATTATGCAACCTTGTTTGGTGCCATTGGTGACAGGAAAGATATCTTATAAGGCAAACATCCAGGGTTTGTGGTCCATATCAGAACCAGCAACATAAGTAGAAAGAGGGATGGGGTCCTGCAGGCAGATTTTATGGAGCTGGGAAAGAAGCAGCAACTTGAAGGCAGTAATCTCATGATTACTCCCGGTACCACACACTGAGGAAGATGGATTTTGCCATCACTGCGATGGACAAGCAAGGAATGTGGTTGTTCGCCATCTAGGCTGGTTTCTATAGTTAGTGCAGGAGTTCCCTGAGCGCATCTCGCTCTCCAACCGGTATTCAGTTCTGAATACTTGTGAAAGGGGTAGCTCCTCTATGGAGTGCAGCCAAAGCCAAGTCCATAGTATCATACCCGGCTCAACTGTACATGGGGCAGGAGGAAGCTTGTGAAAGCAATATTGAAAGGGGATTCTATAATTGGAGGAACAGTCTTGTCTTTCTGGGGCTACAGACGTGAATCCAGAAAATTATGTTTCCTCTCTGGCTACAGGGACAAGGATGCCACTGAGCAGCTGAAGAACACCCTGAGAGAGAGGTTGTCCGGCCAGTGATTATGGTCCATATTGGTACAATTGGCATAGGTAGAAATAGGGATGAGGTCCTGCAGACAGATTTTAGGGAGCTAGAAAAAAGATTGGCGTGGCCTCAAAGGTAATAATCTCCAGATTACTCCCGGTGCCATACATTAGTGAGTATAGAAACAGAAGAATACAGAAGATGAATCTGTGGCTGCAGAGATGGTGCAAGAGAGAGCGCTTCAGATTCCAGTGATACTGGGACTGGTCTTGGCGAGGTAGGAACTGTGGATGCCAGATGCGTTATACCTAACCAAAACTAGGACCAATGGACTTGCAGGCTTTTTGGCTATATTTATTGGGGAGCATTAAAACTAACTTGGCAGGGGATGCGAACCAGGAGCGAACTTGAGAGAGGAAAAGCAACGTACACAAAGAATAGGGATAGACAGATAATAGGAAAGTAGGAAATAACAAGGTATTAGGTGAGGTCAGCGTGAGAAATAATGTAACAAGGTCTAAATTAGGTTCATAGTGCATAAACATGAACGCAGAGAGTTTGGTGAATAAAGTTGGTGAGCTGCAAGTGCAGGTGGCCACATGGAAGTATGATATTGTGGTGAAAACGGAGACATGGCTCAAAAAGGGAAAGATTTTCCTGTACACCAGGTGTTCAGGAAAGACAGGGAAGGAAAGAAAGAAGATGTAGTACCAGAATTGATAACGGATCATATTACAGTGCTGGAGGGAGAAGATATCTTAGAGGGGCCAGGAAATCTATCTGCTTCGAGATAAGAAGCCATTGATGTACAATTATACTACTGGGTGTAATATATAGGTCTCCAACTCAAGGAAAAGATAGAAAGGGTCAGATTTGCAGGAAAAGTACCCAGAGGTTCATAAACTTTGGACAGTCATAATCGGGGACTTTAATTTTCCGAATATAGACTGTGATAGTAATAGTGCCAAAAGCAGGGAGTGGAAAGGGTTTCTAAAGTGTGTCCAGGAGTATTGACTACATCAATATGTTTCTAATCCAATGAGGGAGGAGGCATTGCTAGATCTGTTTCTGGGTAATGATGCAGGACAAGTAGCTCAAGTGTCAGTAGTGGAACATTAAGGGGATAGTGATCATAGTATCATAAGGTTTAGGTAAGCTATGAAAAAGGGCAGAGAACAATCCAGAATAAAGGTAATTAATTCAAGGAGGGCCAATTTCAATGGGTAGAATCTAGCCTAAATATAATGTAACCAACGATCGGCAGGTAAAACTGTAATTCTACAGTGGGCTGACTTTCAAGCAGGTGATAGTTCAGGTACAGTCGAGGTGTATTCCCATGACCAGGAAAGGTGGGACAAATAGGGCTCCCTGTATGACATAAAAGACAGAGAATAAGATGAAACAGGAAAAGAAAAAACCTTCTGTGCTCGAGCCGTTCTATGATTCTATAATAATTTCAAGTTTTGATTGTCAGAAAATTTTTAATTTTAGATAACCATCGAAAGTGCGATATGAACCCCAACCAAATATTTCTGAGCAACTGGTTTCCTTGAAAGGGGAGTAGGGCGTGTGCTGTCAGCACTAATCCATATTCACAAGATATATTGATGGCGCAGTTTATGATAGGTTAATTTAAACAGAACTAAAATCTATTTGTGCTGATGAGCAATGAAGCCAATTTTCCCAACTGGGCGAAAGGTGAGAGATATTCTGGTCAATATTGATCTAGCTCTTCTATAGTCTTAGTTTACCCGAAATCTGAAAACTAATCATTGAAATTAATTAACTGCGTACATGCGTTTAGGTGTTTGACATTGAAATCTGAAGATTTGTTAACTTCAATAGATAATGAAGCTTTATTGCCTTGCTGCTCTCAGGCTATCTTCATGTCCTCGTGTATGTTCTGTTTTAACTTTGTATTAAACTAAAAGCCCTGTATGCCTTGCAAGTGTGGATAATATTAGGGAAATGAGGCAATAGGATAAGCAGGACAATTAAAAAAAGGTATGGTTACTATGGCTAATTACATGTAATGAATGGCAGCGATAAAGGAACTCAACAGTGAGTAGAGGCAGCTAGATTCCCATGGGTACGTGGACCAGACACATTAATTGTAATGTGATCAGAAGTAAAGGAGAATTAATGCCCCTGTTCAAGACAAGATTCGGGGTGTTAAGAATTTCGGCAGCTAGCAATTTGACGAGCATATTGGCAATTTTCCTGCGCTGAGCAACCAAATAACTGCCTTCCAGTGCATCAGGACAATATCGAGGAGCGCTGAGTCTGCACCAGAGAGAAAAACAAAATGTGCGTTTATAACATAAGGAGGAGTGGTATGGTTACGTTGCAGTACCTAAATTAGTGCTAGTGTATTTAATAGTTATTTTAGTGGCTATTGCGTTTTTTAGTTGCTCATTGTTTTAATGGTTATTATTTTTCGAAGCCAGTGCTTTTTCAATCGTGGCTTTACTCAGTGTGTAGCATTTTAGTGGATTGTTGTTTAGAAACATAGGAAAATATAAACATTGGAGCAGAAGTAGACCATTCAGCTCATCGAGCCTGCCCCACCTATCAATATGATCACGACTACTCATCTACTTCAATGCCATTTCCCCACACTATCCCCAGATCACCTTATGTGATTTGTATTTAGAAATATGTCAATCTCTGCTTTAAACTTACTCAATGACTGATCTTCCACAGCCGTCTGGGGTAGACAATTCCAAAGACTTACGACCCTCGAAGGAAAGAAATTTCTCCTCATCTCTGTCCTAAATGGCTTCCCCTTGTTTTGAAATTGTGTCCCCTGGTGGTTCTAGACTCCCCATCCAGGGAAAACATCTCAGCTGCACCTACCCTGTCTATCCTTTTAAGTATTTTGTAGGTTTCAATGAGATCAGCTCTCATTCTTCGAAACTCTAGAGAATACAGGCGCAGTTTCCACAATCTTTCTTCATAGGATAGTCCCACCATCCCGGGAACAAGTCTGGTGAACCTTCATTGCACATCTTCTATTACAAAACCATATCCTTCCAAAGGTAAGGGGACCAAAACTGCACACAGTACTCAATGTGCAGTCTAATCAACTTTCTATATAATTGGAGCAAGACATCACTACTCCTGTACACAAATGTTCTTGCGAGAAAGGTTAACATACTATTAGCCTTCCGAATTGCTTGTTGCACCTGCATGTTAGCTTTCAGTGACTTATTGACAAGGACACCCAGGCCCCTTTGTACATTTACATTTTCTAGTCTCTTACCATTTAAGCAATACTCTGCATATATATTCTTCCTACTAAAGTGGATAACCTCACATTTTTCCACATAATATTCTATCTGCCACGTTCTTGCCCACTCACTAAGTCTTTCCAAATCCCCTTGAAGACACTTTGCATCTTCCTCACAACACACATTCCAAGCAGGTTTTGTGTCATCCGCAAACTTGGAAATATTGCATTTGGTCCCCACATCCAAATCACTGACATATATTGTGAACAGCTGGGACCCAACACTGATCCCTGTGATACTTCACGAGTTACAGCCTGCCATTGTGAGAATTATCCATTTATTCCTATTCTCTGCTTTCTGCATACTGGCCAATCCTTAATCCATGCCAATATATTATCTCCTATACCATCTGCTTTAATTTTGCGAACCAATCTCCTGTTGGGGACTTTATCAAAAGCCTTCTGAAAATCCAAGTATACCACATTCACCGACTCCTCTTTATCAATTCTGTTAGTAACATCACAAAACTCCAACAGGTTCGTCTAACATAATTTCCCATTCATAAATCCATGTCGACTATGCCCAATCAGCTTACGAGAATCATGGTTAATGTTTTGATGTCAGCTAAACAGTTAAATTGTCTTTAAGTTCAACCAACAGTTTTTTAAAACTTAACTGACATGGCAGGACAGCAGAGGACCATCTCATGGACATCCAGTGACATGTAAAAACTGCATGAAACATTTTTGCATTCTTGAAAACGACATATGCAAGAGGTTCCGCCAAATGCTCGAGCTCAAGCTTAGAGTTGCAGAGCTTGAAAAGCGGATGACGTCGCCAAGTGCAAACAGAAGCTACGTTTTATGGAGGTAGAAAACCTGCAGTTACATCGTTCAGAAAGAGAGGAAATGGGGAAACCAAGGCAGACTCGGACGAACTGGCAGTCAGTGCAAGAATCCCCTGGGAATGTCAGTGTTGAATACCAGTCAGGATGATGATACCTCACGTGATTGCAGTCAATATGGGAAGACTTAGCTACACACGAACTTTTAAAAATATCGATGTTATAGGGGATTCGTTAAACAGGGGGATAGGCAATGACAGGCGTGAGTTCGTTGCACTCCTGGTGCCAGGTTAAGAAGATATCACTGAACGGATGCAGTGATTTTGCTGGGGAACTGCCAAAAGTCATAGTCCATGTTGGAACCAATGGCATTGATAGGAACATCCGACAGTTTCAGCTGTGAGAAAAAAAAACACATCACCACAATGCCTGAAAGAACGGGACATCAAAGGGAGCACTCTCTGAACTACTGCCAGGACTACTAGCAAATAAGTACAGAAACCATTTGATATTGACTCTAATATGTTTAGTAATTGCATGTCATATTTTAATTCTACAATTTAAATTCGATGCTTCGAGCATATTATGATACAATAAAGGACTAACTTATAAACATATATTTGAGCTTGATAGATTAATCTATTTGTAGAATATCAGTTAATTGCTATACAAATCCTTTGAAGTGCATATTTTGTGCCAGTGAAGATTCATACGAGCGGGTGTTATCGTTCTTTAAAGCCGCTTTTCAATCACTTTACCCATTAGATTCTTCTTTGTATTTTTCTCCGGAGTTATCATGATAATGTAACACTTTGGAGCATAAATGCAAAGCAGCAATCCGAAACTGGAGGCCAGAATCGCAAACACTTCCACCGCGACAGTGTATTTCCCAGGAGAACTCACAGAAGCCGGAATAAAAGTTATCCAAACAGCACAAAAGATCAGCATGCTGAAAGTGATACATTTCGCTTCGTTGAAATTATCTGGCAGGTTCCGAGCGAGAAAAGCCAAGACAAAACATACGCATGATAAGAAAGCGATATAACCTGATACAGAATAGAAAGCTGCCGAAGAACCCGCATTGCATTCTAAAATAATAATTTCCCTGTAATAGTTTGTGTTCTTCATGGGAAATGGTGGTGCAATGATCAACCAAAGGGCACATATTAAACCCTGAACGAATGTTAGGAGGAAAACACTTAGACGCTGCAGTTTTTGACCAAACCATTTCATCCTATTACTGCTGGGATGCGTGGCTTTAAATGCCATCAGCACGAGGATGGTTTTAACCAAAACGCAGGAAATACAAAGGACAAATGTAACACCGAATGCTGTGTGTCGTAACATACAAGACCAGTCAGAGGGTTCGCCAATGAATGTAACTGAGCACAAAAAACAGCATATTAATGCTGAAAGAAGGAGGAAGCTCAGCTCGGAATTGTTCGCTTTAACAAGAGGTGTTTCTCGATATCTAAAGAAAAGAACAGTTATATTGATAGCCATGCACACTCCAATCAATGCAAGAGTCACCAGAGCAAGTCCCAGGATTTCTGTAAAAGCCAGATATTCTATATTCTTTGGTATACATTGATCTTTCTGATCATTGGACCAGTATAGCAAAGGACATTTGATGCAGTCTACGGAATCTAAGAGAAAAGAAGAAAATAATGAAAAACAGAAATTAATTTCAGATATCAGACACTTGCTGAAACATGTATATTAAAGTAAAATTTATATCTCGACGCACCTGTAGTGTTACTAATTTCCCCATCCGGACAGGGAGTACAGTCAAAGCAACAAACAGGTTGTCCTTTTCTCGCCGTCTTTCTCGTTCCAAGAGAACAACTTTCAGAGCATACCGCATGGGGGATCTTCAACGAAGGAAACGATAGAATATCTACCTTATACTGTTGATAGATATGCTGGAAATGCATTTATTTGCAACTGTGTCTTCATCGGCAAATTACATCCATACAATTAAAGTTAAAGTTCATATTGTATTCTGAGACCTTCATATTTAGGTGCAATATTTTACTGACTTGAATCATTCAACTTTATGAAGGCCAAGGGTGCTCACCCTGGCCACTTTCTAACATTTGTCACGCAACTAATATCCTCCAAAAGAGATTAACTGGTCATTTCTCTCCAGTATTGTTTGGCAGTTATTGCTGTCCACCAAATATTTGCTGAACAATAAGGACTAAACTTCAAAAACAATTACTTAGCTGTGTCGTTCCGGGTAGGCCATGAGGAGGTGAATTATGGGCTATTGGTGACGTGTTAGCTTGAGTTTACTTTTTAAGTTGAACTGCTCTTCACACATATTTGCCCAAGACCCTAATCTGTCATCTTGCAGGCTCTTGAAATCTTCCGAGTCTGTCATTCCCATGGATATGATGTTGTCAACATATTTTGATACCAGTTCAGGGCTTTTGGCATCTGGTTTTACTAGTGTGAGATTTTTTTATCCATTAGAAATAAAGGGGGAAAGAAGCAGTACCTCAGATTGTAACGGTGGGAACGGTGGCCTCTTTGTATCGGGAGAAAAAAGGCACACACCTCTGGAATACGCAGCGAAATATATCTTGCCAATTAGGGAAAAATATCCAATAACTCCAACATTACAGTTCACCTTTTGTATAATGCATCTTAATATTTTTAATTACATTTTTCAGTGAAATTTTATCAAATGATGCTTTGAAAAATTAATACAATTAATAGTCCGAGTAAAATTTTACCTAATCCACCAATTGGAAAACTGACGGTCGGGTGCAACAGTGGTTTTACACCCCACCAGATTTCACTGTCTATTGCGTTCCACCAGATACCATGGGTTTTCGCCCTTGGCAGTATCTGGCAAATTTCTAGACAAAACATATTGAATTAGTAAATCCCGAGGCTCTTTGTCAACAGCTGTGAACTGGGCCTAGCTATCAGTTTCCTGGGGCTCTACTTATTCATAGTCTTTATTTTTATCTGTATAGAATGGTATTAACAAATATAATGATGAGGCATGAATAATTATAATATGCAGCAACATTACACGAATTTTGAATTGGCAAACATACCTCCTGGCCACCACCGCTCCAGACAATGTGCTTTGGGTCCAACACCAGTTCTTTCCCCAGAGGTGCTGACCCATTATAATGTCCAACTATCTTGACTTCGATATCGCCATTATTACTCATTTGCCAATTTACAAAGTCGTACCGGGCTACTGGATTGCCATTATCATCAAAATACACCTTCTCACCAGTTTTCGTTGTGAAGTGTACGGACTTCATGTAATGGAGAAGCTTTAGAAAACAATGCAACACATTTCGTCATTAACCTTACATGTAACCAAAGGTACATTAATCAATCAATATTTCGAAAACATTAATTCACAGTTTTCTCCCATTATTTTGCAATTAAAGTGAATTGAAGTAAATAGGGTATATGACCTTATAGGGGGCTGCACAGTGGTGCCGTGATTAGCATCACAGCTCCAGCAACCCGGGTTCGGTTCTGGGTGCTGCCTGTGCGGCGTTTGCAAGTTCTCCCCGTGAATGCATTGGTTTTCGCCTGGTGCTCCGGTTTCCTCCCACAGCCAAAGACTTACAGGTTGATCGGTAAATTGGCCATTGTGAATTGCCCCTAGTGCAGGTAGGCGGTAGGGGAATTGTGGGGATGTGGTAGGGAATATGGGATTAATGTAGGATTGGTATAAATTGGTGGTTGATGGTCGGCGCAGTCTTCGTGGGCCGAAGGGCCTGTGTCAGTGCTGTGTCGCTCTATGACCTACCTGCCACGGCTGAAAGTCTGTAACATATGCACATGTATTATTTTTAAATGGTCCTTTGCCATTTTCACATGAATACATGTTGTGCAGTGCATGTGCGAAGGTATAGACTGCTTTATATACATTGTAGTAACTTCCGTCCACAGCTGGGTCAGTATAGACGTTGTGTATTTCATGCAAAGTTTCATTTCCAGTACACTGAGGGAGCTGAGAAGATTCTACTCGGCTTGTAGTGTTATCCAATATTAGAGAGCATCCGAACGTCGTTTCCCAAAACTCCCTTACTAAACTATCACCAGGAAACAGAGAAGGATGAACCCTGAGCAGGAAGTCCCACAGTCCTGGGACTTCTACCGCACGCACCGCTGTTCCAATTGCCCCAGTAAGGAATCTAGATATTTTATCTGGAGCAATAATAGATGATGTAATCCAACCTTCACTTCCTATCCATTGTATTCCAGTGAGGTTCTGCCGTAAAATCTCTCCAAATAAAACGCGCATTTCCCACGATGGAGCAAAAGCTACCACGACTTTTGTAGTTGACGCTTTTATCACGGTGACAATTCGCATAATTTGTTCTGCAGGATCCGTTCTAGAAAACGATTCAGAGAAGGCAATGCAAATGCCAAAACTCACAGCAGCTTCAATAAACGCTTTCATTCCCGATCTGCCATAGTCATTGTTGCTGCTAATGGTTCCAATCCAAGTCCATCCAAACCTCTTAACAAGTTGAACCAATGCCTTGGATTGATGGTAATCACTTGGTATTGTTCTATAAAAAGTCGGATATTCGTTCCTATTACTGAGACATACACAGGTGGAAAAGTAACTAACCTGTAATCAATGAAATACGGAACAATTAAGGAGATCATTTGCATGCGGGTGAAATAAGCATATTTAGAGGCGAAGGTCGTACCACTGAGCCAGATCTGTACTTTAAATATACTCCTAGGTATATATCTAGTAATTAATTGGTTCAATTTGTTTGATAGTGACTGCAGTAATTTCACCGAATCTCACCATTGGTATTTTAAATAGACCGATTATTCTTGCCACTGCTATAGATGCTGAGGAGCCATCGCAACCAACAATACCAGCGACATTGAGAGACCCGTTGCAGACTCGACCCACATATGCTTCTTCCTGCCCATTAACGAGAGCTAGAGCGACTTTTGTTGCAATTTTTGGGGATGCGCAGTCATCGTAAAGTCCGTAGCCCAAAGTAACGTTGGGGAGAAGTATCGCATCCTTGTTTATTTCCTCTATTGCATAAAGCATGGCCTGCGCAAGGCGAAATGTCCTTAAAATAAAACTGAGGGGCAAACACAGTTGGCATTTAGAGAACGTCAGAATATCTAACAATATTTGGAAAGCAAAGAACTGCGATTTCTACAATATATCCGTTCTCTAGATATTTTTTTCTTGGATTTTTTAGCGATGATGTTGTATTAAGAGCACCTAGTTTTGGCTTCTATTGTCGAGCAGTTCAAACTGCTTGTTTGAAAGCCTGCACTCATTGTAAATTGTAAACGATGGAGCAGTTCAGAGTAGTTGACAACCTGATCCTGAAATCCTGTGTGGAGTTTGCAAGTTCTCCCTGTGTCTGCGTGGGTTTCCTCCGGGTGCTCCGGTTTCCTCCCACATGCCAAAGACTTGCAGGTTGATTGGTAAATTGGCCATTAGCAATTGCCCCTAGTATAGGTAGGTGGTAGGGAAATATAGGTGGGGATGTGGTAGGAATATGGAATTAGTGTAGGATTAGTACAAATGGGTGGTTGATGCTCGGCACAGACTCGGTCAGCCGAACGGCCTGTTTCAGTGCTATATCTCCAAACTAAACTAAACTAAAATATAAAAGAAACCAATGTCGCAAAATGTCACTCACAATGGATGCATATATGAATATATTTGCGAACGTGATTTTCATTCAAAAGTTAAGGGAACTTCTGAACGTTCACATACAGAATTGAACTAACCTTCCACATTTGGTTTCTTCTGGTGGTTTTCGAAATAACTCAATCTGCTCAAACTTGGCCGAGTGCATAGGAAACAACCCTCCAAGCACAACATCCCCATCCTTCGATATGTTGGGCAGATTGAATCGTTTCCGAAGGGTGCAGGTTAGCTCATCTGACCCACGTGCAAAAGGCATCATCAGTAGCACTCCCAAAATAAGCTGAAACATCGCTGTGATGAAGCTAATTATTATTTATTGCCTTGCAATACGGTAAAGATATTGGTTATGGCCTTTATATAGGAACAAAACATGAATTGCTCGAGCATTAGATTTAAAATGTCCAAAGAGATAATCTCAATAGGGAGCTTTGTTTTACGATTTGTAATTGAGGTTGCCTTCGGGAAATTAATGAATATCCCGAGTGAATACTAATTCCTCTGTGACAGAGAAATACTCCATAACATCCCTGTCTCATTTTCTAAGTGATCATTGCATGGTAAACATGCAAGCGCATTTTTGTATTCTTTGTGGGGTGGGGTTGGGTGGTGGCATTGCTGGCAAAGCTAGCATTTATTAACAATCTACAATTTCCCTTGGCGGCATAATGGCTTGCGAGGCCATTTCAGAGGACAGTTAAGAGTCAACCACATTGCAGCGGGGGTCTGGAGCCACATGTAGGTCAGACCAGACAAAGACGGCAGATTTCTCTCCCTAAAGGACATTAGTGAACCAGATGGGCTTTTATGACAATCAATGATAGTTTCATGGCACCATTACTGAGACTACCTTTCAATTCCAGATTTTGTATTAATTAATTGAATTTATTAATTCAATTAAGCTCCATCAGCTACCATGGTGGGATTTGAAACTGTGTCCCCAGGACATTGCCTGCACCTCTGGATTATTAGTTCAGTGACATTATCAGTTCTGGAGCAGTTTTCTTCAGTACTAGTGCCGGAATATTGTCAGGGCCCATAGCCTTTGCAGTATCCAGTGCCTTCAGTCGTTCCTTGATATCACACGGAGTGAATCGAATTGGCTGAAGTCTAACATTTCTGATGCTGGGGACTTCAAAATGAAGCCAAGATGAATCATCAACTCGGCACTTCTGGCTGAAGAATGTTGCAAATGCTTCAACCTTATCTTTCGCACTGATGTCTGGGCTCCCCCATCATTGAGGAGGGGGGTATTTGTGGAGCCACCTCCTCCAGTTAGTTGTTCACCACCATTCATGGCTGGACGTGGCGGTACTGCAGAGCTTACATCTGATCCGTTGGTTATGGCAATGCTTAGCTCTGTCTATCGCCTTTTGCTTATGCAGTTTAGCATGCAAGTAGTCCCGTGCTTCACCTCATTTTGAGGTGTGCCAGGTGCTGCTCCTGGCATGCCCTCCTGCACGCTTCATTGAACCAGATTTGGTCTCCTGGCTTGGTTCTAATGGTAGAGTGGTGGATATGCCGGGCCATGAGGTTACAGATAGTGGTTGAGTACAGTTCTGCTGCTGCCCACAGAGCCTCATGGATGGCCAGTTTTGCATTGCTAGATCTGTTCGAAATCTATCCCATTTAGCACGGTGGTAGTGCCACACAACACGATGGAGGGTATTAAGTTATTAATGCATCTCTAAAATAGCAATACCGACCCTTGGGAAACACTACTGAATATTTTCCTCCTGAAAAGCAATGGTTCTCCACATGTTTCCATTTTGTGGCCCTTAGTCAATATCGTACACAGACTGCCAGTGTCCCTATGTTCCCATGGGCTCTCATTTTACAAATAGTGCTGTGTCAAATGTCTATATCCAACATCAACTGCACTTCCCTCATCAAATCTCTCAGTTACATTCACAAAGATCTCAATGAAGTCAGCCAAACACTATTTAATTTTGACAAATATTTGCAGTCTTTCTTTTATTACTCGATACTGTTCGAAACGCTGATGAATCTTGTCGCAGATTGTTGTCTCTATATATGCCTGCACCATAGACATTACACTGCCTGACTTTCAGCTGCCAGGTTTATAACGCTCCCATTTTTTAAAACAAAGATGTGATATTTTCAATACTCTGGCACCATCCTCATTTATAAGGTGGATCAGAATATTGTGCTTAGCACCTCTACAATTTCCATCATTACTTCCATCATTTACCTAGAATACATTCTAACCAGATTGGGTGACTTTGCCACTTTGAGGACTACGCACCATACAATGCCAACCTCCTCTATCTATTTTGATCCGATTCAATATTGCTATTGTTCCTCCTTTACTGCTACATTGGCAACATCCTCTTCCCTCGCAAAGACAGATGCAAAGTGGTCATCTAGTGCCTCAGCCATGTACTCAAGAAGAATATCTCCATGTTTGTCATTAATTGACCCCACCCCTCCCTTGATTACCCTTGTACTATTTATATGTTTGTAAAATACATTATTGATTGCTGTTTCCGTTAGAAGCTGGTCAATTCTCTCTCTCTCTCTCTCTCTCTGCATTCTATGTTTTGATCACTTCAATTTCTATAATCTGCTGTTTCTCTACTATATGGTGATCTTTACAATTGTCAAAAGCCTCCTTTTATTTCTCGTTATAATTATCACGAAGATTTGAAAGCACAGAAACAGGCCATTCAGCCCAAAAGGTTTGTGCCAGTTTTTATGCACGAGCCTCCTCTCACCATTCTTCATCGAAGAATGAAGAATGGGGCGGCACAGTGGCGCAGTGGTTAGCACCGCAGCCTCACAGCTCCAGGGACCCGGGTTCGATTCTGGGTACTGCCTGTGTGGAGTTTGCAAGTTCTCCCTGTGTCTGCGTGGGTTTTCTCCGGGTGCTCCGGTTTCCTCCCACAAGCCAAAAGACTTGCAGGTTGGTAGGTAAATTGGCCATTATAAATTGTCACTAGAATAGGTAGGTGGTAGGGAAATACAGGGGCAGGTGGGGATGTTTGGTAGGAATATGGGATTAGTGTAGGATTAGCATAAAATGGGTGGTTGATGGTCGGCACAGACTCGGTGGGCCAAAGGGCCTGTTTCAGTGCTGTATCTCTAATCTAATCTAATCTAATCGAACAGCATCAACTTACCCTTCTATTCCTTTCTCTCTATCTCTCCCTCCGCCCCCCACCCCACCCCCTCTCTCTCGTATGTGCTTACGTAGCTTCCCCTTAAGCCCATCTATGCTATTCCCTCAAATGCTCGTCAAGATAGTGATTTCCACATTCTAACCACTCTCTGGGTAAAGAACTTTCTCCTGAATTGTTTACTGGATATATTAGTATCTATCTTATATTTATGGCCCCTAGTCCTGTTCTCACCTGCTAATGCCCCTCTATGTCTAGCTATCAAACCACATTTCATAATCTTTAAAACCATACCAGGTTCCCCCCGCTTCCCACTGTGTCCTCCAGATGTGGTCTCACCAATGCCCTGTATAGCTGAAGCATAACCTCCCTACTTTTTTATTCAATTCTCCTCGCAATAAACAATAACATTCTGTTAGCTTTCCTAATTACCTGCTGTAACTGCACACTAACCTTTTGCAATTCATGCACTAGGGCACCCAGATCCCTCTGCATCTCAGAGCTCTGCAATCTCTCACCATTTAGATAATATGCTTTTTTTTTTTCTTCCTGCCAAAGTGGACAATTTCCCACTTTCCCACATTATACTCCATTTGCCAAGTCTTTGCCCACTCACCTACCTATCTATATCCCTTTGTAGCCCCCTTAAGTACAGTTCACACGTTATTTTCCAACCTATCTTTGTGTCATCATCATATTTAGCAACCATACCGAGGTCCCTTCATGAAAATCATTGATATAAATTGTAAAAGGTTGAGGCCCGAGCACAGATCCCTGTGGCACACCACTCATTACATCTTGACAACCAGAAAATGACCCATTTATGCCAACTCTCTGTTTTCTGTTAGCTAACCAATCTTCTATCCACGCCAATAAATTATTCCTGACACCGTGAGCTTTCATTTTCTGCAATAACCTTTGCTGTGGCACTTTATCAAATGCCTTCTGGAAATCTAAGAACAATACATCCACCGGTTCCCCTTTATCCACAGCACATGTAATTCCCCCAAAGAACTGCAATAAATTGGTTAAACATGATTTAACCAATGTAAGCAGTCACGTAGTGGTATTATCACTGGACTAGTAACCCAGAGACCCAGGGTATTTTTCTGGGAACATGGGTTCGAATCCCACCACAGCAGAAGGTGGAATTTGAATTTAATTAATAAATCTGGAATTATAAAGCTAGTCTAATGATGGCCATGAAACGATTGTCGATTGTTGTAAAAACTCATCTGGTTCACTAACGTCCTTTAGGGAAGGAGATCTGCTGTCCTTACCTGATCCGGCCTACATGTGACTCCAGACCCACAGCAATGTGGTTAACTTTTACCTGCCCTCTGAAATGGCCGAGCAAGCCACTCAGTTGTACCTAACTGCTACGAAGTCAATAAAAGGGAATGAAACCGGACGAAACAACCGGCTTCGAACTAGGCACCGGAAATGACAATGGCAAACCCAGCCCTGTCGACCCTGCAAAGTCCTCCTTACTAACATCTGGGGGCTTGTGCCAAAGTTGGGAGAGCTGTCCCACAGATTAGTCAAGCAACAGCCTGACATAGTCATACTCACAGAATCATACCTTACAATGTCCCAGACACTGCCATCACCATCCCCGGGCATGTCCTGTCCCACCAGCAGGACAGACCCATTAGAGTTGGTGGCACAGTGGTATACAGTAGGGAGGAAGTTCCCTTCCGGACCCCCCCAAAGTCTCATGGCATCAGGTCAAACATGGGCAAGGTAACCTCCTACAGATTAACATCTACCGCCCTCTCTCAGCTGATGACTCAGTATTCCTCCATTTTGAACACCAGTTGGAGGAAGCACCGAGGGTGGAAAAGGCACAAAATGTACTCTGGGTGGGGGACCTCAATGTCCATCACCAAGAGTGGCTCGGTAGCACCACTACTGACCGAGCTGGACGAGTCCTAAAGGACATAGCTGCTAGACTGGGCCTGTGGCAGGTGGTGAGGGAACCAACACGAGGGAAAAACATACTTGACCTTGTACTCAAGAAACTGCCTGCCGCAGATGCTTCTATCCATGACTGTATTGGTATGAGTGACCACCGCACAGTCCTTGTGGAGACGAAGTCCCGTCTTCACATTGAGGATACCATCCATCGTGTTGTGTGGCACTACCACCATGCTAAATAGGATAAATTTCGAACAGATCTAGCAACGCAAAACTGGCCATCCATGAGGCGCTGTGGGCCATCAGCAGCAACAGAATTGTACTCAACCACAATCTGTAACCTCATGGACTGGCATATCCACCACTATACCATTACCATCAAGCCAGGAGACCAACCCTGGTTCAATGAATAGTGCAGGAGGGCATGCCAGGAGCAGCACCAGGCATACCTCAAAGTGAGGTGTCAATCTCACAATTAACAGAGGACTATCTGTGTGCCAGCCTGCATAAGTAGCATGTGATAGAGAGAACTAAGCAATCCCATAACCATCGGATCAGATCTAAGCTCTGCAGTCCTGTCACATCCAGCCGTGAATGGTGGTGGCCAATTGCACAACTAACTGGAGGAGGTGGCTCCACAAATAGCCCCATCCTCAATGATGGGGGAGCCCAGCACATCAGTGTGAATGATAAGGCTGAAGCATTTGCAACAATCTTCAGCCAGAAGTGCCGAGTTGATGATCCATCTCGGCCTCCTCCTGAAATCCCCAGCATTACAGATGCCAGACTTCAGCCAATTCGATTCACTCTGCGTGGTATCAAGAAACGACTGAAAGCACTGGATACAGCAAAAGCTATGGGCCCTGACAGTATTCCAGCAAAAGTACTGAAGACCCGTGCTCCAGAACTTTCCGTGCCCCTAGCTAATCTGTTCCAGTACAGCTACAACACTGGCATCTACCCTTCAATGTGGAAAATTGCCCAGGTATGTCCTGTACACAAAAGAAAGCAGGACAAGACTAACCCGGACAATTACCGCCCCATCAGCCTACTCTCAATCATCAGTAAAATGATGGATGGCGTCATCAACAGTGCCATCATGTGGCACTTGCTTAGCAATAAGCTGCTCAGTGATGCTCCGTTTGGGTTCTGCCAGGGCCACTCAGCTCCTGACCTAATTCCGGCCTTGGTTCAAACATGGACTAATGAGCTGAACTCAAGAGGTGAGGTGAGAGTGACTGCCCTTGTCATAAAGGCAGCATTTGGCCGAGTATGGCATCAAGGAGCCTAGGAAAACTGAGGTCAATGGGAATCAAGGAAAAAACCCTCCGCTGGCTGGAGTCATACCTAGTGCAAAGGACGATGGCTGTGGTTGTTGGAGGTCAGTCATCTGAGCTCTAGGGCATCACTGCAGGAGTTCCTCAGGGTCGTGTCCTAGGCCCAACCATCTACAGCTGCTTCATCAATGACCATCAGTCATCAGTTCAGAGGTGGGGATGTTCGCTGATGATTGCACAATGTTCAGCACCATTCATGACTCCTCAGATACAGAAGCAGTCCGTGTAGAAATGCAGCAAGAACTGGACAATATCCAGGCTTGGGATGATAAGTGGCAAGTAACATTCGCGCCACACAAGTGCCAGGCAATGACCATCTCCAACAAGAGAGAATCTAACCATCTCCCCTTGACATTCGACGGCATACCATCGCTGAATCCCCCACTATCAACATCCTAGGGGCTACCATTGACCAGAAACTGAACTGGAGTAGCCAGATAAATACCGTGGCTACAAGAGCAGGTCAGAGGCTAGGAATCCTGAGGCGAGTACCTCACCTCCTGACTCCCCAAAGCCTGTCCACTATCCAAAAGGCACAAGTCAGGAGTGTGATGGAGTACTCTCCACTTGCCTGGATGGGTGCAGCTCCAACAACACTCAAGAAGCTGGACACCATCCAGGACAAAACAGCCCGCTTGATTGGCACCCCATCTACAAACATTCACTCCCTCCACCACCGACACACAGTGGCAGCAGTGTGTACCATCTGCAAGATGCACTGCAGCAATGCACCAAGGCTCCTTCAACAGCACCTTCCAAACCCGCGATCTGTACCAACTAGAAGGACAAGGGCAGCAAATGCATGTGAACACCACCACCTGTAAGTTCCACTCCAAGTCACACACCATCCTGACTTGGAACTATATCGCCATTCCTTCACTGTCGCTGGGTCAAAATCCTGGAACTCTCTTCCTGACAGCACTGTGGGTGTACCTAGCCAAATGGAGAGCTGCAGTTCAAGAAGGCAACTCACCACCACCTTCCCAAGGGGAATTAGGGATGTGCAATAAATACTGGCCTAGCCAGCGACGCCAACATCCCTGAATGAATAATAATTTTTTAAAAATTCCCTTTCAAAACACCACGTTGACTCTGCCTGATTACCTTAATTTTCTCTGCATGCCCTGCTATAACGTCTTTAATAATAGCTTCTAACATTTTCCCTAAGAAAGATGGTAATCTAACACGCCTGCAGTTTCCTGCTTTCTGTCTCCCTCCATTTTTGAATAAAAGAGTTACATTGGCTATTTCCCAATCTAACAGAACCTCCCCTGAATCTAGGGGATTTTGGAAAATTAAAACTAACGTATTAACTACCTCACTAGCCACTCCTTTTGACACCCTCGGTTGAAGTCCATCAGGACCCGAAGACTTGTCAACCCGCAGCTCCAATAATTTGTTCAGTACCACTTCCCTGCTGATTGTAATTTTCTCGAGTTGCACTCTTCCTTTCATTTCCTGACTTACAGCTAATACTGGGATGTTACTTGTATCCTCAGTGGTGAAGACCAATGCAAAATGCCTGTTAAATTCATCTTATTATCCACTTCCTTATTATCCTTTATTAATTCCCCAGACTCACTTTCTATACGACCAACACTCATTGTTAAAATTGTTCTTTTTAAAAATATCTACAGAAACTCTTACTATCCGTCTTTATATTTCTAGCTTGATTTTTCCCCTTCCATAATTTACCTTCCATATCAATGTTCTGGTCATTCTTTGATTTTTTAAATATTCTGCCCGATCTTCTGACCTGCCTCCCATCGTTGTGCAATTATATGCTTTTTCCTTAAGTTTGAGACTATCTTTAACTGCTTAAGTTCATCACAGATGGCGGATCCCACCCTTGGAATATTCCTTTCGTTCGAATGTATCTATTCTGTGTATTCTGAAACATCCCCGTAAATGTCTGCCACTGCTTTTCTATTGACCTATCCCTTAACCTAATTTGCCAGTTCACTTTAGCTAGTTCTGCGTTCATACCATGATAATACTTAAACTTGAAGATAGGAGGCTTAAATACAAGTTATTCCAGTGTCCCATTTTTCCTAAGGCCAGCCCTGTTACTGACTATAACTGTAAAATCTACTTCTTGTTTATAATGTTTGCAAATTCCAAAATCATGCACTGCAGAAATTCACAGTTGTCACATAGAGCAAACAAAAACAAATGCAAATATGTATCTATATTACCTAAACAGCAATTAGACATTTTTGCCATTCTGGAATCTGTTTGTTTCTGCACAAAACAGACACTCTTAAAAAGTAGATTAATGATGCTATGCTCGTAAATTACATTACAATGGAGAAGTATTTGAAAGTACTGCCATTGCATGTGCTCCAACTGTAACCATGAACGGTGCTAAGTCGAAGAGCAAGGAACAAACGAGGAGTGGAAAGTATGAAGACAGTTATATAGAATTTCGATTTATGGAGCTCAGTGATGCATGGCCACAATGTATTCTGTACTTACAAATTTTAGCAAACACCCTGCAAAACTAAAGCAGCAACTCGTACAAAGCATTTGGAATATAAAGATAAATCCAAAGAATTCTTTGAACAAAAAGAAGAAAAATACAGCCGTCAGAAAACTTCAGTGACAAATATATCTTTGGGTCTAGCTCAGGCCCTGAAAGCATCCTTCTTAACAATGGTTCAGGTTGCAAAACAACAAGAATGCTCAGCCTACCAGAGAGGATTTGATTGAAAGTGTTGCTACAGAAATGTACAAAAGTGATAGTGAGTGAAGATCAAGCACAAAAGCTGAGTAGCATACCATTTTCCAATGACACAGTTAGAACATAGAACATAGAACATAGAACAGTACAGCACAGTATAGGCCCTTCAGCCCACGATGTTGTTCCGAACCTTTAACCTACTCTAAGATCAAACTAACTACCTACCACACATTCTACTATCATCCATGTACCTATCCAAGAGTCGCTTAAATGCCCCTAATGTATCTGCTTCTACTACCACCGCTGGCAGCGCATTCCATGCACCCACCACTCTCTGTGTAAAGAACCTACCTCTGACATCTCCCCAAAACCTTCCTCCAATCACCTTAAAATTATGCCCCCTGGTGATAGTCCTTTCCACCCTGGGAACAAGTCTCTGGCTATCCACTCTATCGATGCCTCTCATCATCTTGTACCCCTCTATCAAGTCATCTCTCATCCTTCTTCGCTCCAATGAGAAAAGCCCTAGCTCCCTCAATCTTTCTTCGTAGGACATGCACTCCAGTCCAGGCAGCATCCTGGTAAATCTCCTCTGCAACCTCTCTAAAGCTTCCACATCCTACCTATAATGAGGCGACCAGAACTGAACACAATATTCCAAGTGGGGTCGAACCAGGGCCTTATAGAGCTGCAGCATAACCTCGCGGCTCTTAAACTCAATCCCCCTGTCAATGAAAGCCAATACATCATACGCCTTCTTAACAAACCTATTAACTTGGGTGGCAACTTTGAGCGATTTATGGACATGGACCCCAAGATCCCTCTGTTCCTCCACACGACCAAGAATCTTGTCTTTAAGCCTGTATTCCGCATTCAAATTCGACCTTCCAAAATGAATCATTTCACACTTTTCCAGGTTGAACTCCATCTGTCACTTCTCAGCCCAGCTCTGCATCCTGTCAATGTCCCATTGCAACCTACAACAGCCTTCCACACTATCCACAACTCCAGCAACCTTTGTGTCATCGGCAAATTTGCTAACCCAGCCTTCCACTTCCTCTTCCAAGTCATTTATAAAAATCACAAAGAGCAGAGGTCCCAGAACAGATCCTTGTGGAACACCACTGGTCACAGAGCTCCATGCTGAATACTTACCATCTACTACCACCCTCTGACTTCAATGCGTCAGCCAATTCTGCATCCAGACAGCCAACTTTCCCTGAATCCCATGCCTCCTTACTTTCTGAATGAGCCCACCATGGGGAACCTTATCAAACACCTTGCTAAAATCCATATACACCACATCCACTGCTCTTCCTTCATCAATGTGTTTTGTCACATCTTCAAAGAATTCAATAAGGCTGGTGAGGCATGACCTGCCCCTCACAAAGCCATGCTGACTGTCTCTAATCAAACCATGCTTTTCCAAATAATCATAAATCCTGTCTCTCAGAATCCTCTCCAATAATTTGCCCACTACTGACGTAAGACTGACTGGTCTATAATTCCCAGGGTTATCCCTATTCCCTTTCTTGAACAAGGGAATAGCATTTTCCACCCTCCAATCATCCGGTACTACTCCAGTGGACAGTGAAGACGCAACGATCATCGCCAAAGGCGTACCAATCTCTTCCCTGCTTCCCGTTATATCCTTGGGTATATCCCGTCTGGCCCCGGGGACTTATCTGTCCTCAAATTATTCAAAATTTCCAGCACATCCTCCCTCTTAACCTCAACCTGTTCGAGCATATCAACCTGTTCCACGCTGTCCTCACAAACGACCAGGTCCCTCTCACTAGTGAATACTGAAGCAAAGTATTCATTTAGGACCTCCCCTACCTCCTCCGACTCCAGGCACAAGTTCCCTCCACTATCCCTGATCGGCCCTACCCTCACTCTGGCCATCCTCTTGTTCCTCACATAAGTGTAGAACGCCTTGGGATTTTCCTTAATCCTACCCGCCAAGACTTTTTCATGTCCCCTTCTAGCTCTCCTAAGTCCATTCTTCAGTTCCTTCTTGGCTACCTTGTAGCCCTCTGGAGCCCTGTCTGATCCTTGCTTCCTCAACCTTAAGTAAGCTTCCTTCTTCCTCTTGACTAGCCGTTCCACATCTCTTGTCATCCAAGGTTTCTTCACCCTACCATCCCTTCCCTGCCTCATCGGGCCAAACCTATCCAGCAGTCGCAGCAAGTGCGCCCTGAACATCCTCCACATTTCTGTCGTGCATTTCCCTATGACCATCTGTTCCCAATTTATGCTCCCCAGTTCCTGCCTAATAGCATTGTAATTCCCCCTCCCCCAATTAAACATTTCCCCATCCTGTCTGCTTCTTTCGCTCTCCATGACTATAGTACAGGTCAGGGAGTTGTGATCACTATCACCGAAATGCTCTCCCACCGATAGATCTGCCACCTGGCCTGGTTTTTTGCTCAGCAGCAAGTCCAACATAGTCTCCCCTCTCGTCGGCCTATCTACATATTGAGTCAGGAAACCTTCCTGGACACACCTGACAAAAACTGCTCCATCCAAACTATTTGCACTAAGGAGGTTCCTTAATATAATGGAAGTTGAAGTCACCCATGACAACAACCCTGTTACTTCTGCACCTTTCCAAAATCTGCCTCCCAATCTGTTCCTCCATGTCTCTGTTGCTATTGGGGGGTCTATAGAAAACTCCCAACAAAGTGACTTCTCCTTTCCTGTTTCTGACTTCCACCCATAATGACTCAGTAGACAAACCCTCCTCGACGACCTCCCTTTCTGCAGCTGTGATATTATCCCTGATTAGCAATGCCACTCCCCCACCTCCTTTACCTTCCTCCCTATTTCTTTTGAAACATCTAAACCCCAGAACATCCAACATCCATTCCTGCCCCTGTGATATCCACGTCTCCGTACTGGCCACAATATCGTAGCTCCAAGTACTGATCCATGCTCTAAGTTCATCACCTTTATTCCCGACACTTCTTGCGTTAAAATAGACACACTTCAACCCATCCTACTGGCTGCAACTTTGCCCTGTCAACTGTCTAACCTTCCTCACAGACTCTCTGCACTCGGTATCTGCCTGTTCAACAGATACCCCATCCACTGATCCGCAGCTCCGGTTCCCATCCCCCTGCCAAACTAGTTTAAACCCTCCCGAAGAGCTCTAGCAAATCTCCCGCCCAGGATATTGGTGCCCCTCCAGTTCAGATGAACTGCAGAAGAATCGAGACAAGTCCAAGTGATATTAAGTACCATTTGACAAAAAGGCGTTGTTAATGTGACCAGGTTGCAATTCAGCTCGATGAGACAACAGCAAGTGCAGCGCAATTATTTGTTTACATTCGCGTTGTTTGCCTGGGGCAATTTTAGAATATTTTCTTTTTTGTCAGGTGTAACCAGAATGAACAACGACTGAGGGAATATTCAAGTTCCTGCAAAAACTAACTGATTCAGAATCACCCAAGTGGGAGAACTATGTTGCTGGTGCACAGCTGTCGCTATGATAGGCAATAGGAGTGATCCTGTTACAAGAATAAGGGCAATAAACCCATTGGTAATCATAACATATTGTATGTTGCATCATCAAGCCCTTGCTTCAGAAAAGGATCAAAGCCTTTAACATGCTGTTAAATGCAACTATGACAGTTGTGCATTTTGTGAAGTCCAGTCATATGAATTTAACTTTTGTGCAAAGCTGTGTTCCGAAAATGGTGCAGGACATCAAAAATTGATATTTCACACTCAACAACATTGGTTATGTTGCAGCAGTGTCCTGGAAAGTATTTCTGAGCATCATAAAGAGCTACTGGTTTCTTTATTTCTGTGCACAATCCTGCATTACCTGAAAACTTCTCTGACCAATTACAGATTGCAAAAGTTGCCTACCTTTCTGACAATTTTAACCTGTTAGGTAGACTGAATTTATCAATACAAGTGGCAATACAACTATACACAAAGTGAGTGATAAGGTTGTAACATTTAGGGAAAAAATAGAGTTTTGAAAAATTGCACTGAACACAGGAATTTTAGGTATCTTCCTGCTACTGACTGAATTTCTGGGAGCAAAAGAATGCTTTAGCGTTTACTTTGAACATTTAAGCACAGCTATTTATGATTGTATTTGGAATCCATTTTCAATGTTTGCACCGTCATCTTGCTGCCTAAGTGGCAAAACAGAGGAGGTGCTGATAGCACTGTTCTATGATTGGTCACTGAGAATTAGGTTTCAGGAACAAAGAGCTTCCTAGGTTGGTCATCTGTTGCTGCAGAGTACCCCAGAATTAGTAAAAGAAGCAACGTTTTCTAACAACATACAGTTGTGAAGCAGCATTTTCTGCTATGGCAGCAAAGAAGAAAAACTAGACTCCCTTTCTGGAAGTGGAGAATGATTTACCATGTCATTATTATTTCGAGATACAGCACTGAAACAGGCCCTTTTGTCCACGGAGTCTATGCTGACCAACAACTACCCATATATACTAATCCTACATTAATCCCATAGTCGCAACAACATCCCCACCATTCTCCTCCCACCTACCTCTACTAGGGGCAATTTACAATGACCAATTTACCTATCAACCTGCAAGTCTTTGGCTGTGGCAGCAAACCGGAACACCCGGCAGAAAGGTAGGCGATCATAGGGAGAACTTGCAAACTCCGCACAGGCAGTATCCAGAACTGAACCCACTGTTCCACTGTGCCGCCCTATTGTTAAGCAACGCACCCATTTCACTGTTATCTTTAATAAATGCCACTTTTCTGAAAAAGCATGATTAAAACACTCTTTACTTGTAGCGTTTTTATATTATGAGTATTGCGTATCATTATAATTTACATGTGAACTCTTAATTCTAACCAGTTATCTACTATATTTTACCTCTTAACTACATAATCCTGTTCCAGAGATATAACAGTTTATTTGATCGATATTACCACGCAAACCCACTTGTTTTATTTTTCTCTTCCCTTTCTTTCATGAATGCTTTGCAACCAGGCATATTAATTTCCTCATAATCCCGTTCTTTATCTAGGTCTTGTTATTTCTACCACGTCATATTCCCATGTGGGAATTGTGCCTGTAGCTCACGAACGTTATTTTGCACTTCAGGTGCATTTATCCACATGGATTCCAAAACCATCTAAAACTTCTTTGCATCTTCCCTATCTGAGCCATCATATGTGCGGGAATTACCCATAGTGGCAGAGCAGCACAGCAGAACAGAGGAGTCTTTAAAAACAGTAAGGGAACTAATGGAAGCAGCAGAGCAACAAAGCACAGCACAGAGAGGAGCCACGGCCAGAGGCGGGTATATATTGCGAAGTGACGTCACAGAATAAGGAGTCACGTGGGGCGAGTACCCTCATCAGCTACTAAGTTTTATTGTAATTTAAGTAATTTTGCAATTCATTCTTTGGATGTTAGCCTCGCTAGCAATGCCAGCATTTATTACCTTGAGAAAATGCTGGTGATTAGCGGTCTTGAACTGCTGTCGTCCACGTGGTATAGGTTGTTTCAAGCACTTCCATTTTGTTGTTTTCTTTTTGGAGGACTTGGGTTTTAACGCTAAAGAAAATATTCCACAGATGCTGGAACATGGTGTTATTTTAAAAAGAAAAGTTCATCAGAAGGTCTTTTGGACTCAACTTGTAAACAATCAGTTAATAGAAGGCACCTGTTTTCAAATAAATACCCAGCAGGGGCTTTTGGGATTTGGAACAAGATGTTTATGAAGAAGTGACAGGTCACAATTAATAGGGGTCAGGAGGCTTGACTCCTGAGATGTTTTTGGTTCACGTTGAATATGGATAATGGTTTAAAAAAGACTGTTGGAAGAAACTTTCAAGGTTCCAGACACAGCTTGTTTAGTTTAGTTTAGTTTAGAGATACAGCACTGAAACAGGCCCTTCGGCCCACCGAGTCTGTGCCGACCATCGACCACCCATTTATACTAATCCTACACTAATCCCATATTCCTACCACATCCCCACCTGTCCCTACCACCTATCTATACGAGTGGCAATTTATAATGGCCAATTTACCTACCAACCTGCAAGTCTTTTGGCTTGTGGGAGGAAACCGGAGCACCCGGAGAAAACCCACGCAGACACAGGGAGAACTTGCAAACTCCACACAGGCAGTACACAGAATTGAACCCAGGTCACTGGAGCTGTGAGGCTGCGGTGCTAACCACTGCACCACTGTGCCGCAGAACAAAGAGTTTGTTCAAGCTCTTTGAAAATTCTGCCAGTTTTCCAACTCTTTGAGAACCTCTGAGAAGCAAGTGTAAGAAACAGAGTTATACTGTTGCTGCATTTTCCTGAAAAGCCTGCCAAACTGATGTTCAGCATTGCCAGACGTGAACTATTCTGGGAAGATCCCCAGTGACAGCCATCTACGTGTATTTGCGACGCCAAACCAAAAGAAAGGATATCTGATAACTTTTCAGACCTTCACTTTGTTCTTCAACAATTACCAAGTATATGGTCAAAGTATGCTTTTCATTTACTTTTTATGGTAAGAGACCTCTACAAAATAAATATCTTGATTTTGTTTCAGTTAACCTGTGTGTGTATGTGTCTTTAAGAGTGCAGGGTGCTAAGGTTAAAAAAAAAGAACTTTTATATTTCAATCTGTATGTTAATGCTTTGCTTCATCGCTATGTGTTGTTTCATAATAAACTGATAATTTTTCTGTTTGTTAAAGAAACCTGAATGGTGTATTTTATTCTGCAATAAACAGCATTGACCAGATCAGTAACCAGGAAAAAATTAAATATATGTTGTGATCTGTAGAGAGGTGAAACTAGAAAACCAGTGCACTCCATCCGCCTCAGACGTTACATATAATTGGGGCTCGTTGTGGGATAACCCAATGCCGGTAACATGCAATTCTAAGTGGGTTAATAATAATTGAAAAGGGGAAATGAATCAAACAGGTTTATTGTGCAGTAGATTAAACTTTACTCGACCGGAATGTATTTATCACTTGCCGTGACATTTCTGGGGAAGGAGGATGCATCCCTGAGTGATTTGGACAAACTTAACCAAGGATAAACGAAAGCATTTGGCAGAACTATTGGTATTAGAGTAAAAAATGGAGCTAAGAAAGCAGACATAATTAAAGTAATAACACAACATATGCAACTGGAAGGGAAAGATGGCAAACAAGAGGGTAGTGCAGTTGAATTAGCTAAAATTCAGTTACAGATGAGGCAGCTTGAACTTGACAAAGCAAAGTAAAACGAATTCAAAATGGAAAACACAAGCTTCAATAGGAAAAATAATTGAAAAGAAAACATGAGCTTGAACCAGAATTGACAATGGAGAAGCTTGTATTTGAAAGAGAGGAAAGGGGAAAAGAGAAAGCATTACAAAGAAAAAGAGAAGGAAGGCAACGCGAAGTTAGAAAGATACAGCTAAGATGACGGGCTGGTCTTAACCGCTGAGAAGATTCTGGTGAGGAAAGATCTGGTTCTAGCCCATGAACCAGTGGAGAGCTGTTTCCATTGTGCCAGCCCTCCCTAAATTTGAGGAAAGGGATGCAGCGGCATTTTTCATTTCTTTTGAAAAGATAGCCAAACAGATGAAGTGGCCAAAAGAAAGCTGAACACTGCTTATGTAAAGCAGGTTGATGGGCAAAGGTCCTGAAGTTCATGCCATCCTTTCTGAGAAGGTTTCTGCAGATTATGGGATGGCAAAAAAATGCTACTCTTGCTGCATATGAGTTGGGCACTGAAGCTTACTGGTAGAAATTTCAGAACCTGTGGAGGCTGTCTGGGAAGACTTATACAGAATATGAGAAAGTAAAGCAAATTAATTTTGATCATTGGATATGAGTAATAAAGGTAGAGGTCACATATGAGAGCCGTAAAGAACTAATTCTCCTGGAAGAATTTAAAAATTCATTCCCTCCATTAGAACTCATGTAGAGAACCAGAAGGTTTAAACAGAAAGACAGACAGGGGAAATTGCTGATGATTACTGCTTGCTTATAAGTCCAAAACCTTTGTCCATCACCCGCACAAGCGTGAGAAGGATAGAAGGTGGGAGAGTGAAAGGATGGCAAGTAGCCGGAGACAAGAAGAAGCAGCTGGGGACACCCCAGGATCTCCTCCGCAGGCCAAAACAGAAGAAGGTGAGAGTTGAAATGAGGTCTGCAAGCCTAAGTGTTACCATCTTCACAAGGTGGGGCACCTTCGTGCAGAATGCTGGAAGTTGTGGGGTAATGCCATGGGACTTATTGTCGTGCACAAAGACAATGCAGAGAAAGGGCCCTGACCTGCAAACCCTCCCTAAGTTTGAGGAACGGGATGGAGAGGCACATTTCATTTACTTTGGAAAGATGAAATGGCCGAAGGAATGCTGTACACTGCTTATGCAACGCAGCTTGGTGGATAGAGATCGTGAAGGTTATGCATGCTATCTGAGGAGGCTTCTGCACATTATGAAATCACAAAAATGGCTATTCTCGCTCTCTATGAGTTGGGCACTGAAGCTTACTGGCGGATATTTCAGGTTGTCACTCTGATTGCAGCTGTAAGGCCAAAAACAAAAACCGCTGTAAGTGCAGGGGTCGTAAATAAGATTCCTGAGAGTTGTAGGGAATTCTTGTCAGAAGGAAAATTAATTCCTTATCCCTCAAGTGAGGCAGGCAAACATATAGTTATACTCCGGGATACAGAAGACACTCAAATAATTTGCTGGGGATAAGCATAATCTTTCCACCAGAGAGCGCACTGAATTCCAAGGTGTTAGTGAATGGTATTGGAAGGTATTATATACACGTACCTTTGTGTTGGGTTCACCTAGAGTGTGACTAAATGTCTGGAACGGTAACTGTAAGAGTTGTCCATAGTTTGCCAGTAGACGGGGTTGCTATACTCCTGGGGATTGATTTGGCTGGAGGAAAGGTTGTAGCTTCTCCAGTAATTCCAAAAATCCAATGAAGTTAAAGAGACAGAACAGTTGCAGTAAAGGGTTCCAGGACTTTTTGCTCCATGTGTAGTAACCTGAGTAATGGTTAAATAAGTTCCATTGTTGGAGGTACAATTGGCACCACCGTCTGATAGTCGAATATCTGAAACTTTCTTTGGGGATTCGGATAATCAAAACTAATAAATAATTTGGATAATAAATAAGTAAGTGAATAATTTGGATAATAAATACGTTTAATATGTCTTCTCTGATCAAGGCTCAGCAACCCATTCCAGAGTTAAATTAAATGGCACAAGCAGAAGGTTAAAAAGCAGGATTCTCGCGGCTTGTAATCTCAGGATTACTCCCTGTGCCACGGGCTAGTGAGGGTAGGAATAGGAGGATTATGCAAATGAATGCGTGGCTGAAGAGCAGTTATCGGCGGGAGAGCTTCCATTACTTGGATCATTGGGATCTCTTCTGGTGCAGAGGTGACCTGAACAAGAAGAATGGGTTGCATCTAAACTTGAGGGGAGCCAATATCCTTGTGGGGAGATTTGCTAGCAATACTCAGGAGGGATTAAACTAGTCTTGCAGGGGTTGGGACCCAAATTGTAGTCTCTGCGATGAGATATTTGAGGCAAATGTAAAGGTTAAAGCAAGCAAGTCCAGTAGGCAGGCCGGGCAGGGGCAGGACAGCGAGTGTGGAAGGTCTGGTCGGCTAAGCTGCATTTACTTTAATGCATGAAGCCTTATAGGTAAGGCAGATGAACTCAGAGCATGGATCAGTACATGGGATTGTGATATTATAGCTATTATGGAAACGGGGTTGAGGGATGGGCAGGACTGGCAGTTCAATGTTCCGGGGTACCAATCTTTCTGGCGTGACAAAGGTGGAGGTAAGATTGGAGGGGCAGTTGCACTATTGATTAGGGAGGACAGCACGGCAGTACTTAGAGAGGATGTCGCAGGGGGAATGTCCAGTGAGGCCATATGGGTAGAACTTAGCACTAAGAAAAGGGTGATCATTTTGATGGGATTATTCTATAGGCCCCCCAATAATCAGAGGGAAGTGGAGGAGCATATATGTAGGGAAATCATAGATAAGTGTAGGAATTGTAGGGTTGTAATAGCAGGCAATTTTAACTTCCCTAATATTGACTGGGACTGCCTTAGTGCTAAGGGATCATATGGGGAAGAATTTGTTAAGTGCGTCCAGCATAGTTTTCTGAAGCAGTATGTGGATGGCCCTACTAGAGAAGTGGCTACACCCGACCTCCGCTTAGGAAATGAGGATGGGCAGGTGGTTGAGGTGTCAGTGGGGGCGCACTTTGGGACCAGTGACCAAAACACTATTAGCTTTAAGATAGTTATGGAAAAGGATAGGACTGGTCCTCAGGTTGATGTCCTAAATTGGGGGAAGGCTAATTTCGATGGCATCAGACAGGAACTCTCAAAAGTTGAATGGGAGAGGCTGTTTACAGGTAAAGGGACGTCTGGCAAGTGGGAGGCTTTTAAAAGTGAGATAGGAAGAGTTCAGAGCTGGCATGTTCCTGTTAGATGGAAGGGCAAGGCTGGCAAGTTTAGGGAACCTTGGTTGACGAGGGATATTGAGGGTCTGGTCAGGACAAAGAAAGAGGCATATGCCAGGTTTAGGCAGCTGGGATCGAGTGAGTCCCTCGAGGAGTATATGGGACATAGGACTACACTTAAGAAGGAAATTAGGAGGGCGAAAAGGAGCCATGAGATTTCCCTGGCAGATAAGATAAAGGAGAATCCTAAAAGATTCTATAAGAATATTAAGAGTAAGAGGGTAGCTAGAGAGAGAATATGTCCCCTTAAGGATCAGTGTCGCAATCTATGTGTGGAGCCACGGGGAATGGGTGACGTCTTAAATAAATATTTCTCATCCATATTTACCGTGGAGAAGGTCATGGAAGCTAATGAATTCATGGGAGGGAACACCGATATTCTGGATCATATCAGTATTACAAAGGAGGATGTGTTGGAGGTTTTGAAGCGCATTAAGGTGCATAAATCCCCAGGGCCTGACCAGGTGTATCCTAGGATGCAATGGGAAACAAGGGAGGAGATTGCTGGGGCCCTGGCAGAGATGGTTGTATTATCATTAGCCACGAGTGAGGTACCAGAAGACTGGAGGATAGCTAATGTTGTGCCTTTATTTAAGAAGGGATAAACCAGGAAACTACAAGCCTTACATCAGTGGTGGGAAAGGTATTGGAAGGGATTCTGAGAGACAGGATTTATATGCATCTGGAAAGGCAAGGTCTGATTAGGGACAGTCACTTTGTGCGTGGGAAATCATGTCTCACGAATTTGATTGAGATTTTCGAGGAGGTGACCAAGAGGATTGATGAGGGCAGGGCGATGGACGTTGTCTACATGGACTTTAGCAATCCCTTTAACAAGGTCCCTCATGGGAGGCTGGTCCAGAAGGTTCGAACACATGGGATCCAGGGTGAGCTAGCAAATTGGATGCAAAATTGGCTTGGTGATAGGAGGCAGAGGGTGGTCGTGGAGGGTTGTTTTTCAGATTGGAGGCCGGTGACCAGTGCAGGGATCGGTGCTGGACCCTCTGTTGTTTGTCATGTATATTCATGACTTGGATGTGAATGTTATGGACATGATTAGTAAGTTTGCAGAAGACACTAAAATTGGTGGTACAGTGGACAGTGAAGAAGGTTGTCTAAGGTTGCAACAGCATACAGATCAACTGGGAAATTGGGCAAGGGAGTGGCAATTGGAATTTAATGCAGACAAGTGCGAAGTGATGCATTTTGAGAAGTTAAACCAGGGCAGGACATATATAGTGAATGGCAGGGCCCTGGGGAGTGTTGTTGAGCAGAGAGACCTTGGGGTGCAAGTACCTAGTTCCCTGAAACTGGCAACACAGGTAGACAGGGTGGTGAAGAAGGCGTATGGCATGCTTGCCTTCATTGGCTGAGGCATTGAGTACAAGAGTTGGGGCGTCATGTTACAGTTGTACATAATGTTGGTTCGGCTGCATTTGGAGTACTATGTGCAGTTCTCGGTGCTGCACTGCAGGAAAGATGTGATTAAGCTAGAGAGGGCACAGAAAAGATTCACAAGGATTTTGCCTGGTTTGGAGGGCTTGCGTTATAAAGAGAGATTGGATCGGCTGAGTCTGTTTTCCCTGGAGCGAAGGAGGCTGAGAGGGGACATGATAGAGGTATATAAAATTATGAGAGGCATAGATAGGGTAGATAGCCAGATTCTGTTTTCCATGGTAGGGGTGACTAAAACTGGAAGGTATAGGTTTAAGGTGAGAGGGAGGAGGTTTAAAGGGGAACAAAGGGGTAAATGTTTCACACAAAGAATAGTGGGTATCTGGAATGAACTGCCTGAGGAGGTGATGGAGGCAGGAACAGTGGCGACATTTAAGAGGCATCTGGACAGATACTTGAATAAGCAAGGCATCGAGGGATATAGAATTAAGACAGGCAGGTGGGATTAGTATACATAGGAATTAAGGTCGACATGGATGGAGTGGGCCGAAGGGCCTCTTTCTATGCTGTACGAATCTATGACTATCTCTCTAAGCAGCTGTAACAAAGGTTGAGGCAAAGGGAGTTCTAGAAGGTTATTATATTGAAAATGGCATTCTTATGAGGAAGTGGAGATCTCTTTGCAGATCTGTACATGAAGAATAAACCATTATAACCAGATAGTGGTACCGCCCAAGTATCGCTGGGAACTATTAAGGAGAGTGAATGAAATTCCTAAAGCGGGACATGTGGGGAGCAGAAGACCAATCACGTATATGTCAACATTTTTACTGGTCACGTCTTTCCAAGGACGTGGTGCAGTTTTGTAAAACGTGCCATGTGCGCCAGATTGTGGGAAAAGCAGAGAACTGCCAGAGAACTGGCATCTCTAATTTCCAAACCAGTTTTTGGGGAACGACTTAATACAGTGTTAGTAGACTGTGTAGGACCTTTACCAAAAAGAAAAAGTGGGACACCAATATATACTCACTATCAAGGATATGGCTACTCGGTTCCTAAAAGCTGTTGTCTTGTGGAAAATTTCTGTTAATGTAGTGGCCGAGAAGTTACCCAGTTCTTCATTAGATATGGATTACTAATTGAGATTCAGTTGGATAAAGGTTCCAATTTTATGTCAAAATGTTTTCAGGAAGTTAAGGGTAATTGCAGTAAAACGCAGTTACAGTCTTCTGCATACCACCCAGGGACACAAGGAACTTTAGAAAGGTACCATCAGACCCTCTAAACAATGATCAGGGCATACTGTCATGAATATCCCCATGATTGATATAAAGAATTCCTTTCTTTTTACCACTAGGGATTCACATAATGAATCGACCAGTTTAAATCCTTTTGAATTAGTTCATGCACATGAGAGAAGAGGTTCTCTAAAACTAAATTAGAAAGTTTTTTAGGAACAGGGAGATGAATCATCTGTGCGAAATTATGTATCAGCGTTCTGGCAATGGCTCAGGAGAGCTTGCAAATCGGCTTAAAGCTTCCCAAACAACCATGAAGAAATGGGCAGGCAAGCATGCCAAGACTTGAACATTTCAACCAGGGATGAGGTGTTAATATTACTGCCTTTACAGGATGAACAACTGAAAGCATAGATCAATGGTCCATATGGAGTGGTCAAGAGAATTGAGAAAGTAAATTATTTGATTTACGACCAAGATTGCCAGAAAGAGAATCGGCTGTTTGACATGAATATTTTCAAACAATATCATTGCCGGGATAAGGTTAAGCAAGAACAGATGGCTTAGGCAGCAAGGACAGTGAAGGATGAAAAGGATAGTGAGGATGAGGCAGTAGGAGGCCTAAACAATTCTCAAATTGAACCTCCTACTACCAGTTAGCTAATACCGAATTGTTAGGGAGATTGGACTCTATGCTTTCATATTTAGATGCAGAACAACGAGAAGACCTAACGGGATGACTCGTTGCATTTAACAAATTTGGAGGGACAAGCCAGGGTGTGCAACCTTCGTCACATATGATGTGAATGTTGTGGAATCCATTCCTGTAAAACAGCATCCTTATCACTTAAATCCAGATAAACAGACACAGGTAAAAGCAGAAATCCAATACATGTTAGAAAACAACTTAGCTGAACACAGTCAAAGCAGCTTGAGCTCCCCAGTGGCATTAGGGTCTAAACCTGATGGTTCAACTAAACTCTGCATAGACTACAGAAAGATTAATGCAGTAACAAAGACAGATTCCTACCCAATTCCTCGCTTGGAAGATTATTGACAGAGTGGCGATGCCACGTTTCTTACAAAAATAGATTTCTTAAAGGGATACTGGAAAATTCCTTTACCACACCTAGCTAAAGAAATATCAACCTTTGTCATACCAGACGATATTTTCCAATGCTGAGTGATGCCATTCAGACATAAAAGTGCCTCAGCAACTTTTCAGAAATTAATGAACCAAGTGGTAGCCAGTGTTCCTAACTTTTTGGTTTACCATGATGATGTGCTGGTATACAGTGACACTTGGAAGAACCACAATAGAACAACTAAAAGCTCTGTTTACAAAGTTACAATCGGCTGATTTAGTGATAAACCTTGCCAAAAGTGAATTTGCAAGGCGAGGGTAGCGTACCTCTGGCATATAGTATGGCAATGACAGTGCTGCCAAGAACAGCAAAAGGACAAGAATTCATGGAGTTCCATACGCCTAAGACTAAGCATGAAATCATGAGGTTTTGGGGATGTGGGGCTTCGACTGCAAGTTTGTACAACATTTTAGAACCACAGCGGGTCCACTAACATATTTTCTACAAACAATAAAAAAACAAGGTAGTGTAGTCAGGGGAGTGCCAAGCATCTTTGAAAAAGTTAAAAGTCATTTTGATTAATGAAATAGTGTTGGCGGCTGCAATTTCACGAAGCACTTCAAGGTAGCAATTGATGTTAATGACCTGCAGGTCGGTGCAGTCCTGTTACAAGACCACAAATCAGCTATAGAAAGGGCAGTGTGATAGTTTTCTAAAAAGCTAAACCGAAACCAAAATGATAATCAGCGGTGGAAAAAGAAACCCTAGGTTTATTGTTGACTCTTAAGCAGTTTGAAGTCTATGATGGCCACGACTACAGAGAGGCACTGGTAGATACCAATCATAACTCCCCTAGCTTTTGTGGAAAAAATTAAAAACCAGAATAGCAGATTATTCTGACAGAGTTTACTATTGCAACCATATCACTTAAAGAGTATTCACATTGTGGCAAAAATAATGCAATTGCAGGTGCTTTGTCTGGAATCTAACTTTTCTTTGAGTTAACTGAGTGCAAGGATGGCACAAAGCAGAACTCTATTAGCTGTCAGTAAAGAGTGAAAGAGAGTGAATGTGTAAATGTGTTTTTACATTTTTCATCTTCTGTTTTTCCATACCTTGTAATGAAACGCATTGACAAATGGCGTTTCCTTCCTTCAAGGGTGGAGGTGATATGGGTGCTTTCATTTCTTTGCTACTTTTTTTTGGAAGGTGTTGGATTTTCAAACTGATAAAAACAATTCCACAGATGCTGGAACTTTGTGTGTTTTTTTTCAAATGAAAGGATCATCAGAAGATCTGTTGGACCTTGTAAGCTTGTAAACAAACTTACTGGAAGGCACCTGTATTTAAATAAAAACGCAGCAAACTATGCATGCTTAGGATGCCAAATACAAACAAAGAACATCTGATTCCTTCCATATCTTCTCTTTTTCTTCAAGAATTGGAAAGTATCTGACCAATGTATTCTTTTTGTCTGTTTTTTGTAACAGACCTCTGAAGAATAAATCTGCTTATTCTTTCAGTTGGATGCACTTTAAGTGAGAAGGTTGCAACAGTAAACTCCATCAGAATAGTCTGGCATTCTGGTTTTTAATTTTTTTCAGTGCGTGTTTGTATGTGTGCATCTGTGTATATGTGGGCCTAAGGGAAAAAGAGAACTTTTATATTTCAGTCTGTGTGATAATGCATTGCTTCATTACTGACACTGACTTGTTTTATAATAAACTGATAATTTTGTTGTTTATGAAAGAAACTTGGTTGGTATATTTTATTCTGGGATAAAAATAGAATCTATTATTGACTGTATTGGTAACTGGGTAAATTTTTAAATATATGTTGTGACCTGTTTAGAAGTGAAGCTAGAAAAACAAGCGCACTGCTCTAGCCTCAGTCATAACAAGGTACTCCCACAGTGCTATATTTCCGTGGTGGTTTGATGCAAATGATTGTCTTGCTATTATTAATTCAAATATTAAATATTAAATATGGCTAGACAATTAAATAGTTATTATAAAACTAAAGCCAACGTGCTAATTTATCAGAGTCTGTTACATTTGTGATCTCTGCCAGTTCTGATGAAGGGTCGCTGACCTGAAACGTTAACTCTGTTTCTGCCTCCACAGTTGCTGCCAGATCTGCTACGTATTTCCAGCACTTGGTTTTTATTTCAGATATCCAGCATATTCAGCAATTATTCTCTTATTTTTAGCTAATTTATCATATAGTTACAATCAGTGTTCAATTAATTAATCAAATCTAAGGATAATGTCAAAATTAAATAGAGGAATAACTACATTAAAGGATTCTGAATGTTTCAGTAAATCAAAATCTGAGGTATATAGATAATAAGAGTTCAGTAAATCATTTAAGCTAACCTCCCTTTGAAATAATGCTGTCAGCACAAGGGAAGCAGCTGATTGGTGAGTAGCTGGTGAATATTTATGCACTTAGGACTTAAGTTTATTCTGGGTAACTAAGTTAATAGTCCAATAAATTGAAGTATGAGAGGAACCTTCCTGTGACCTGCACGACCGCATGTGCATGAAATGTCATCAGCTGGAGCGAGGCTGGGAGTTTCATGGATAGCATGTTTCTGGATGTGGTCACGCCACAGCTTAAGAGTTTACAGACAGATAAGGAATTGGAGACCACCAGCCAGTCAAACAGGACGAAGCAGGTAGTGCAGGATTCCCCAAGGGGCAACTCATTCTCCAATTGCTAGTCAGTTCTGAATACTTGTGAAAGTGATAGTTCCTCGAGGAAATTGCAGCCACAACCAAGCCAATGGCACTGCAGCTTGCTCAACCGTACATGGAGACAGGATGAATCTTGGGAAAGGATTAATGATAGGGGATTCTATCATTAGAGGAAAACTTTTGCATTTCTGTGGCCGCAGACCAGAATCCAGGATGGTATGTTGCTTCCTCGGTTCCAGAGTCAAGGATGTCACTGAGCATCTGCAGAACACCCTGAGGGGAGAGGAGAATGGCCAGTGGTTGTGATGAATATCAGTACCGGCAACATAGGTAGCAAAAGGGATGAGATCCGACAAGTAGGTGATAGGGAACTAGAAAAGATATTAAGAAGTAGGACATCAAAGGTAGTAATCTTCAGATTAATTCTGGTACCATACACTGATGATTTTCCCATTGCAGCAATGGATGACTGTCCAGTAAGGAGGCGATTTGTTTGAAGGCTAGGTTGGTGCTGTCTCCTATGTGATGGAAATCTGCATGTTGATTTGCAGATCGGAATGAAAATATTACATATGATGTCGCTGTTGGAGGAGTTAGTCAAGGCACTGGCTTTGTGGTGAGATCACTTGTCCTGTAAGAACCTGACTGTGTTCACCTCAAATGCTGAGATTGTGTAATAACAGAGACTTCCCCATTTGGATCTGTCCATTGTTGTTTTTGCCAATGTAGTGGGGTCCACTTTACAGGTTCTGAGAGTGGCGTTCAGAATGTTTTACGATGTAAGTTTTGGACATCCTCTGGTGCCAGTTCCCGTGCTCAGCTGGCTGCAGAATATTGCCTTTAGTATGCATGAATGTTCCGTGTAAATCACAGGGCTGACCCAGCAAAGGTGAATTCAGAAGAAAATGCTCTCGATACTTTGTATGCAGCATCTTGCAAGAACTTCAGTGTTAGGTATTTGTCCTGCCACTTGATGTTGCAGATTGAACTTAAGCAACGAAGGTGAAATGCATCTAGTTGCTTTGTGTGATGTTGGTAGGTTGTCCATGCCTCACAACTGTACAGAGGTGATGTGAGCACCACTTCCTGGTAGACTTTGATCTTTGTTTTAAGACAGACTCCATGCTCCCTCGAAAGCCTGTTGGTGAGCCTGTCATATGTACAGCTTGCTTTTGCCAGGCGATGGCCGAATTCATCAGCCAACATAGTGTCGCTGGGGAGGATACTCCCAATATAGTAGAACTTCTGAATTAAGTTCACTGTCGTTGATTGTGACTGTGGGGTCTTAGACTTTGTGCCAAAGGGCTGGTGGATACAAGATCTAGATCTTTTTCTGAGTTATTGGGCTGAAATCTACTGGCCCCCCAACATTGGAGATCATGGTGGGTTGGGCCCAGAAAATGCCTCTGGGATAGTCCCACCACATCTTACTGGCAGTAGCAAGGCCTCATGGCAGCCTCCTCATTTCACTATGTGACTGTATTAAAATTAAGGAATAATTACTTACCTACTCACACTGGCCATCACCCTCCCATATTTTGGCTCTTGGCCGGAAGTCCTGCACCATCTAATCTGCATCCAGAGATCCAATGCAGGAGACCAGTGGGGAGGGGGCCGGATGTAAATGTTTCAGAGTGGGAGAGGCGAGAGGGAAAAAACGTACCTGATTGCTCGAGGGGTGTGATGAAAAGCAGTAATGGTAAACGTTTCTGAACTTTGCAGGGGGTGGTGGAGGGAGGGTGTGGGGTAAGGCCAGATACTCAAGGTGTTTGCTGGGGGAGAGGGCAGAAAAGTTATGTAAGGATAATTAAGGGGATGTGAGAGGGGCTGGAAATATTTTTCAATTATTTTCAATAGTTTAAGTGCCCTGTTTCTTTAAAAAATTGAAACTATCAGTAACGACTATCAGTAACGGCTCTCAGCCCTTTAAAAATGGCGCTGACCCCTGCACAGTGGCACCAGATGATATTGTCGGACGGAGCGCCCGCCCACTCACATAATTGGGGGGGTGGGGGCGGTCCACCCAATCCATGTGGATGACCTTCTGCATCGAATGTCGCAGTTGGTCAGCGAGTAAAGGCCCTGCAGTTGGCCCCCATCTTACAATCATAACAAGTTTAAGGCACAGAAAGGGGCCACTTGGCCCATCGTGTCTGAATCACAGAATCACAGAATAATACATTGTAGAAGAGGCACTTCGGCCCATCGAGTCTGCACCGATGCATTAAAACACCTGTCCTGTCTACCTAATCCCATTTGCCAGTACTGGGCCCATAGCCTTGAATGTTATGACGTGCCAAGTGCTCATCCAGGTACGTTTTAAAGGATGTGAGGCAACCTGCAACTACCACCCTCACAGGCAGGGTATTTCAGACCGTCCCCACCCTCTGGGTAAAAAAGTTCTTCCTCAAGTCCCCTTTAAACCTCCCGCCCCTCACCCTAAACTTGTGACCCCTCGTAAATGACCCTTCACCTAAAGGGAACAGCTGCTCCCTATCCACACTGACCATGCCCCTCATAATCTTGTACACCTAGATCAGGTCACCCCTCAGTCTTCTCTGCTCCAGCGAAAACAACCCAAGCCTATCCAACCTCTCTTCATAGCTTAAATGTTCCATCCTGCACAACATCCTAGTGAATCGCCTCTGCACCCCTTCCAATGCAATCACATCCTTCCTATAATGTGGCCACCAGAATTGCACACAGTACTCCAGCTGTGGCCTTACCAAAGTTCTGTACAACTCCAACATGACCTCCCTGCTTTTGTAATCTATGCCTCGATTGATAAAGGCAAGTGTCCCATATGCCTTTTTCACCACCCTATTAACCTGCCCTTCTGCCATCAGAGATCTATGGACAAACATGCCAAGGTCCCTTTGTTCCTCGGAACTTCCCAGTATCAGGCCATTCATTGAATACTTCATGTCACATTACTCCTTCCAAAGTGTATCAACTCACACTTTTCAGCATTAAATTCCATCTGCCACTTTTCTGCCCATTTGACCGTCCCATCTATATCTTCCTGTAACCTAAGACACTACACATCACTGTTAACCACTCTGCCAATCTTTGTGTCATCCACGAACTTACTGATCCTACCCCCCACATAGTTATTTATGTCGTTTATATAAATGACAAACAATAGGGGACCCAGCACAGATCCCTGTGGTACGCCACTGGACACTGGCTTCCAGTCACTAAAACCACCGTCTGTCATCACTCTCTGTCTCCTACAGCTAAGCCAATTTTGAATCCACCTTATCAAGTTACCTTGTACCCCATGTGCATTTGCTTTCTTGATAGGTCTCCCATGTGGGATCTTGTCAAAGGCTTTGCTGAAATCCATGTAAACTACATCAACTGCACTACCCTCATCTACACACCTGGTCACATGCTCAAAAAATTCAATCAAATTTGTTAGGCATGACCTCCCTCTGACAAAGTCTTGCTGACTATTCCTAATCAAATTTTGCCTCTCCAAGTGGTGATAGATTCTCTCCTTCAGAATGTTCTCCAATAGTTTCCCTACCACTGACATGAGACTCACTGGTCTGTAGTTCCCTGGCTTATCTCTACAACCTTTCTTAAATAGTGGTACCTCATCAGCTGTTCTCCAGTCCTCTGGCACCTCCCCCGTGGCCAGAGAGGAATTAAAAATTAGGGTCAGAGCCCCTGCAGTCTCCACCCTCGCCTGCCACAGCATCCTGAGACACAAATCGTCCGGACCTGGAGATCTGTCCACTTTTAAGCCTTCCAAAACCTCCAATACCTTGTCACTCCCTCTGACAATTTGCTAAAGAATCTCACAGTCTCTCTCTCTAGTTTCCATATCTACATCCTCATTCTCTTGGGTGAAGACAGATGTGAAGTATTCATTCAACACCCTACCAATGTCCTCTGGCTCCACCCACAGATTTCCCCCTTGGTCCCTAATAGGCCTTACTCTTTCCCTGGTTATCCTCTTCCCATTGATATACTTATAGAATATCTTGGGATTTTCCCTACTTTTGCCAGCCAGAGCTTTCTCATATCCCCTCTTTGCTCTCCTAATTGCTTTCTTAAGCACCATCCTATACTTTCTGTACTCCACTAATGCTTCCATTGATTTTCTCTCATTGTATTTGCTCAATGCCACTCTTTTCCTTCTCATCATACCCTGAATGTTTCTGGTCATCCATGGTTCTCTGTGCCGGCCGAAAAATGATCCACCTAGTCTACTCCCATCTTCCAGCATTTGGTCCAAAGCCTTGCAGCTTATGGCACTTGAGGTGCATTTCCAAACTCCTTTTGAATCAGTTGAGGGTCGCTGCCTCAACTAACCTTTCAGGCAGTGAGTTCCAGATCCACGCCATCCTCTGGGTGATAAGGTTTCCCCTCATCTCCCCTCTAATTATTCTACCAATCACTTTAAATCTATACCCCCTCGTCATTGACCTCAATGCTAATGTGAGGAGACCGTTCACTCTATCCAGGCCCCTCACAATTTTGTACATTTCAATCAGATCTCCCCTCAGCCTTCTCCCTTCAAGGAAGAACAAGCCTAGCCTATTCAATCTTACCTCACAGCTGCATTTTTCCAGTGCTGACAACATCCTCGGAACTCTCCTTTGTACCATCTCTTGTGCAATTAAATCTTTTCTGTTTTGAGGTGACCAGAACTGCACACAGTATTCAAGTTGTGGCCTAACCAATGAGTTCTACTGTTCCAGCACAACCTCCCTGCTCTTGTATTCTATACCTCAGCTAATAAAGGAATGGATATCAAATGCCTTATCAACCGGTCCTGCTACCTTCAGGGATCTGTGGACCTTCACTCCAAGGTCCCTTACTTCCTCTACACTTTTCAGTATTTCCCCCTTTATCATGTATTCCTTTGCTTTGTTTGACCTCCCAAATGCATCACCTCAAACGTCTCCAAGTTGAATTCCATTTGCCACTTTTCTTCCCGTCTGACCAGACTATCAATATTTTCCTGCAGCCATCCTCCTCGCTTTCTACCACATGGACTTGTAACCTGTAACTGTTGCCTTCCGTGTTGTTTTGGTCAGTGTGCACGACTATTGAGTGACCTCTCCATGGTCTATGCCTGGACGGATGTATGGAGGTTGTGAGTTGCCCAAGCGTCAAAAGCCGCCTCTTGGTCTTCCTGATGGGGTTCAAAGGACTGCAGAGCACTACCTTTGGCACAGGTATGGCTGGAGGAACTGCTGGAAACATGCCAAAGGTGACACATGACCGCCTTTTGGGTTCTGCTGCGGATTTTATGTGAGGCTCTACTCGCTCCTGAGATGCCCACAATGCAGTGGGGTTGTTACGGCCCCTACTCAGGGATAAATGGATGCCCGTGGGATGACGTGAGGGGAACGGGGTGCGGGGGGAGGGGGTCCGAGGGGGAGGGTGCGGGGGGAGGGGTGGAGGGGGAGCTGGGAAGGGGGTGCAGGGGCAGGGTGTGTGAGGGGAAGATGTTGCGAGGGGCTGCTGGGGAAGGGGGTGCTAGGGGGAGCTGGGAAGGAGGTGCGGGGGGGCTGGTGGAAAGGGGGTGCAGGTAATAAAACATTTCATCAGCTCCCTCACAATGCAGTCGCCATGTAAAGTTGGCATTGCCTTGTGTAGTTTCAACCTCGACAAAAAGATTTACTGGTCTAATTTAAAAAAAAATAAAACTACTGTGATTTATTCGTGATATTTTCTTCAAGGATTCTTGGGATGAAATCGATGCTGTCACATCTACCCCTCACTCGCTGCACCAAGAATTTTGAGGAGCAGAGGCTTTTAATGCCTTTTACTCTCCATGTGGCATGCGGGGGGTAAGCTGGGAAGGGGATGCTAGGTGGGAAGGTGGTGTAAGGGGGAAGGGGGAGGCGTCCAGCAGGGGTCGTGACACTGGCGAGCGGGCCAGCCCACAGCCTGCACCTCCTCCTTGACATCAGCATCTTCCAAGCTGCCAATGGAACTTCTTTCCCGGTTCCCAGCAGTGATGGCGGAAGGATGACTGAGGCCGGATTCAGGCCCTGAGCCTCGACAACCGCCTCATGGGCAGTCGGGCCGCCTTTCACGTCCCTGACCAGCGCCTTCCAGGTGGGCTCGTCGACCTATAGATTGAAGCTGTTAGAATTGTGCTTCCAACTCACTTCGCTCAACCCCAGCATAAACAGCCTCACTGTCTCCCTGCCTCCACTTCTGATGCAATTTCTGAAATACTGAAACAACCTTCTGTCTGCTGACTTGCTAATGGACCATTGTAGTCCCATCACTTTCTATTCTTCTGCCAGAATTCCAACATTGGTAGATATTGTTTTTCTCTGCCCTTTTTACATCAGCTATTTATCTTCACTTTCCTGGTTTCCCAGCCCTTCTGCCTTGACTGCTGCTGAGAAGGAGCACAGCCTTCTCAACGGCGTCCCGTGCATGTCACTGGACAGCTACTGCCCGCCTCAAACCGGGCAGCCCCCGGTCAGTAAGGTTCTGTCCCACCACAGTCCACCTGTTTCAATGGGTGTTTGGAGCTCAGGGTCATTGCCCGACAAGTGGACTGTAACACCGCACCAAACAGCACGACACAAAAAGGAAAGAAGGAACCAGCCCTATGCTTTGCAAGCTGGAAGGTCAGAACTATGTTTCCTGGCCTGTCGGAAAACCTTACACAAATCAACGATTCTCGGAAGACCGCCATTATTAACAACGAGCTCAGTAGACTCAACGTAGTCATTGCAGCACTTCAGGAGACACGGCTTCCTGCGAGTGGATCTCTAAGAGAGCAAGACTACAGCTTCTTCTGGCAGGGTAGGGATCCTGAAGAATCAAGACAGCATGGAGTTGGCTTCGCCATCAGAAACACCTTGCTCAGCATGATAGAGCCACCTGCAAATGGCGAGGAATGCACACTGTCCATCTGACTGCTCAGCGCCTTTGGCCCAGTACACCGACTCAGCATCTATGCTCCAACACTCTGCTCCACACCTGAACTGAAAGACCATTCTACGAGGAACTCCATAATATCATTAGTAGCATCCCCAGTACCGAACATCTGTTCCTGCTGGGGAACTTTAATGCCAGGGTTGGGGCCGACCATGACTCATGGCTCTCCTGCCTTGGGCGCTATGGCATTGGAAGGATGAATGAGAATGGACAGAGACTGCCTGAGTTGTTTCAGCCTGGGCTTCTGGGTAAGTAAATACCTATATATTTGGGCTGTTTCATCATCTGGTGCCACTGTGAGGAGGTCGTGGATAGCACATTTAGCGAATTGGTCACACCACAGATTAGGACTGCTGAGGGAGAAAGGGAATGGGTGACCAAAAGGCAGAGGAAGAGCAGGAAGGCAGTTCAGGTGTCCGCTGCGGTCATCTCCCTCCAAAACAGGGATACCATTTTGGATACTGTTGAGGGAGATGGCTCACCAGGGGAAGGCAGCAGTAGCCAGGTTCATGGCACCGTGGCTGGCTCTGCTGTTCAGAAGGGCGGGAAAAAGAGTGGACGGGCTATAGTCATCGGGGATTCGATTGTAAGGGGAGTAGATAGGCAGTTCTGTGGTCGAAAACGAGACTCCAGAATGGTATGTTGCCTCCCAGGTGCACGGGTCAGGGACGTCTCAGATCGGCTGCAGAACATTCTGAAAGGGGAGGGTGAACAGCCAGTTGTCGTTGCGCACATAGGCACCAATGATATAGGTAAAAAACGGGATGAGGTCCCACAAGCAGAATTTAGGGAGTTAGGAGCCAAGTTAAAAAGTAGGACCTCAGAGGTAGTAATCTCAGGATTGCTACCAGTGCCACGTGATAGTCAGAGTAGAAATCAAAGAATAGTCAGGATGAATGCGTGGCTTGAGAGATGGTGCAGGAGGGAGGGGTTCAGATTTTTGGGAGATTGGGACCGGTTTTGTGGAGGTGGGACTATTACAAATTGGACGGTTTACACCTGGGCCAGACTGGAACCAATGTCCTTGGGGGTGCTTTTGCTAACGCAGTTGGGGAGAGTTGAAACTAATGTGGCAGGGGGATTGGAACCAAATGAAGAGGTAGTGGACAGTAAGGAGGTAGTAACTAAAGCCTGTAAGGAACTAGATAATGAAGTCAGCGTGACTAAGGGAAAGAGTAGACAGGGAGCAGATGATGTACGCAAAGGGACTGGTGGTCTGAGGTGCATTTGTTTTAATGCAAGGAGTGTAGTAGGTAAGGCAGATGAACTTAGGGCTTGGATTAGTACCTGGGAGTATGATGTTATTGCTATTACTGAGACTTGGTTGAGGGAAGAGCACGATTGGCAACTAAATATCCCAGGATATCGATGCTTCAGGCGGGAGAGAGAGGGAGGTAAAAGGGGTGGAGGAGTAGCATTACTGGTCAAAGAGTATATCACAGCTGTGCTGAAGGAGGGCACTATGGAGGACTCGAGCAGTGAGGCAATATGGGCAGAACTCAGAAATAAGAAGGGTGCGGTAACAATGTTGGGGCTGGACTACAGGACTCCCAACAGCGAGCGTGAGATAGAGGTACAAATATGTAAACAGATTATGGAAAGATGTAGGAGCAACAGGGTGGTGGTGATAGGAGATTTTAATTTTCCCAATATTGACTGGGATTCACTTAGTGTTAGAGGTCTAGCTGGAGCAGAATTTGTCAGGAGCATCCAGGAGGGTTTTCGAGAGCAGTATGTAAATAATCCAACTCGGGAAGGGGCCACACTGGACCTGGTGTTGGGGAATGAGCCCGGCCAGGTGGTAGAAGTTTCAGGAGGGGACTACTTTGGGAATAGTGATCACAATTCCGTAAGTTTTAGAATACTCATGGACAAAGATGAGAGTGGTCCTAAAGGAAGAGTGCTAAATTGGGGGATTCCAACTATACCAAAATTCGGCAGGAGCAGGGGAATGTAGATTGGGAACAGCTGTTTGTAGATAAATCCACATTTGATATGTGGGAGGCTTTTAAAGAGAGGTTGATTAGCGTGCAGGAGAGACATGTTCCTGTGAAAATGAGGGATAGAAATGGCAAGATTAGGGAACCATGGATGACAGGTGAAATTGTGAGACTAGCTAAGAGGGAAAAGGAAGCAGCCATAAGGTCTAGGAGGCTGAAGAAAGACGAAGCTTTGACTGAATATCGGGAATGTAGGACCAATCTAAAACGAGGAATCAAGAGGGCTAAAAGGGGTCATGAAATATCTTTCGCAAACAGAGTTAAGGAAAATCCCAAAGCCTTTTATACATATATAAGGAGCAAGAGGGTAACGAGAGAAAGGATTGGCCCACTCAAGGACAAAGGAGGAAAGTTAGGCATGGAGTCAGAGAAAATGGGTCAGATTCCAAATGAGTACTTTGCATCGGTATTCACCGAGGAGGGGGACATGACAGAAGTTGAGGTTACGGACAGATGTTTGATTACTCTCGGTCAAGTCGGCATAAGGAGGGAGGAAGTCTTGGGTATCCTAAAAGGCATTAAGGTGGACAAGTCCCCAGGTCCGGATGGGATCTATCCCAGGTTACTGAGGGAAGTGGGAGAGGAAATAGCTGGGCCTTAACATATATCTTTGCAGCATCCTTAAACACGGGTGAGGTCCCGGAGGACTGGAGAATTGCTAATGTTATCCCCTTGTTTAAGATAGGTAGCAGGGAAAATCCAGGTAATTATAGACCGGTGAGCCTGACGTCAGTGGTAGGGAAGCTGCTGGAGAAGATACTGAGGGATAGGATCTATTCCCATTTGGAAGAAAATGGGCTTATCAGTGATAGGCAACATGGTTTTGTGCAGGAAAAGTCATGTCTGACCAACTTAATACAATTCTTTGAGGAAGTGACAAAGTTGATTGATGAGGGAAGGGCTGCAGATGTCATATACATGGACTTCAGTAAGGCGTTTGATAAGGTTCCCCATGGTAGGCTGGTGGAGAAAGTGAAGTCGCATGGGGTCCAGGGTGTACTAGCTAGATGGATAAAGAACTGGCTAGGCAACAGGAGACAGAGAGTAGCAGTGGAAGGCAGTTTCTCAAAATGGAGACGTGTGACCAGTGGTGTTCCACAGGGATCCGTGCTGGGACCACTGTTGTTTGTGATATACATAAATGATTTGGAGGAAAGTATAGGTGGTCTGAATCGCAAGTTTGCAGACGACACTAAGATTGGTGGAGTAGCAGATAGTGAAGAGGACAGTCAGAGAATGCAGCAGAATATAGATAGATTGGAGAGTTGGGCCGAGAAATGGCAGATGGAGTTCAATCAGGGCAAATGCGAGGTGATGCATTTTGGAAGATCCAAGATTCAAGAGTGAACTATACAGTAAGTGGAAAAGTCCTGGTGAAAATTGATGTACAGAGAGATTTGGGTGTTCAGGTCCATTGTTCCCTGAAGGTGGCAAAGCAGGTCAATAGAGTGGTCAAGAAGGCATACGGCATGCTTTCCTTCATCGGACGGGGTATTGAGTACAAGAGTTGGCAGGTCATGTTACAGTTGTATAAGACTTTGGTTCGGCCACATTTGGAATACTGCGTGCAGTTTTGGTCGCCACATTACCAAAAGGATGTGGATGCTTTGGAGAGGGTGCTGAGGAGGTTCACCAGGATGTTGCCTGGTATGGAGGGCGCCAGCTATGAAGAGAAGTTGAGTAGATTAGGATTATTTTCATTCGAAAGACGGAGGTTGAGGGGTGGCCTGATTGAGGTGTACAGAATCATGAGAGGTATAGACACGTTGGATAGCAAGAAGCTTTTTCTCAGAGTGGGGGATTTAATTACTAGGGGTCACGAGTTCAAAGTGAGAGGGGAAAGGTTTGGGGTGATATGCATGGAAAGTTCTTTACGCAGAGGGTGGTGGGTGCCTGGAATGCGTTGCCAGCGGAGGTTCTGGACGCGGGCACGATAGCATCTTTTCAGATGTATCTAGACAGATACATGATTGGGCAGGAAGCAAAGAGATACAGACCCTTAGAAAACAGGCGACAGGTTTAGATAGAGGATCTGGATCGGCGCAGGCTTGGAGGGCCGAAGGGCCTGTTCCCGTGCTGTAATTATCTTTGTTCTTTGTTCTTTGTTCTTTGTTTACCTATCAGAACCTCTGCATCACCAGCTCTTTCTTTCATACGAAACCCTGTCACCAGGCTTCTTGGAGGTATCCAAGATCACACCGTTGGCACCACCTGGACCTCATCGTCACAAGGTGAGTTTCTTTAAACAGTTTTCAAATCACACGCAGCTTCCACAGTTCGGACAGTGACAATGAACACTCCCTGGTGTGCAGCAAGGTTAGACTCAAACCAAAGAAGCTGCATCACTCCAAGCAGAAGGGCAGCCCGTTCATCAACACTAGCAGTTTTCTTCTCCACAGCTGTTATATATGTTTCTAAATTCACTTGAAAAAGCCCTTCAAAACACTCCTCCAGGGGATGCAGAGACCAAGTGGGCCCACATCAGAGGCGCCTTCTATGGCACCCAATGACCACCTATGGCAAACGTGTGAAGCAGAATGCAGACTGGTTTCAATCTCACTTTGAAGAGCAGGAACCTGTCATAGCCACTAAGCGCATTGCACTGTTGAACTACAAGAAAGCCCCCAGCAAGTTAACATCCATAGCACTTAAAGCAGCCAGAAGTGCTGCACAAGAACAGCCAAGCACTGTGCAAATGACTGCTGGCAACACCTATGCAGTCGTATTCAGCTGGCCTCCAAACCGGAAACATCAGAGGAATGTATGATGGCCTTAAGAGAACTTTTGGGCCAACCATCATGAAGATCGCTCCCCTCAAGTCTAAATCAGGGGACACAATCACTGACCAACGCAAGCAACTGGACCGCTGGGTGGAGCACTACTTCGAACTGTCGTCTGGGGAGAATGTTGTCACTGAAACCGCCCGCAATGCAGCCCAGTCTCTGCCAGTCATGGATGAGCTGGACGAAGAGGCAACGAAATCAGAACTCAGCGATGCCACAGATTCTCTAGCCAGTGGAAAAACCCCTGGGAAGGACAGCATTACCTCTGAAATAATCAGGAATGCCGAGCCTGCTATATTTTCAGCACACTAAGAACTGCTTTGCCTGTGCTGGGATGAGGGAGCAGTACCACAGGACATGCGCAATGCCAATAACATCACCCTCTATAAGAACAAGGGTGACAGCGGTGACTGCAACAAGTACCGTGGAATCTCCCTGCTCAGAATAGTGGGGAAAGTCATCGCTCGAATCGATTTAAACAGGCTCCAAATGCTGACTGAGCATGCCTACCCTGAGGCACAGTGTGGCTTTCGAGCAGAGAGATCCACCATTGACATGCTGTTGTCCCTTCACCAGCTACAGAAGGAATGCGTGAACAACAGATGTCCCTCTACATTCTTTTTATTGATCTCACCAAAGCCTTTGACCTCATCAGCAGACGTGGTCTCTTCAGACTACTAGAAAAGATTGGATGCCCACCAAAGCTACGAAGTATCATCACCTCATTCCATGACAATATGAAAGGCACAATTCAGCATAGCGGTGCCTCATCAGACCCCTTTCCTATCCTGAGTGGCGTGAAACAGGACTGTGTTCTCACACCTACATTGTTTGGGATCTTCATCTGCCTGCTGCTCTCACATGCGTTCAAGTCCTCATAAGAAGGAAGTTTCATCCACACAAGTTCAGATGGCAGGTTATTCAACCTTGCCCATCTAAGTGTGAAGACAAAAGTACAGAAGCCCTCATCAGGGAACTCCTCCTTGCTGACAATGCTGCATTACCATCCCAAACTGAAGACTGACTGCAGTGACACATCGACAGGATTGCGGCTGCCTGCAACTAATTTGGCCTAACCATCAGCCTCAAGAAAATGAAGATCATGGGACAGGACATCAGAAATGCTCCATCCATCAATATCGGCGACCACGCTCTGGTAGTGGTTCAATAGTTCACCTACTTCGGCTCAACTATCACCAGTAACCTGTGTCTCAATGCAGAAATCAGCAAGCACATGGGAAGGGCTTCCAGTGCTATGTTCAGGCTGGGGAAGAGAATGTGGGAAAATGGTGCACTGACACGAAACACAAAAGTCTGAGTGTATCAAGCCTGTGTCCTCAGTACCTTGCTCTACGCAGCGGGCCCTGGACAACTAATGTCCACCAAGAGCAATGTCTCAATTCATTCCTTCTTCGCTGCCTCCGGAGAATCCTGAGCAGAAGTCCTCGAGGTGGCCAACATCCCCAGTATATACACCGTACTGAGACAGCGGCACTTGTGATAGCTTGGCCATGTGAGCCACATGCAAGATGGCAGGATCCCCAAGGACACATTGTACAGCGAGCCCGTCACTGGTATCAGACCCACCAGCAGCCATGTCTCTCCTTTAAAGACATCTGCATACGTGACATTGATCACAAGTCATGGGAGTCAGTTGCCAGTGATCCTCCGAGCTGGTGGACAGCCATAACGGTGGGGCTAAAGTGTGGCGAGTTGAAGAGACTTAGCTGTTGGCAGGAAAAAAGACAGAAGCACAAGGGGAGAGCCAACGGTGTCACAGCCCCGACAACCAATTTTATGTGCAGCATCTGTAGAAGAGTCTGTCACTCTAGAATTGGCTTTTACAGCCACTCCAGGCACGGCTTCACAAACCACTGACCACCTCCAGGTTCTTACCTATTGTCTCTCGAGACAAGGAGGACAAAGAAGAAGAAGATCGACCACATGGCCAATCTTTGCGTCATCCATAAAACTCTTGATCATGCCCTCTACATTAACATCCAAATCGTTAATATTCACCACAAAAAGCAGGAGACCCAGTACTGAGCCCTGCGGAACGTTGCTAAAACAACCGTCAACAATTACACTTTGTTTCCTGCCACTGAGCCAATTTTGTATCCACTTTGCTGCATTTCCCTGGATCCCCAGGGCAGGTTGAGAAAGTGGTGAATAAGGCATACGGGATCCTGAGCTTTATAAATAGAGACACAGAGTACAAAAGAAAGGAAGTTATGGGAAACCATTACAAAAAAAAAGCCTTGAACGTAGTGAGTGGTTCGGAACTTGAAAGTGTGGTCGTGGCAAATTCACTCATGGCTTTCAAAAGGGAATTGTATAATTATCTAACGAGAAAAAATAGCAGAGCTACGGGAAAATGTGAAGGAGTGGGACTAGCTGATTAGCTCTTGCAGAGAATTGACAGGGACACGTGGGCCGAATAACCTCCTTCTGTGCTCGAGTGGTTCTGTGATAATTTCAAGTTTTGATTATCAGAAAATCTTTTATTTTAGATAACCATCGGAAGTGCAATATCAACCCCAAACAAATATTTCTGAGCAACTGGTTTCCTTGAAAGGGGAGTTGGGCGTGTACTGTCAGCACTAATCCATATTGGTAGGATACATTGATGGCGCAGTCTTTGATAGCTTAATTTAAAACGAACTAAAATCTATTCGTGCTCATGAGCAATGAAGCTAATTTTCCCAATTGGACAACAGGTTATAGATATTCTGGTCAATATTGATCTAGCACTGTGACAGTCTTGGTTTACCCGCAATCTGCAAAGTAATCATTGAAATTAATGAACTACGTACATGTCTTTAGGTGTCTAACATTTAAATATGAAGATTTGTTAACCTCAATTGTTAATGAAGCTTTATTGCTTTGCTGCTGTCAGGCTATCTCCATGTCCCCGTGGAGGTTTTCTTTTAACTTTGTATTAACATAAAAGACCTTGCAAGTGCGGATAACATTAGGGAAATGAGGCAATAGGATAAGCAGGACAATTAAAAGAAAGGTATGGTTAATTTGGCTAATCAAATGTAAAGAATAGCAGAAATATAGGAACTCAACAGTGAGTAGAGGCAGCTATATTCCCATGGGTATGTAGACTAGACACATTAATTGTAGTGCAATAAGAAGTAAAAGAGAACTAATGTCCTTGTTGAAGACATGATTCGGGGTGCTAAGAATTTCGGCAGCTGGCATTTTGACGGATATATTTGCGATTTTCCTACGCTTAGCAACTGCCTTCCAGAGCATCAGGAGAATGTCAAGGAACGGTGAGTCTGCAAGAGAGAGAAAACCAAAAAGTCCTATCCTAACATATGGAGGAGTGGCAGGGCAAAGTTACAGTTTCTAATTTAATGGTGGGGTTTTAGAAGTTATGATAGTAGCTATTGCGTTGTTTTAGTTCTGCGTTGCTCTAATGGTTATTATTTTTCGTAGCTAGTGCTTTTTCAGTAGTGGATTTACTCAGTGTGTAGTATTTTGTTGGATTGTTGTTTAGGAACACAGAAAAATATGAACATTGCTGCAGGAGTAGGCCATTCATCCCATCGGGCCTGCACCAACATTCAGTATGATCATGGCTAATCATCCACTTCAATGCTGTTTCCCCATACGATCCCCATATCCCCTTATCTGAATTGCATTTAGAAATCTGTCAATCTCTGCTTTAAACATACTCAATGACTGATCTTCCATAGACCTCTGGAGTAGACAATTCCAAAGACTCACAACCCAGAGAAGAAAAAAATTCTCCTCATCTCTGTCCTAAGTGGCTTCCCCTTTATTTTGAAATTGTGTCCTCTTGTGGTTCTAGACTCCGCAACAAGGGGAAACATCTTAGCTGCATCTACCCTGTCTATCCTTTTAAGTATTTTGTAGGTTTCAATGAGATCATCTCTCATTCTTCGAAATGCTGGAGAATGCATGCCCAGTTTCCACAATCTCTCTTCATGGGAATCTCCCACCATCCGGGGAACAAGTCTTGTGAACGTTCATTGCACTTCCAAGACAATAATATCCTTCCAAAGGTCAGGGGACCGAAACTGCACACGGTACTCCATGTGCTGTCTAACCAAGGTTCTATTGAAGCAAGACATCACTTTGTCTGGACACAAATGCTCCTCTGATTAAGGCTAACATACCATTAGCCTTCCTAATTGCTTGTTGCACCTGCATGTTAGCTTTCAGTGACTTATTGACAAGGACGCCCAGGTCCCTTTGTACATCTACACTTTCTAATCTCTTATCATTCAAGCAATATTCTGCTCATCTATTCCTCCTTCCAAAGAGGATAACCTCACATTTTTCCAGATTCTTTTCGATCTGCTACGTTCTTGCCCACTCACTCAGTCTGTCCAAATCCCCTTGAAGACACTTTGCATCTTCCTCACAACACACATTCCTTGCTGGTTTTGTGTCATCTGCAAACTTGTAAATATTACATTTGGTCCCTAGTTCCAAATCATTGATATATATGTTGAACAGCTGGGGCCCAAGCACTGATCCCTGTGGTACCCCATGAGTCACAGCCTGCCAATGCGAGAATGACCCATTTGTTCCTACTCTCTGCTTTTTGGCTGTTGGCCAATCCTTAATCCATGCCAGTATATTATCTCCTATGCCATGTGCTTTAATTTTGCTAACCAATTTCCTGTGTGCGACTTTATCAAAAGCCTTCTGAAAATCCAAGTATACCAGGTTCACGAACTCCCCTTTATCGATTCTGTTAGTAACATCACAAAGCTCCAACAGGTTCGTCTAACATAATTTCCCCTTCATAAATCCATTTTGACTATGCTCAATCTGATTATTAGAATAATGGTTAAGGTTCTGATGTCAGCTCAACAGTTTTGTATAACTTAACTGACATGGCAGGACAGCCGCGGACTGTCCCATGGACATCCAGAGTCATGTGAAAACTGTTAGAAACATTTTTGCATTCTTGAAAATGACAGATGCAAGACGTTCCGCCAAATTCGTAGCTCCAGCTCAGAGTTTCAGAGCTTGAAAAGTGGATGACGTCGCCAATTGCATACAGTAGCTATGTTTTCTGGAGGTAGAGAACACGCGGTTACACCGTTCGGGAACAGAGGGAATGGGTGAACACAAGGCAGACTCGGAAGAACTGGCAGGCAGTGCAAGAATTCCCTGGGAATGTAGCACTCACAAGTTGTCAGTGTTGAATACCAGTCAGGATGATGATACCTCGCGGGGTTGCAGTCAATATGGAAGACTTAACTTTACAAGAGGCACAAGAACTTTTAAAAATATCGATGTTAAAGGAGATTCCGTAAACAGGGGGATATGCAATGACAGGCGTGAGTACGTTGCACTCCTGGTGCCAGGATAAAAAGATATCACTGAACGGATGCAGTGCATTCTGCTGGGGAACTGCCAAAAGTTGTGGTCCATGTTGGAACCATGTTGGAACGTTGATAGGAACATCGTACAGATTCAGCTGCGAGAAAAAAGACAACACAACAATGCATGAAAGAACAGGATATCAAAGGTAGCACTCTCTGAACCAATGCCAGTACTGAAGGCTAATAAGGACAGAAGCCACTTGATATTGACTCTAATATGTTTAATGATTGCATGTCAAATTTTAATTCTACAATTTAAATTTGATGCTTCCAGCATATTATGATACAATAAAGGACTAACTTAGAAACATATACTTGAGCTTGATAGATGAATCTATTTGTAGAATATGAGAGAATTGCTATACAAATCCTTCGAAGTACATAGTTTGTGCCAGAGAAGATTCATACGAGCGGGTGTTATCGTTCTTTAAAGCCGCTTTTCAATCACTTTACCCATTAGATTCTTCTTTGTATTTTTCTCCGGAGTTATCATGATAATGTAACACTTTGGAGCAAAAATGCAAAGCAGCAATCCGAAACTGGAGGCCAGAATCGCAAACACTTCCACCGCGACAGTGTATTTCCCAGGAGAACTCACAGAAGCCGGAACAAAAGTTATCCATGCAGCACAAAAGATAAGCATGCTGAAAGTGATACATTTCGCTTCATTGAAATTATCTGGCAGATTCCAGGCGAGAAAAGCCAAGACAAAGCATATGCACGAGAACAAAGTGATATAACCTGATACAGAATAGAAAGCTGCCGAAGAACCCGCATCGCATTCGAAAATAATAATTACCCTGTAATAGTTTGTGTTCTTCATGGGAAATGGCGGCGCAATCATCAACCAAAGGGCACATATTAAACCCTGAACGAATGTTAGTAGGAAAACACTTAGACGCTGCTGTTTTTGACCAAACCATTTCATCGTGTTACTGCTGGGATGCGTGCCCTTAAATGCCATCAGCACGAGGATGGTTTTAACCAAAACGCAGGAAATACAAAGGACAAATGTAACACCGAACGCTGTGTGTCGTAAAATATAAGACCAGTCAGAGGGTTGACCAATTAATGTAACTGAGCACAAAAAAAAGCATATTAATGCTAAAAGAAGGAGGAAGCTAAGCTCAGATAGCCTTGCACACTCCAATCAAAGAACAAATAAAAGAACAAGGAACAGTTCAGCACAGGAACAGGCCATTCGGCCCTCCAAGCCTGCGCGGATCTTGATGCCTGCCTAAACTAAAACTTTCTGCACTTCCGGGGACCGTATCCCTCTATTCCCATCCTATTCATCCAATTGTCAAGATGTCTGATAAACGTCGCTATCGTACCTGCTTCCACCACCTCCCCCAGCCGCAGGTTCCAGGCACTCACCACCCTCTGTGTAAAGAACTTGCCTCGCACATCCCCTCTAAACTTTGCCCCTCTCACCTTAAACCTATGTCCCCCAGTAACTGACGCTTACAACCTGGGAAAAAGCTTCTGACTATTCACTCTGTCCAAGCCGCTCATAACTTGGCAAACCTCTATCTTGTCGCCCCTCCACATCCGTCGTTCCAGTGAAAACAATCCGAGTTTATCCAACCTCTCCTCATAGCTAATGCCCTCCAGACCAGGCAACATCCTGGTAAACCTCTTCTGTACCCTCTGCAAAGCCTCCACATCCTTCTGGTGGTGTGGCAACCAGAATTGCACGCAATATTCGAAACGTGGCCTAACTAAAGTTCTGTACAGCTGCAGCATGACTTGCTAATTTTTATACTCTGTGCCCCGACCGATGAATGCAAGCATGCCGTATGATTTCTTGACTACCTTATCCACTTGCATTGCCACTTGCAGTGACATGTGGAGCTGTACGCCCAGTTCTCTCTGCCTATCAATACTCCTAACGGTTCTGACATTTACTGTATACTTCCCACCTGCATTTGACCTTCCAAAATGCATTACCTCACATTTGTCCGGATTAAACTCCATCTGCCATTTCTCCGCCCAAGTCTCCAACCGATCTAAATATTGATCTATCCTTTGACAATCCTCATCACTATCCGCAACTCCACCAACCTTTGTGTCTTCCGCAAACGTACGAATCAGACCAGCTATATATTCCTCCAAATCATTTATATATACTACAAACAGCAAAGGTCCCAGTACTGATCCCTGCAGAACACCACTAGTCACATCCCTCCATTCTGAATAGCACCCTTCCACTGCTACCCTCTGTCATCTATGACCGAGCCAGTTCTGTATCCATCTTGCCAGCTCACCTCTGATCCCGTGTGACTTCACCTTTTGTCCCAATCTGCATTAGGGACCTTGTCAAAGGTTTTACTGAAGTCCATGTAGATAACATCCACTGACCTTCCTTCATCAATCATCTTCATCACTTCCTCAAAAAACTCAATCACATTAGCGAGACACGACCTCCTCTTCATAAAACCAAGTTGCCCCTCGCTAATAAGTTCGTTTGTTTCCAAATGGGAGTAAATCCTGGACTGAAGGATCCTCTCTAATAATTTCCCTACCACTGACGTAAGGCTCACCGGCCTATAATTTCCTGGATTATCCTTCCTACCCTTCTTAAAAAAAGGAACAACATTGGCTATTCTCCAGTCCTCTGGGACCTCACCTGTAGCCAATGAGGATGCAAAGATTTCTGTCAAGGCCCCAGCAATTTCTTCCCTTGCCTCCCTCAGTATTCTGGGGAAGATCCCATCAGGCCCTGGGGACTTATCTACCTTAATGCTTTGCTAAACACCCAACACCTACTCCTTTTTGATAATGAGATGACTGAGACTATCTACATTCCCTTCCCTAGGCTCATCATCCACCAAGTCCTTCAGTGAATACTGATGCAAAGTATTCATTTAGTACCACGCCTATTTCCTCTGGCTCCACACATAGATTCCCTTCTCTGTCCTTGAGTGGGCCAACCCTTTTCCTAGTTACGCTCTTGCTCTTTATCTACTTCTTTGTCCTCCTTGTCTCGAGAGACAGTGGGTAAGCGCCTGGAGGTGGTCAGTGGTTTGTGAAGCAGCGCCTGGAATGGCTATAAAGGCCAATTCTAGAGTGACTGACTCTTCCACAGGTGCTGCAGATAAAATTGGTTGTCGGGGCTGTTACGCAGTTGGCTCTCTCCTTGCGCTTCTGACTTTTTCCTGCTAACTGCTAAGTCTCTTTGACTCACCACGCTTTAGCCCTGCCTTTATGGTTGCCCGCCAGCTCTGGAGATCACTGGCAACTGACTCCCATGACTTGTGATCAATGTCACAGGACTTCATGTCGCGTTTGCAGACGTCTTTAAAGCGGAGACAAGAACGGCCGGTGGGTCTGATACGAGTAACAAGCTCGCTGTTCAATGTGTCCTTGGGGATCCTGCCATCTTCCTTGCGGCTCACATGGCTAAGCCATCTCAAGCACCGCTGAGTAAGTAGGGTGTATATGCTGGGGATGTTGGTCGCCTCGAGGACTTCTGTGTTGGAGATACAGTCCTGCCACCTGATGCAAAGGATTCTCCGGAGGCAGCGAAGATGGAATGAATTGAGACGTCGCTCTTGGCTGACGTACATTGTCCAGGCCTCGCTGCCGTAGAGCAAGGTACTGAGGACACAGACTTGATACACTTGGACTTTTGTGTTCTGTGTCAGTGTTCCATTTTACAACACTCTCTTGGCCAGTCTGGACATAGCTGTGGAAGACTTTTCCATGCGCTTGGAAAGAGACAGGTTACTGGTGATAGTTCAGCCGAGGTAGGTGAACTCCTGAACCACTTCCAGACTGTGGTCACCGATATTTATGGATGGGACATTTGTGACGTCCTATCCCCTGACGTTCATTTTCTTGAGCTGATAGTGAGGCCAAATTCGGTGCAGGCAGTCGCAAAGCTATCGATGAGTCTCTGCACACACTCTTCAGTGTGGGATGTTAATGCAGCATCGTCAGTAAAGAGGAGTTCCCTGATGAGGACTTTCCGTACTTTGGTCTTCGCTCTTAGACGGGCAAGGTTGAATAACCTGTCACCTGCTCTTGTGTGGAGGAAAACTCCTTCTTCTGAAGACTTGAACGTATGAGAGAGCAGCAGGGAGAAGAAGATCCCAAACAGTGTAGGGACGAGAAAATAGCCCTGATTCACACCACTCAGGATAGGAAAGGGGTCTGATGAGGCACCGCTATGCTGAATTGTGCCTTTCATATTGTCATGGAATGAGGTGATGATACTTTGTAGCTCTGGTGGGCATCCAATCTTTTCTAGTAGTCTGAAGAGACCACGTCTGCTGACAAGGTCAAAGGCTTTGGTAAAATCAATGAAAGCAACGTAGAGGGGCATCTGTTGTTCACGGCATTTCTCCTATAGCTGTCGAAGGGAGAACAGCATGTCAATGGTGGATCTCTCTGCTCGAAAGCCACACTGTGCCTCAGGGTAGACACGCTCAGCCAGCTTCTGGAGCCTGTTTAAAGCGACTCGAGCGAAGACTTTCCCGACTATGCTGAGCACGGAGATTCCACGGTAGTTGTTGCAGTCACCGCAGTCACCCTTGTTCTTATAGAGTGTGATGATATTGGCATCGCGCATGTCCTGTGGTACTGCTCCCTCGTCCCAGCACAGGCAAAGCAGTTCGTACAGTGCTGAATGTATAGCAGGCTTGGCACTCGTGATGATTTCAGGGGTAATGCTGTCCTTCCCAGGGGCTTTTCCGCTGGCGAGAGAATCAATGGCATCACTGAGTTCCGATTTTGTTGGCTGTCCGTCCAGCTCATTTCCCGGCGGAGCAGCAGGAGAAGGTAGCGACTCTTCGGTGGGTGAGTGAAGGCATCAGGAGCTGTGTTTTAAAAGTAAGTACTTACTGTTTTACTTACTGTTTTCCTTGTCTTTGAGTTTCTTTTGGCGCCGGAGGAACCGGAAGCTGGTCGGCAGCGAGGACTCCTGGGTAGGTATTTTCCTTAAAGGTGCGGAGCTCCGTGGACTCGGCCTCATTTCCCGGCGGAGCAGCAGGAGAAGGTAGCGACTCTTCGGTGGGTGAGTGAAGGCATCAGGAGCTGTGTTTTAAAAGTAAGTACTTACTGTTTTACTTACTGTTTTCCTTGTCTTTGAGTTTCTTTTGGCGCCGGAGGAACCGGAAGCTGGTCGGCAGCGAGGACTCCTGGGTAGGTATTTTCCTTAAAGGTGCGGAGCTGAGTAAACCCGAGCCACTACACATGTAGTGTCTACCACCCATCCTCCTCCTCTAACCTAATAATAAGACCCTTTTTACCCTCCTCCTCTAACCAAAAAGGACTGAGCAGGTAAGCTATTTACTGTTTTTGTTAATATCTATAGTTGTACTTAACTAAGGGGTAATTGAATAAAAGAAATGGCAGCCAGTGTAGTGTATTGCTCCTCCTGCAGAATGTTCGAGGTGAGGGAAACCTCCGGTGGCCCTGCCGACTTCACCTGCTGGAAGTGCATCCGTCTCCAGCTCCTATCAGACCGTGTTAGGGAATTGGAGCTGGAGCTGGATGAACTGAGGATCATTCGGGAAGCTGAGGGGTTGATAGATAGAAGCTACACGGAGGTCGTTACTCCACAAATCAAAGGCAGCTGGGTAACAGTTAGAGGTGGGAAGAGGTCAGTGCAGGGATCTCCTGTGGTCGTTCCCCTCAACAACAAGTATACAGTTTTAGATACTGTTGGGGGGGACGGCCTATCGGGGGCAGGCTGCAGTGACCGGGCCTCTGGCACGGGGTCCTGCACTGTGGCTCAGAAGGGAAGGAGGGAGAATGGGAGAGCACTAGTCATCGGGGACTCGATGGTGAGGAGTACGGACAGGTGGTTCTGTGGGCGCAGGCGAGACGCACGGATGGTTTGTTGCCTCCCTGGTGCCAGGGTCCATGATGTTTGTGATCGCGTCTTCAGGATCCTTAAAGGGGAGGGGGAGCAGCCAGAGGTCGTGGTGCACATTGGCACCAACGACGTAGGAAGGAAGGGTGGCACAGATGTTAGAAGTGAGTTTAGGGAGTTAGGCTGGAAGCTGAAAGCTCGGACGGACAGAGTTGTTATCTCTGGTTTGTTGCCGGCGCCACGTGATAGTGAGGCTAGGAATAGGGAGAGAGCACAGCTGAACACGTGGCTGCAGGAATGGTGTAGGAGGGAGGGCTTCCAGTTCTTGGATAATTGGACTGCATTCTGGGGAAGATGGGACCTGTTCAAACAGGACGGGCTGCATCTGAACCAGAGGGGCACCAATATCCTGGGAGGGAGGTTTGCTAGTACTGTTCGGGAGGGTTTAAACTAGTTTGGGAGGGGGATGGGAACCGGACTTGTAATCCAGGGACCAGTGGGTCCACTCAGAAAGACAAAGAGTGTAGTGAGGTATTGGGGAAGGTAGCACTGTCACAGAGGACAGATGGGCACGGAGAAGGGTTAAAGTGCGTATACTTCAACGCAAGAAGCATCAGGAATAAGGTGAGTGAATTGAAGGCGTGGATGGGCACTTGGGACTACGATGTTGTGGCCATCACTGAAACGTGGATAGGTGAGGGGGAGGAATGGTTTTTGGAGGTACCTGGTTATAGATGTTTTCATAAGATTAGGAATGGTGGTAAAAGAGGTGGGGGGGTGGCATTGTTAGTTAGAAATAGTGTAACAACTGCTGAAAGAATTTTCGAGGAGGATCTGCCGACTGAGGCACTGTGGGTTGAGGTCAGGAACAGGAAAGGAGCAGTCACCTTGATGGGAGTTTTCTATAGGCCCCCCAATAGCAGCAGGGAGGTGGAAGAGCAGATTGGGAAACAGATTTTGGAAAGGAGCAGAAGTCACAGGGTAGTAATTATGGGGGATTTCAACTTCCCAAATATTGATTGGCAACTCTTTAGATCGAATAGTTTGGATGGGGTAGTGTTTGTGCAGTATGTCCAGGAAGCTTTTCTGACTCAGTATGTAGACTGCCCGACCAGAGGGGAGGCAATATTGGATTTGGTACTAGGTAATGAACCAGGGCAAGTGATAGAGCTGTTGGTGGGCGAGCACTTTGGAGATAGTGATCACAATTCTGTAGCATTCACTGTGGTAATGGAGAGGGATAGGTATGTGCAACAGGGCAAGGTTTACAATTGGGGGAAGGGTAGATATGATGCTGTCAGGCAGGAACTGAGGAGCATAAGTTGGGAGCATATGCTGGCAGGGAAGGGCACGGTCGAAATGTGGAACTTTTTCAAGGAGCAGATAGTAGGGGCCATTGATAAGCATGTCCCTGTCAGACAGGGAAGGGATGGTCATGTGAGGGAACCGTGGTTGACAAGAGAGGTTGAGAGTCTTGTTAGGAAGAAGAAGGATGCGTATATAAAGTTGAGGAAAAAGGGCACAGGCATAGCTCTGGAGGGATACAAGATGGCCAGGAAGGATCTGAAGAAAGGGATTAGGAGAGCTAAGAGAGGGCATGAAAAATGCTTGGCGGGTAGGATAAAAGAAAACCCCAAGGCCTTTTACGCGTATGTCAGAAATATGAGGATGACTAGGGGGACCATAGGTCCGGTCAAGGACAATAGCGGGAGACTGTGTGTTGAGCTGGAAGAGATAAGTGAGGTTTTGAATGAGTACTTCTCTTCGGTATTTACGAATGAGAAGGGGTGTATTACTGAAGAGGACGGTGTGAAACAGACTGGTAAGCTCGAGGAAGTGCTCGTTAGGAGGGAAGATGTGTTGGGGTTTTTGAATAACTTGAAGATAGACAAGTCTCCCGGGCCTGACGGGGTATATCCAAGGATGTTATGGGAAGCAAGGGATGAAATTGCAGAGCCGCTGGCAATGATCTTTTCATCTTCTCTGCTGACGGGGGTGGTACCAGGTGATTGGAGGGTGGCAAATGTTGTGCCCCTGTTCAAGAAAGGGAATAGGAACAACCCTGGGAATTACAGGCCAGTTAGTCCTACTTCGGTGGTAGGCAAGTTGATGGAAAAGGTGCTGAGGGATAGGATTTCTGAGCATCTGGAAAGACACTGCTTGATTCGGGACAGTCAGCACGGTTTTGTGAGGGGTAGGTCTTGCCTCACAAGCCTGATTGAATTCTTTGAGCAGGTGACCAAGCAAGTGGATGAGGGTAAACCAGTGGATGTGGTGTACATGGATTTTAGTAAGGCATTTGATAAGGTCCCCCATGGTAGACTTATGGAGAAAGTCAGGAGGCATGGGATAGTGGGGAATGTGGCCAGTTGGATTAAGAATTGGCTAACTGATAGAAGGCAGAGAGTGGTCTTAGATGGTAAATACTCAGCCTGGAGCCCAGTTACCAGTGGCGTGCCGCAGGGATCAGTTCTGGGTCCTCTCCTGTTTGTGATTTTTATTAACGACTTGGATGAGGAAGTCGAAGGGTGGGTCAGTAAATTTGCAGATGATACAAAGGTTGGTGGAGTTGTGGATACCGAGGAGGGCTATTGTCGTCTGCAAAGGGACTTGGATAGGTTGCAGTGCTGGGCTGAAAAGTGGCAGATGGAGTTTAACCCTGAAAAGTGTGAGGTCGTCCATTTTGGAAGGACAAACATGAATGCAAAATACTGGGTTAACGGTAGGGTTCTTGGGCATGTGGAGGAGCAGAGAGACCTTGGGGTCTATGTGCATAGATCATTGAAAGTTGCAACTCAAGTGGATAGGGCTGTGAAGAAGGCATATGGGGTGTTAGCGTTCATTAGCAGAGGGATTGAATTTAAGAGCCGTGAGGTGATGATGCAGCTGTACAGGACCTTGGTAAGGCCTCATTTGGAGTACTGTGTGCAGTTCTGGTCGCCTCATTTTAGGAAGGATGTGGAAGCCTTGGAGAGGGTGCAGAGGAGATTTACCAGGATGTTGCCTGGAATGGAGAATAAGTCTTACGAGGAAAGGCTGAACATTCTAGGCCTCTTCTCATTAGAAAGGAGAAGGATGAGGGGTGACATGATAGAGGTTTATAAGATGATCAGGGGAATAGATAGGGTAGACAGTCAGAAACTTTTTCCCCGGGTGGAGCAAAGCGTTACAAGGGGTCATAAATTTAAGGTGAAGGGTGGGAGATATAAGGGGGATGTCAGGGGAAGGTTCTTTACCCAGAGAGTGGTCGAGGCATGGAATGCCTTGCCCGGGGAAGTTGTTGAGTCAGAAACTTTAGGGACTTTCAAAAGGCTTTTGGATAGGTATATGGATAAAGGAGAATGATGGGGTATAGATTAAATTGTCCTTGACAGAGGACAAAGGATCGGCACAACATTGTGGGCCGAAGGGCCTGTTCTGTGCTGTATGTTCTATGTTCTATGTTCTATGTTCTCATCCATGACTGGCAGAGACTGGGCTGCATTGCGGGCGGTCTCAGTGACAACATTTTCCCTGGAGTACAATTGAAGATAATGTTCCACCCAGCAGTCCATTTGCTTGTGTCGGTCAGTGAATGTGTCCATTGATTTAGATTTGAGGGGGCAATCTTCATGATAGTTGGCCCTAAAGCCCTCTTAATGACATCATACATTCCTCTGATGTTTCTGGTGTCAGGCCAGCTGAATATGACTGCACAGGTGTTGCCAGTCGTCATTTGTGCAGCGCCTGGCTGTTCTTTCTGCAGTGCTTCTGGCTACTTTAAGTGCTATGGATGTTAACTCGCTGGGGGCTTTCTTGTCGTTCAACAGTGCAATGCATTAGCGGCTATGACAGGTTCCAGCTCTTCAATGTGAGATTGAAACCAGTCTGCATTCCACTTCACACATTTGCCATAGGTGGTCATTGCTGAGTCATTGATGGCGTCTCTGATGTGGGCCTACTTGGTATCTGCATCCCCTGTGGGAGTGTGTTGAAGGGCTTTTTCAAGTGAAATTAGAAACTTACGTAAAAGCGGTGGATGAGAAATTCTGCTCATGTTGATGCACGGGCAGCCCTTCTGCTTGGAGTGATGCAGCTTCTTTGGTTTGAGGCTAACCTTGCTGCATACCAGGGAGTGGTCAGTGTTGCCGGCCGCACTGTGGAAGCTGCGAGTGATTTGAATGCTATTTAGAGAGGTTCACCTTGTGATGATGATGTCCAGCTGATGCCAACGGTGTGATGTTGGGTGCCTCCAAGAAACCAGGTGACAGGATTTAGTGTAAAAGAATGAGTTGGTGATGCAGAGGTTATGATAGTTTCATAACTCAAGCAGACTCTGACCATTCTTATTCATCCTGCCAGTGCCATACCACCCATGCAGGAGGGCCATGAGTCATGGTTGGCCCCAACCCTAGCACTAAAGTCCCCCAGCAGGAACAGGTGTTCGGTGTTGGGGATGCTACTAATAATATTATGGAGTTCAAAGAACAAACAACAAAGAAAATTACAGCACAGGAACAGGCCCTTCGGCCCTCCAAGCCTGCGCCGATCCAGATCCTCTATCTAAACCTGTCGCCTATTTTCTAAGGGTCTGTATCTCTTCGCTTCCTGCCCATTCATGTATCTGTCTAGATACATCTTAAAAGATGCTATCGTGCCCGCGTCTACCACCTCCGCTGGCAACGGATTCCAGGCACCCACCACCCTCTGCATAAAGAACTTTCCACGCATATTCCCCCTAAACATTTCCCCTCTCTCTTTGAACTCATGACCCCTAGTAATTGAATCCCCCACTCTGGGAAAAAGCTTCTTGCTATCCACCCTGTCTATACCTCTCATGATTTTGTACCCTCGTCGAAGGGTCTTAAGCTTCAGGTGGGGAGCAGATTGTTGGAGGATAGATGCTGAGAAGGTGTACTTGAATAGAAGCGGTGAACAGACGGATGGACAGTATGCATTCCGAGCCATTTGCAGGTGGCTCGATCATGCTGAGCAAAGAGTTTCTGATGGCGAAGCCCACTCCATGCTGTCTTGGTTCTTCAGGATACCTACCCTGCCAGAAGAAGGTGTAGTCTTGCTCTCTGAGAGATCCGCTTGCAGGGAGGCATGTCTCCTGAAGTGCTGCAACGTCTACTTTGAGTCTACTGAGCTTGTTGTTAATGTTCCGAAGAAGGGTCGCTGACCCGAAACGTTAACTCTGCTTCTCTTTCCACAGATGCTGCCAGACCTGCTGAGTGATTCCAGCATTTCTTGTTTTTGTTTCAGATTTCCAGCATCCGCAGTATTTTGCTTTTATATTATCGTTGTTAATGATGGCGGTCTTCCGAGAATAATTGATTTGTGTAAGGTTTTTCGACAGGCCAGGACGCATAGTTCTGACGTTCCAGCTTGCAAAACGAAGGCCTGGTACCTTCTTTCCGTTTTTGGTCTTTATATACGGATAAAAAGCCTTGGGATTTTCCTTAATCCTGTTTGCCAATGACTTTTCATGACCCCTTTTAGCACTCCTGACTCCTTGCATAACTTCCTTCCTCCTGTCTTTATATTCCTCAAGGGATCCGTCTGTTCCTAGCCTTCCAGCCCTTATGAATGTTTCCTTGTTCTTTTTGACTAGGCTTACAATATCACACGTTATCCAAGGTTCCCGAAACTTGCCAAACTTATCCTTCTTCCTCACAGGAGCATGCTGGTCCTGGGTTCTAATCAACTGATGTTTGAAAGACACCCACATGTTAGATGTTGATTTACCCTCAAACAGCCGTCCCCAGTCTAAATTCTTCAGTTCCTGCCTAATATTGTTATAATTAGCCTTCCCCCAATTTAGCACCTTCACCCAAGGACTACTCTTATCCTTATCCACAAGTACCTTAAAACTTATGGAATTATGGTCACTGTTGCCGAAATGTTCCCCTACTGAAACTTCGACCACCTGGCCGGGCTCATTCCCCAATACCAGGTCCAGTACGGCCCCATCCCTAGTTGGACAATCTCCATATTGTTTCAAGAAGCCTCCTGGATGCTCCTTATAAATTCTGGCCCATCCAAGCCCCTAGCACTACGTGAGTCCCAGTCTATATGGGGGAAGTTAAAATCACCCACCACTACAACCCTGTTTCCTTTACATCTTTCCAAAATCTGTCTATATATCTGCTCCTCTACCTCCCGCTGGCTGTTGTGAGGCCTGTAGAAAACCCCCAACATCCTGACTGCACGCTTCCTATTCCTGAGCTCCACCCATATTGCCTCGCCTCATGACCCCTCCGAGGTGTTCTCCCGCAGTACAGCTGTGATATTCTCCTTAAGCAGTAATGCAACTCCCCCATCCCTTTTATATCCCCCTCTATCCCGCCTGAAGCTTCTAAATCCTGGAACATTTAGCTGCCAATCCTGTCCTTCCGTCAACCAAGTCTATGTAATGGCAACAACATCATAGCTCCAATTACTAATCCAAGCTCTCGGTTCATCTGCCTTACCTGTTATACATCTCGCATTGAAACAAACGCACTTCAGACCACCAGTCCCGCTGTGCTCCGCAACATCTCCTTGCCTGCTCTTCCTCTTAGTGTTACTGGCCTTATTTTCTAGTTCCCCCTCATTTATTTCAATTGCTGACCTACTGCTCTGGCTCCCACCCTCCTGCCACACTAGTTTAAACCATCCTGAGTGACGCTAGCAAACGTCACAGCCAGGATATTTGTGCCCCTCCAGTATAGATGCAACCCGTCCTTCTTGTACAGGTCCTATATGTCCCTGAAGAGATCCCAATGGTCTAGATATCTGAAACCGTCCCTTCTACACCAGCTGTTCAGCCACATGTTTAGCTGCACTATCTTCCTATGTCTAGCCTCACTGGCACGTGACACAGGGAGTAATCCCAAGATTACAACCTTGGAGGTCCTGTCTTTTAACATTCTACCTAACTCCCTAAACTCCCCCTGCAGGACCTCGTCACTCTTCCTGCCTATGTCGTTGGTACCGATGTGTACCACAACCTCTGGCTGTTCACCCTCCCGCTTCAGAATGCCCCCTGTCCGTTCAGAGACATCCTTGACCCTGGCACCAGGGAGGCAACATACCATCCTGGAGTCTCTTTCACGTCCGCAGAAGCGCCTATCTGTGCTCCTGACCATAGACTCCCCTATAACTATTGTTCTTCTGTGCTTTGTCACTCCCTGCTGAACAACAGTGCCAGGCGTGGTGGTACTGCTCTGGCTGCTGCTGTTTTCCCCTGAAAGACCATCACCCCAACAGTATCCAAAACGGTATACTTGTTAGAGAGGGGGATAGCCACAGGGGATTCCTGCACGGACTGCCTGCCCCTTCTAGCGGTCACCCATCTATCCGCCTGCATCTTGGGTGTAACCACTTCTCTAAAACTCCTGTCTATGACACTTTCTGCCACCTGCATGCTCCTAAATGCATCCAGTTGCCGCTCCAACTGATCCATGCTGTTTGTGAGGAGCTGCAACTGGGTACACTTCCTGCAGATGTAGTCGTCCGGAACCCTGGAAGCGTCACGGACCTCACACCTCTCACAGGTGAAGCACTTCACACCTCTAACTGTCATTTCTAGCACTAATCAATAAATTACTTTAAAATTATTTTAAATACTTATTAAATCCTTACTAAATTGTTATAATTAACTATATGGTCCCTAGTGCTAGATTCCTACTATAAATATTAAGTGCTCACTAAATACAGCAATCTCCTACCTCTGGTTTAGTTACTATACTTATTAATTATTTAATTAGTGTTTTCATCAATTTTTATCAATGTTTTTTTTCAAATACAGTAAAAATTCCCTACCACACAATCAGGTCACAGCTTTCCTGTGAAGTCACTTTCAGTTTTTTTTTTACCAGAGGTAAGTTTTTTTATACTTACCAGTCTGGAACTCCGCCCTCCGAGTCTTCTCCCAGTCAACTGTGCTCTTTGGAAGTTCTCGGCTCCCCTCACTCTGAAGACAGGTAGGAAATGAAAGGAGCTCCTCACTCCATCCTCACCGAACTTCCTCAGTTCCCAAACTTCCACTATAGCACTCTAATGCAACCCAAGTCAGCACTCCAGAGCAAACAAAGTCAGCACTGTAAGATGGCTCACTTTTGTACTGAATGACTCTAGCCCCTGAAAACTGGTTTAAGCCAATTCTCTAATTAAAAAGGTGCAGCTGCAAGCAGAGCGTGAGTGAGCCCTGTTTAAAGCTGGTCTGAAAGTCACCTTCTCCGACCCTAACAGCAACTGTTAAGTTAATCTGCTAAATAAAAGACAGATTAGATTTAAGATAAAATTAATCCTTAATTATCCTCAGTTACCAGACTTCCACTATAGCACTCTAATTCAACCCAAGTCAGCACTCCAGTGCAAACAAATGCAAGAGTCACCAGAACAATTCCCAGGATTTCTGCAAAACCCAGATATTCTATTCTCTTCGGTATACATTGATCATTCTGATCATTGGACCAGTAAAGGAAAGGACATTTGATGCAGTCTATGGAATCTAAGAGAAAATAAGAAAATAATGAAAAAAAAATTCATTTCTGATAGCACGGAAGACATTTGCTGAAACATGTATATTGAAAGTAAAATCTGCATCAACTTACCTGTACTGTTACTAATTTCCCCATCCACACAGTCAAAGCAACAGACTGGTTGCCCTTTTCTCGCCGTTTTTCTTGATCCAGGAGAACAACTTTCAGAGCACACTGCATGGGGGATCTTCAATGAAGGAAACGCTGCAGACAATGTACTTCGGATTCAACACCAGTTCTTTCCCCAAAGGAACAGACCCATTATAATGTCCAACTATATTTACTGCCAGGCTGCCGTTTGTATTGATTTGCAAATTTACAAAGTCGTACCCGGCTACTGGATTGCCATTGTCATCAAAATACGCGTTCTCACCAGTTTTCGTTGTGAAGTGTATGGACTTCATGAAATGGAGAAGCTTTAGAAAACTTCTCTGCAACCAAAGGTACTTTTCATACAATAATCAATCAATATTTCCAAAACATTACTTCACGGTTTTTCCACTTGATTTTGCAATTAAAGTGAATTAAATTAATTAGGTTAGATGACCTAAATTCCACGGTTTAAAGTCTGTAACATATGCACACGTATTATTTATAAAAGGCCCTTGGCCATTTTCACATCAATACATGCTGTGCAGTGCGTGTGCGAAGGTATAAACTGCTTTATATACATTGTAGGAACCTCCATCCAAGTTGGGTCAGTATAGACGTTGTATATTTCATGAAAAGTTTCATTTCCAGTACACTGAGGGAGCTGAGAAGATTCTACTCGGCTTGTAGTGTTATCCAATATTAGAGAGTTTCCCAAAACTCCCTTACTAAACTGTTACCAGGAAACAGAGAAGGATGAACCTTGATACGGAAGTACCGCAGTCCTGGGAGTTCTACCGCACGCACCGCTGTACCGATTTTCCCAGTAAGGAATCTCGATCTTTTATCTGGAGCAATAATATCTGCTGTAATCCAACCTTCACTTCCTATCCATTGTATTCCAGTGAGGTTCTGCCGTAAAATCTCGTCAAATAAAACGGGCATTTCCCACGATGATGCAAAAGCCACCACGACTTTTGTAGTTGACTCTTTTATCACGTTGACAATTCGCATAACGTTTTCTGCAGGATCCGCTGTGGAAAACGATTCGGAGAAGGCAACGCATATGCCGAAACTCACGGCAGCTTCAATAAACGCTTTCGTTCCCGATCTGCCAAAGTCATTGTTGCTGCTAATGGTTCCAATCCAAGTCCATCCAAACCTCTTCACAAGTTGAACCAATGCCTTGGATTGATGGTAATCACTTGGTATTGTTCTTTTTAAAGTCGGATATTCGTTCCTATTACTGAGACATACACACGTGGAAAAGTAACTAATCCTCAGTCAATGAAATACGGAACTATTAAGGAGATAATTTGCATGCGGGTGAGATAAGCATATTTAGAGGCGATGTCTGTACTTTAAATATACTTCCAGGTTTGCATCTAGTAATTAATTGGTTCAAATTGTTTGATAGTGACTGCAGTAATTTCACCGAATCTCACCATTGGCATTTTAAATAGACCCATTATTCTTGCCACTGCGATAGCTGCTGAGTATCCATCGCAACCAACAATACCTGCAACATTGAGACACCCGTTGCAGACTCGACCCACATATGTTTCTTCCTGCCCATTAACGAGAGCCAGAGCGACTTTTGTTGCCATCTTTGGGGATGCGCAGTCATCCTGAAGCCTGCAGCCCAAAGTAATGTTGGGGAGAATTGTCTCAAGAATAAAGAACAAACAACAAAGACAATTACAGCACAGGAACAGGCCCTTCGGCCCTCCAAGCCTGCGCCGATCCAGATCCTCTATCTAAACATGTCGCCTATTTTCTAAGGGTCTGTACCTCTTTACTTCCTGCCCATTCATGTATCTGTCTAGATACATCTTAAAAGACGCTATCGTGCCCGCGTCTACCACCTTCGCTGGCAACGTGTTCCAGGCACCCACCACCCTCTGTGTAAAGAACTTTCCAGGCATATCCCCCCTAAACTTTTCCCCTCTCACTTTGAACTCATGACCCCTAGTAATTGAATTCCCCCACTCTGGGAAAAAACTTCTTGCTATCCAACCTGTCTATACCTCTCATGATTTTGTACACCTCAATCAGGTCCCCCCTCAACCTCTGTCTTTCTAATGAAAATAATCATCCTTGTTTATTTCCTCTATTGCATAAAGCATGGCCTGCGCACGGCGAAAGTACTTTAATCTAAAACTGAGGGGCAAACACAGTTGGCATTTAGAGAACGTCATAATATTTAACAATATTTGTAAAGCAAAGAACAGTGAGATCCACATTCTAATCCATTCTCTAGGTATTATTTTCTTGGATTTATCAGTGACGATGTTGTATTAAGAGCACCTAGTTTCGGTTTCTATTTATGTGCAGTACAAATTGCTTGTTCGAAAGCCTGCACTCATTGTAAATTTTAAACGATGTAGCAGTTCAGAGTAGTTGACATCCTGAACCCGAATACAATATAAAAGAAACAAATGTCGCAAAATGTCACTCACAATGTACTACATATATGAGCATATTTGCGAACATGATTTTCATTTAAAAGTTAGTCGAAACTGAGTGTGCATTTACAGAATTGAACTGACCTTCCACATTTGGTTTCTTCTTGTGGTTTTCGAAATAACTCGATCTTCTCAAACTTGGCCAAGTGAATGGGAAACAACCCTCCGAGCACAACATCCCCATCCTTCGATATGTTGGGCAGATGGAATCGTTTCCGAAGGGTGCAGGTTAGCTCATCTGACCCCCATGCAAAAGGCCTCATCATCAGCACTCCCAAAATAAGCTGAAACATCGCTGTGTTGAAGCTAATTATTATTAATTGTCTTGCAATACGATAAAGATATTGCTTATGTTCTTCATATAGGAATGTAAAATGAATTGATCGAGCATTGGATTCAAAATTTCGAAAGAAATAATCTCAGGAGGGAGCTTTGTTTTCCGATTTGTAATTGAGGCTGCCTTCGGGAAATTAATAAATATCTCAAGAGAATACTAATGCCTCTGTGACAGCGAAATACTTCATAACATCCCTGTCTCATTTTCTAAGTGATCACTGCATGATTCACATGTAAGCGCATTTTTGTCTCCTTGGTGGGTAGGGGGGCGTCACTGTCAAAGCCAGCGTTTGTTAACAATCTATAATTGCCCTTGCCAACAGAGTGGCTTGCTAGGCCACTTCAGAGGGCAGTTAAGAGTCAACCACATTACTGTCAGTCTGGAGCCCCATGTGGGCCAGACGAGGAAAGGACAGCAGATTTACGTCCCTCAGTAACATTAGTGACGCAGATGGGTTTTACTGAGATGACTTTTCAATTCCTGATTTTTTATTAAAAGAACATTTATTACTTCAATTTAAGCTCCACCAGTCTCCATGGTCGGATTTGGACATGTATCTCAAGGGCATTACGTGGAATGCAATGGGCTGCACAGTGGTGCAGTGGTTAGCACCGCAGCCTCATAGCTCCAGAGACCCAGGTTCGATTCTGGTTACTGCCTGTGCAGAGTTTGCAAGCTCTCCCTGTGTCTACGTGGGTTTTTGCTGGGTGCTCTGGTTTCCTCCCACATCCAAAAGACTTGCAGTTGATAGGTAAATTGGCCGTTGTAAATTGCCCCTAGTGTAGCGAGGTTATAGGAAATATGGGATTACTCTCGGGTTAGTATAAATGGGTGGTTGTTGGTCAGCACAGACTCGGTGGGCCGAACACTAGTTCAGTGACATCACCACCAACGCCACCTTGCTACGTACATTCACGATAGCTGCCTATACCGCCCAGTGTTTAGAAGAATGAGAGGCAATCTCATTGAAGCATGTAAGTTGCATGTTGGAAGGATGCTCCCCCTTGGGTGAGGATTCTATTACGAGAGTTCAGAGACTAAGAATAAGGGTTTGCCATTTAGAACTGAAATGGGGTGAAATATCTTCACTCAAAGAGCTGTGAACCTTTGGAATTTTCTATCCCAGCCGGCTGTGGATGCTCAGTCATTCTAGGTACATCCACAGTGCTGTGAGGAAGGGAGTTCCAGGATTTTGACTCAGCGACAGTGAAGGAACAGCGATGTAGTTCCAAGTCAGGATGGTGTGTGACTTGGATTGCAACTTGCAGGTGGTGGTGTTCCATGCATTTGCTTCCCTTGACCTTCTAGTTAGTAGTGGTCGCAGGTTTGGAAAGTGCTGTCTCAGGAGACTTGGTGTGTTGCTGCAGTGCATCTTGAAAATGATACACACAGCTGCCACTGTGCATCCGTGGTGGAGGGAGTGAATGTTTGTGGATGGGGTTCCAATCAAGCGGGCTACTTTGTCCTCGATGGTGTCGAGTTTCTTGAGTGTTGTTGGGGCTGCACCCATCCAGGCAAGTGGAGAGTATTCCATCACACTCGCGACCTATGCCTTGTAGATGGTAGACAGGCTTTGGGAGTCCTAAGGTGAGTTTCTTGCCGCAGGATTCCAAGCCTCTGACCTCCTCTTGTAGCCACTGGCTACTGCAGTTCAGTTTCTGGTCAATGGTAACACCGAGGATGTTGATATTGGGGAATCAGCGATGGTAATGTCATTGAATGTCAAGAGGAGATGGTTAGATTCTCTTTTGTTGGAGATGGTCATTGCCTGGCACTTTCGTGGCACGAACGTCCCCATCCCTGAACTGATGATTGAAGGAAGGTGATTGATGAAGCAGCTAAAGATGGTTGGGCCTCGGGCACTACACTGAGGAGCTCCTGAAGTGATTTCCTGGAGCTCAGATGATTGACCTCCAACAACCACACGCATCTTCCTTTGCCTTAGGTCCGACTCCAACCAGTGGAGAGTTTTCCCCCTGATTCCCATTGACTTCAATTTCTCTAGGGCTCCTTGATGCCATATTCAGTCAAATGGTGCCTTGATGTCAAGGGCTGTCACTCTCACCTCACCTTTTGAGTTCAGCTCTTTTGTACATGTTTGAACCAAGGCTGGAATGAGGTCAGGAGCTGAGTGGCCTTGGCGGAACACAAACTGAGCGTCACTGAGCAGGTTATTGCTCAGCAAGTGCTGCTTGATGACACTGTTGATGACACCTTCCATCACTTGACTGATGAGTGAGAGTAGGCAGATGGGGCGGTAATTGGCCGGGTTGGATATGTCTGGCGTTTTGTGCATAGGGCATACCTGGGCAATTTTCCACATTACCAGTGCTGTAGGTGTACTGGAACAGTTTGGCTAGGGGCGTGGCAAGTTCTGGAGCACAGGTCTTTAGTACTATTGACGAATATTGTCAGGGCTCATAGCCTTTGCAGTATCCAGTGCCTTCAGTCGTTTCTTGATATCATGCAGAGTGAATCGAATTGTCTGATGTCTGTCCTCTGTGATGCTGGGAACTTCAGGAGAAGGCTCAGATGAATCATCAACTCGGCACTTCTGGCTGAAAATTGTTGCAAATGCTTCTGCCTTATCTTTCGCACTGATGTGCTAGACTCCCCCATCATTGAGGATGGGGATATTTGTGGAGCTACCTCCTCCAGTTTGTTGTTTAATTGCCCACCACCATTCACGGCTGGATGTGGCAGGACTGCAGAGCTTAGATCTGATCCATTGGTTATGGGATCACTTAGCTCTGTCTATCGAATGCTGCTTATGCAGTTTGGCAAGCAAGTAATACTCTGTTGTAGCTTCACTAGGCTGACACCTCATTTTGAGGTATGCTTGGCTACTCCTGGCATGCCCTCCTGCGCTCTTCATTGAACCAGGGTTGGTCTCCTGCCTTGATGGAAATGGTAGAGTGTGGGATCTGCCGGCCATGAGGTTACAGATTGTGATTCAGTACAATTCTGCTGCTGCTGCTGATGGCCCACAGAGCATCATGAATGCCCAGTTTCGCATTGCCAAATCTGTTTGAAATCTATCCTATTTAGCATGGTGATAGTGCCACACAACAGGATGGATGGTATCCTCAATGTGAAGGCGGGACTTTGTCTCCACAAGGACTGTGCGGTGGTCGTTCCTACCAATACTGTCATGGATAGATGCTACTGCGGCATGCAGATTGGTGAGGACGAGGTCAAGTATGTTTTTCTCTCTTGTTAGTTCCCTCTCCCCCTGCCGCACACCCAGTCTAGAAGCTATGTCCTTCAGTACACCACCACCTCGGTCGGTAGTGGTGCTACCGAGCCACTGCTGGTGATGGACATTGATGTCCCCCTCCCAGAGTACATTCTGCGCCCTTGCCACCCTCAGTGCTTCTTCCAAGTGGTGCTCAACATGGAGAAGTACTGACTCATCAGCAGAGGGAGGGCGGTAGTAATCAGCAGGATATTTGCTTGCCCATATTTGACCTGATGCCATGAGACTTCATGGGGACCGGAGTCGATTTTGAGTACTCGCAGGCCAAGTGCCTCCCAACTGTATACCACTGTGCTGCCACCTCTGCTGGGTCTGTCATGCCAGTAGTACAGGACATACCCAGGGATAATGATTGCAGTGTCCCGGACATCATCTGTAAGGTATGATTCTGAGAGTATGACGATGTCAGGCTGTTGCTTGACCAGTTTGTGGGACAGCTTTCCCAACTTTTGCACAGGCCAGTGTTTATGCTCCACACGAGCCTCCTCTCACCATTATTCATCTAACAGCATTGACTTAAACTTCTATTCCTTCCTCTCATTCTACCCACCCCCACCCCCTAACCCCAACCCCCTCTCTCACTCTTTCTCTGTCTGTCTGTCTCTCTCATGTGCTTACCTAGCTTCCCCTTAAACCTATTTATGCCATTCCCTCAAATACACGTCAAGATACTGATTTCCACATTCCAACCACTCACTGGGTAAAGAGCATTCTCCTCAATTCACTACTGGATTTGTTAGTGGCTATCTTATATTTATGGCCCCTCGTCCTGACCTCACCTGCAAGTGCCCCTCTACGTCTACCTATCAAACCATTTCATAATCTTTAAAACGTCTATCAGGCTTCCCCCGCTCCCCACTCTACCCTCCACCAGTCTTCTCTTTTCTAAAGAGAAAATTCCCGAGCCTGATCATTCTTTCCGGATACCTAGAATCTCTCATTTCTGATTTCACTCCAGAAAAAAAATTGCACCTTGTTCAGTGCCTTTATATGCCAACAAAACATGTTCACTGTACCATAAGTGTTTTTTAATTAAGATTTTATTCAAATTTAGCATGTACTGCGTTATTGTTTCAATTCTTTTCCTCTAGAAATGAAATCCAGTGCATTGATTTTTTTTCAATCTTTATCAATCTGCATTGCTACTTCGAGTGCTTTCTGTATCAGTACCCTGAAATCCCTCCGTTACTCTACCCGCTTTCGACATTTTCTTTCCAAGGAGTATGTGGCCTCCTTATTGTTTATAACTAAATATTCTACCTCATATAATATCTATATCCTTTCTCATCCAAGTATATCTACCTTTCTTCCTCGTTAGAATGAAACAGCCAGCTCATTTGTATTTCATACATGGAGACCAGACACCAATCCCACCTCCCACCTCACACCAAGCCTGCTTCCAGCCACAGTGTAAAGGCCTCTAGTGATGCGCAGCAGTCTCTGGACCCCAATTTGAGCAACACTGATCTAGACCACCAACTAGTATGAAAGAGGCAGAGGAGAAAATTAAGAGGCAAATATAGAATGATGCAAGAATTACAGGGCAGTGATCATTGGGGCCTCAAAATTCTTAATATAGATTAGGGTTATAAAAATGTAAATAGCAAGGTGGGAAAGAAATCCTGAAATGTGTATGAGCACTTTCTTGATCAATGTGCTTGCAACCCAATGAGGAAGGAAAAAGTGCTGCATCGAGTTCATCCTTTCTGCATCCAGCATGTCAAGGCCCCTCAGGACCTTACACGTTTCAATCATGTCGCCTCTTACTCATCTAATTTCCAGCAAGTACAGGCCTAGCCTGTCCAATCATCCCTCGTAAGACAGCCCGTCCATTCCAGGTATTAGTCTCATAAACCTCCTCTGTACAATCTCCAATTCATTTCCATCCTTCCTTAAATAAGGAGACCCGGACTGTACTGTGTCCTCCAGATGTGGTCTCACCAATGTCCTGTATAGTTGAAGCATAACCTCCATACTTTTGTATTCAATTTCCCTCACAATAAACAATAACATTCTATTAGCTTTCCTAATTACGTGCTGTAACTGCATTCTAATCTATTGTGATTCATGCAATAGGACACAGAGATCCCTCTGCAACTCAGAGCGATGCAATTTCTCACCATTTCGATAATATGCTTCCTGCTTTATTCTTCCTGCCAAAGTGGACAATTTCACACTTTCCCACATCATACACCATTTGCCAGGTCTGTGCCCACTCACTTACCTCTCTCTATCCCTTTGTAGTGTCCTTATGTCTTTCTCACACGTTGCCTTCCTACCTATCTTTGTGTAATCAGCAAATTTAGCAACCATAGCTTCGGTCCCTTCATCTAAGGCATTGATATCAATTGTAAAAGGTTGAGGTCCCAGCACAGATCCCTGTGGCATACCATTCATTTCATCTTGCCAACTAGAAAATGGCCCATTTATGCCTACTCTCTATTCCCTGTTAGCTAATCAACCTTCTATCCATGTTAACCCCGACACCATGAGCTTTTATTTTCTGCAATAAGCTTTGCTGTGGCACCTTATCAAATGCCCTCTGGAAAGCTAAGTTCAATACATCCTCCGGTTCCCCTTTATCCACAGCACATGTAACTCCCTCAAAGAACTCCAATAAATTGGTTCAACTTGATATCCCTTTCAAAAAACCACATTTACTCTGCCTGATTTCCTTGGGTTTTTCTCACATTTTCCCTCAAACAGATGGTAAGTAAACTCGCCTGCACTTTCCTGCTTTCTGTCTCCCTCTATTTTTGAATAAAGGTTACATTCGCTATTTTCCAATCTAACGGAACCTTCCCTGAATCTAGGCGATTTTGGAAACTTAAAAATGACGCATCTACTATCTCACTAGCCACTTCTTTTAACACTCTAGGATGAAGTCCATCAGGATCCGGGAACTTGTCATCCCACAGCTCCAACAGTTTATTCAGTACCACTTCCCTGGTGATTCAATTTTCTTGAGTTCCTCTCTCCCTTTCATTTCCTGACTTACTGCTAATACTGGGATGTTACTTGTATCCTCAATAGTGAAGACCGATGCAAAGTGCCTGTTTAATTCATCTGCCATCTCCATATTATCCATTATTAATCCCCCAGACTCACTTTTTATAGGACCAACGCTCACTTTGTTAATTTTTTCTTGTTTAATTATCAATAGAAACTCTTACTATCTGTATTTATATTTCTAGCTAGCTTCCTGTCCTCTAAATTTATCTTTGTAATCAATCTTTTAGTCATTCTTTGAGTTTTTTAAAATATTCTGTACAATCTTCTTCCCTGCCTCCATCGTTGTGCAGTTATATGATTTCTCTTAAGGTTGATACCATCGTTAACTGTTTTAGTTCACCACGGATGCAGGGGCCCACTCTTGGAATTTTTCTTTCATTAGAATATATCTATTCTGTGTATTCTGAAACATCCCTGTAAATGTCTGCTGCTGCATCTGCATTGACCTATCCCTTAACCTAATTTTCAAGTTCACTTTGGCTAGCTCTGCTTTCATGCCCTCATAATACTTAAACTAGAAGAATGGGGGCTTAAATACATGTTGTTCCAATGTCCCATTTTACCTAACGCCAGTCCTGCTGCTGACTATAACTGTAAAATCTACTTCTTGTTTATAATGTTTGAAAATTCCAAACAAAGCTCTGCAGAACTTCACAGTTGCCACATAGAGCAAACAAAAACAAATGCTGGAACAGCAAATAGACATTTTTGCCACTCTGGCATTTGTGTGCTTCTGCACAAAACAGTCACCCTTAAAAGTAGAATAATGATGCTATGTGCGTAAATTCCTTTACAGTGGAGAAGTATTTGAAACTATCTGGTACTGCCATTGCAAGTGCTCCAGCTGTAACCATAGACGGTGCTCAGTCTAAGAGCAAGGAACAAATGAAGAATGGAAAGTATGAGCACAGTTATACAGAATTTGGATTTATGGAGCTCAGTGATGCACGGACACAATGTACTGTACTTACACAGTTTATCCAACACCTTGCAAAACTAAAGCAGCAACTCCCACAAAGCATTTGGAAAATTAAGATAAATCCAAAGACTTCTTTGAACAAAAAAAAGAAAAATAGAGTCATCAGAAAACTTCAGTGATAAACATATCTTTCGTTCTGGTACTGGCCCTGAAAGTACTCTTCCTAACTGTTGCTCAGGTTACAAATAAACAAGAATGCTCGACCTACCAGACAGGATTTGATTGGATGTGTTGCTTCATAAATGTGCAACAGTGATAGCGAGTGAAAATCAAGCACAAAGGTTGGGGTGCATACCATTTTCTAATGACACAGATAGGAGAAGAATCGAGGCAAGTCCAAGAGATATTAAATAGTAATTGACAAAAAGGCGTTGTTAATGTGGCCAGTTTGCAATTCAGCTCAATGAGACAACTGCAAGTGCATTGCAATTATTCGTTTACATTCGCTATGTTTAGCTGGGGGCAAATTTAGAAGGTTTTCTTTTTTCTCAGATGTTACCAGCATGAGCAACGACTGAGGGAATATTCAACTTACTGGATAATTTCACTGAATCAGAATCACCCAAGTGGGAGAACCACATTGCTGTGTGCACAGACTCTGCTGTCGCTATGACAGGCAATAGGAGTGATCCTGTTACAAGAATAAGTGCCATAAACCCATTGGTAATCATAGTAAATTGTGTGTTACATCGTCAAGCCCTTGCTTCAAAAAAAGATAAAACCCGATTTATATGCTGTTAAATGCAACGATGACAGTGCATTTTGTGAAGTCTGGTCATATGAAATCACGTTTGTTGGCAACGCTGTGTTCCGAAATGGGTGCATGACATCAAAAAATATTATTTCTCAATGACCTACATCGGTTATTTTGAAGCAGTGTCCTAGAAAGAATTTTTGCGCTTCATAAAGAGCTACTGGATTCTTGTTTTCTGTGCACAATCCTGCATTACCTGAAAACATCCCTGACCAATTACAGATTACGAAAGTTGCCTACCTTTCTGACAATTTTAACCTGTTGCGCACAATGAGTGTGTCAACGCAAGCGGCGATACAACTATACACAAAGAGAGTGATAAGGTTGTAACAGTTAGAGAAAAAAATTGAGCTTTGGAAAATTACACTCAACGCAGAAATGTCAGATATGTTCCTGCCACTGACTGAATTTCTGGATGCAAACACAATGACGGTTCAATGTGTAAAAGGACAGATCATTGTTCATCCTACAAAGTTCGTAGAATGCTTTATTATTTACTTTCAAAATTTAAGCACAGCTATGTATGATTGTATTTGGAATCCATTTTCAATGTTTGCTATGTCATCTTGCTGCCTAAGTGGAAAACAGAAGAGTAGCTGATAGCACTGTTCTATGATCGCTCACTGAGAACTAGGTTTCAGGAACAAACAGCTTCCTAGTTTGCTCATCTGTTGCTGCAGAGTACCCAGAATTGGTAAAAGAAGCAATTAAAGTGTTGTTACGTTTTCTAACAAAATACAGTTTTGTAACATCATTTTTGGCTCTGGCAGCAAAGAATAAAAAGTACATGCCCTTTCTGGATGTGGAGAATGATTTACGATGTCATTGTTGAGCAACACATCCATTTCACTGTTATCTGCAAATAAATGCCACTTTTCTTAAAAAGCATTATTAAAACACTCTTTACGTGTAGCGTTTTTATATTGAGTATTGCATATCGTTATAATTTACAGGGGAATTCTTAATTCTAACCAAATATATTCTATATTTTATCCCTTAACTGCATAATCCTGCTCCAGCGATATAACCATTTATTTGATCAATATTATCACTCAAACCCACTTGTTTTTTTTTTCTCTTCCTTATCTTTCATGAATGCCTTGCAACCAGGCATCTTAAGTTCCTAATGATCCCGCTCTTTAAACTAGGTTTTGTTGTTTCCACCACATCATATTCCCATTTGTGGCTTGTGCCTGTAGCTCACTAACGTTATTTTGTATTTCAGGTGCATTTCTCCACATGGACTCCAAAACCATCTTAGACTTCTTTGCATCTTCCCTATCTGAGCCATCATATGTGCGGCAAACACCCATAACGTCAGAGTAGCAAAGCACAGCAGAACAGAGGAGTCTTTAAAAACAGCAAGGGAACTAATAGAAGCGGCAGAGCAACAAAGCACAGCAAAGAGAGGAGCAGCGGTGAGAGGCGGGTTTCTATCGTGAAGTGACGTCACAGAATAAGGAGTCACGTGGGGTGAGTACCCAGTTCAGATGCTAAGTTTTATTGTAATTTAATTAATTCTGCTATTCATTCTTGGGATGTTAGCGTCGCTGGCAATGTCAACATTTATTACCCATCCCTAACTGCCCTTGAGAAAATGTTGGTGATTAACGGTCTTGAACTGCTGCAGTCCACGTGGCATAGATTGTTACAAGTGCTTCCTTTTTTTGCCTTTTTATTGGAGGAATTGGGTTTCAACTCCGAAAAAGAAATTCCATAGATGCTGGAACTTTGTGTTTTTTAAAAGGAGAAGGTCATCAGAAGGTCTTTTGGACTCAGCTTGTAAACAAACAGTTAATAGAAGGCACCTGTTTTCAAATGAATACCCAGCAGGGGCTTTTTTGACTTGGAGAAAGATGTTTACAAAGTAGTGACAGGTCACGATTTGTAGGGGTCAGGAGGCTTGACTCCTGAGATGTTTTTGGTTTCACGTTGGGCAGGCAGTTAGGATATGGACAATGTTTTTAAAAAGACATTTGGAGAAAACTTTCAAGGGTCCAGACCCAACCTCAGTTTGTTCAAGCTCTTTGAAAAGTCTGACAGTTTTCCATCTCATTGACAACCTCTGAGAAGCAAGTGTAAGAAACAGGGTTAAACTGTTGCTGCAGTTTTCCTGGAAAGCCTGCCCAAACTGATGGTCAACATTGCCAGACAAGAACAATTCTAAGAAGATCCCCAGTGTCAACCATCTACGTGTATCTGGGACGCCAACCCAAACGAAAGGTCATCTGACATCGATTTTCCTTCAAGAATTAGCAAGTATCTGGTCAAGGTATTCTTGTTTTGGAACAGAGCTCTAAAGAATTTCTTTTTCAGTTAACTAGTCGGTGTATGTGTGTGTTTATGACTGTGGGGGGCTCAGATAAAAAAGGGAACTTTTATATTTCAATCTGTCTGCTCATGCATTGCTTCATCACTGTGTGTTGTTTTAAAATAATTTGATAATTTTGTTGCTTGTCAAAGAAACCTGATTGGTGTATTTTATTCTGGGATAAACATCGAGTCCATCATTGACCGTATCAGTAACGGGGAAATCTTTTCAATATATATTGTGATCTGTACGGGGTGGAACTAGAAAAACAGTGCACTCTATCCACCTCGGTCGTAATATATAATTGGGGCCTTTGGTGAGATAACCCAAAGCCGATAATATGCAATTGCAAGTGGGTTATCAATAATTGACAAGAGCAAAAGAAACAAAACAGGTTTATTGTGCAGCAGATTAAAGTTTACATGACTGGAATGTCTTTAAGCATTGCCGGGACATTTCTGGGGAATGAGGATGTATCCCTGAGTGATTTGGAAAAACTTAACCAAGGTTAAAAGAAAGGATTTGGCAGAACTATTGGTGTTGGAGTAAAAAACAGGAGCTAAGGAAGCAGACATAATTGAAGGAAGAGCATAACATATGCAATTGGAAGGAAAAAAAGGCAAACAAGAGGATATTGCAGTTGAATTAGCTAAAATTCAGTTACAGGTGAGGCAGCTTGAACTTGACAAAGCAAAGTAAAAATAATTCAAAATGGTAAAACATAAGCTTCAACAGGAAAAAGAATTGAAAACAAATTAGCTTGAAAGAGAATTGACAATGGAGAAGCTTGTATTTGAAAAAGAGGAAAGGGGAGAAGAGAGAGCATTACAAAGAGAAAGAGAAGGAAGAGAATTCGAAGTTAAAAAGATGCAGCTAAGATGAATGGGTGGTCTTGACTTCTGTGAAAGTTCTGGTGAGGTAAGATCTGGCTCTAGCCCATGGCCCAGTGGAGAGCTGTTTACATTTGTGCAAGCCCTCCCTAAATTTGAGGAAAGGAATGTAGAGGCATTTTTCATTTCTTTTGAAAAGATAGCCAAATAGATGAAGTGGCCAACAGAAAGCTGAACACTGCTTATGCAAATCAGGTTGATGGGCAATGCTCCTAAAGTTTATGCCATGCTTTCTGAGAACACTTCTGCAAATTATGAGATGGAAAAACCGCTATTCTTGCGGCATATTAGTTGGGCCCAGAAGCTCACTGGCAGAAATTTCAGAACCTGTGGAGGCAGTCTAGGAAGACTTATACAGAATATGAGAAGGTAAAGCAAATTAATGTTGTCATTGGATATGGGCACTAATCTTAGAGAACTAATTCTCCTGGAAGAATTTAAAAATGTACTCCCTCCATTAGAACTCATGTAGAGAACCAAAAGGTTAAAAACAAAAAGACAGACATGGGAAATTGCTAATGTTTACGAGCTTGCTTATAGGTCGAAACCATTTGTCCATCACCCCCACAAACACGAGAAGGATAGAAGGTGTGAGAGTGAAATGAAGGCAAGTAGCCGGAGACAAGAAGGAGCAATTGGTAAGACACCGGGATCTCCTCCTCAGGCCAAACAGAAGAAGCTAAGGGTTGAAATGAGGTCTGCAAGCCTAAGTGTTATCATCGTCACAAGGTGGGACACCTTCGTGCGGAATGTTGGAAGTTGTGGGGTAATGTCATGTGACTTATTGAGGTACATAAGTCCAATGCAGAGAAAGGAGCCCTGACCAGCAAACCTTCCCTAAGTTTGAGGAAATGGACGTAGAGGCACTTTTCCTTCCCTTTGGAAAGTTGAAGTGACCGAAGGATAGTAGGACAGTGCTTATGCAAAGGAGATCTGTGAGCAGAGTTCCTAAAGTTTATGCCATGCTTTCTGAGGAAGCTTCTGCACAATACTAAATCGCAAAAAATGCTATTTTCGCCGAGTATGAATTGGGCACAGAAGCTTACTGGCGGACATTTCAGGCTATCACTCTGACTGCCGCTGTAAGGCCAAATACAAAACCCACTGTGAGTGCAGGGGTCGTAAATAAGATACCCGAGAGTTACAGGGAATTCCTGTCAGAACGAAAAATAATTCCTTATCCCTCAAGTGAGGCAGGTAAACCCATAGTTATACTTCAGGATACAGGAAACACCCAAATACATTTGCTGGGGCTAGGCATAATCTTTCCACCAGAGAGCGCACTGAATTCCAAGGTTTTAGTGCATGGTATTGGAGCGGATTATATGCAACATACATTTGTCTTGGGTGCACCTAGATTGTGACTTAATGTCTGGAACAATAACTGTAGGAGTTGGCCATAGTTTGCCAGTAGACAGAGTTGATATACTCCTGGGGAACGATTTGGCCAGAGCAAAGGTTGTAGCTTCTCCAGTTCCCGCAAAAAATCCAAGTGAAGTTAAAGAGACAGAACAGTTGCAGTAAAAGGTTCCAGGAATGTTTCCTTCATGTGTAGTGACCTGAGCAATGTCTAAACAAGTTCCATTGTTGGAGGTACAATTAGCACCATAGTCTGATAGTCGAATATCCGAAACTTTCTTTGGGGGTTTGGATAATCAAAACTAATAAATAATTTGGATAATAAATAAGTAAGTAAATAATTTGGATAATAAAGTTCAATATGTCTTCTCTGATCAAGGCTCAGCAAGCCAATCCGGAGTTAAATACAGTGGCACAATCAACTCTAACAGAAGTTGAGGCAAAGTGAGTTCTGGAAGGCTATTATATTGAAAATGGCATTCTGATGAGGAAGTGGAGATCTCCTCGCAGATCTGCACATGAAGAATGAACCCTTATTCACCAGATAGTGGTACTGCCCAAGTATCACTGGGAAATATTCAGGAAATTCCAATAGCGGGAAATGTGGGGAGCAGAAGACCAATCACGTATAGGTCAACATTTTTCCTGTCCAGGTCTTTCCAAGGACATGGTGCAGTCTTGTAAAACGTGTCATATGCGCCATATTGTGGGAAAACTACAAACTGCAGGAAAACTGGCATCTCTAATTCCCATACCAGTTTTTAGGAAACGATTTAGTACAGTGTTGATATGAACACCCCCATGATTTGGCTAAAGGGCTAGAATTTCTTTTGCTTGCCACGAGGGATTCAATTAATGAATCTACCAGTTTTAGTCCTTTTGAATTAGTTCATGGGCATGAGATAAGAGGTTCTCTAAAACTAACTAAAGAAAACTTTTGGGAACAGAAAGATGAATCGTCAGTGCTAAATGATGTTTCAGTGTAGTGGGAACGGCTCAGGAGAGCTTGCAAAGTGGCCTAAGGCTTCCAAAGCCGCCATGAAGCAATGGGCAGGAAGCATTCCAAGACCTGAACATTTCCACCAGGGGATGAAGTGTTAGTATTACTGCCTTTACAGTGTAAACCACTGAAATTATTTGATTTACAACCAAGATCGCCGGAAAGAGAAGCAGCTGTGCCACATCAATACTTTCGAACAATGTTATTTCCGGGGTGAGGATGAGCAAAAACAGTTATGACAAGTAGTAGGGACAGTGAAGGAGGAAAGGGTTAGTGAAGATGAGGTAGAAGGGGGCCTGAACAATTCTCAAATTGAACCTCCTGCTTCTAGCTCGTTAATACTGATTTTTAAAATTTATTTTATTTAGAGTAGAGTTTCAGCACTGAAACAGGCCCTTCCGCCCACCGAGTCTGTGCCGACCATGAACCACCCATTTCTACTAAACCTACTTTAATCCCATATTGCTACCACATCCCCACATTCCCCGACCTATACTTGGGGCAATTTATAATGGCCTATTTATCCATCAACCTGCAAGTCTTTGACTGTGGGAGGAAACCAGAACACCCGGCAAAAACACACACATTCACAGGGAGAACTTGCAAACTCTCCACAGGCAGCAACCAGAATTGAATGCGGGATGCTGGAGTTATGAGGCTGCAGTGCTAACCACTGCGCCACTGTGCCACATAAATTGTGATTGAGATTGGACTCTATGCTTTCATACTTGGATGCAGAACAATGAGAAGATCTAACAAGGCGACTCATTGCATTTAAAAAAGTTTGGAGGGACAAGCCAGGGTGTGCAACCATAGTTACACCTGATGTGAATGTAGAGGAATCCTTTCCTGTAAAACAGCATCCTTATCACTTAAGTCCAGATAAACTGACCCAGGTAAAAGCACAAATCCAATACTTGTTAGAAAGCCACTTAATTGATCCCAGTCAAAGCATTAACATCTAAACCTGGTGGGTCAACTAAAATCTGCATAGACTATCGAAAGGTTAACATAGTAACAAAGATAGATTCCTGCCCAATTCCTCACTTGGAAGACTATTGACAGAGTGGCGATGCCACGTTTCTTACAAAAATAGATTTCTTAAAGGGATAATGGCAAATTCCTTTACCACCCCGAGCTCAAGATACATCGGCCTTTTTCACACCAGATGATATTTTCCAATGCAGAGTGATGCCATTCGAGTGCAAAAGTGCCGCTACAACTTTTCAGAGATTAATGAAGCAAGTGGTAGCCAGTGTTCCTAACTGTTTGGTGTACCATGATGATGTGCTGGTATACAGTGACACTTGGAAGGACCACCTGGAACAACTAGAAACTCTGTTTAGAAAATTACAATCGGCTGATTTAGTGATAAACCTTGCAAAAAGTGAATTTGCAAAGCAAGGGTAACCTACATCGGGCATATAGTAGGGCAAGGACAGTGTTGCAAAGAACAGCAAAAGTGCAAGCCTTGATGGAGTTCCCCACCCCTAAAACTAAGCAAGAGATCATGAGGCTTTTGGGGATGTGGGGTTTCGACCACAAGTTTGTACCAAATGTTAGTACCATTGCTGTCCCACTGAAAGATTTGCTACAAACAAAAATAAAATAAGGTAGTGTAGTCAGGTGAATGCCAAGCATCTTTGAAGAAGTTGAATTTTGATTAATGAAGCAGTGTTGGCTGCTTGAATTTTCAAAAAGTCCTTCAAGGTAGCATTTGATGTTAGTGACCTGCAGGTCGATGGAGTAGTGTTACAAGACGATGAATCAGGTATAGAAAAGCCAGTGGGCCACTTTTTCAAAAAGCTAACTCGACACCAAAAAGATACTCAATGGTGGAAAAATAAACCCTAGGTTTATTCTTGGCACTTAAGCATTTTGAAGTCTATTTCTGCCACGACTACAGAGAGACACTGGTATATACCCATAATATTTCCGCCTCCCCCACCACCACCCCCTCCCCTCACGCACCCACCCCCCCACCCCCCACACCCCCTCGCCAAGCTTTTGTGGAAACAATTAAAAACCAGAATTCCAGAATATTCTGACGGAGTTTACCGTTGCAACCTTATCACTTAAAGAGTATTCACGTTGGGGGTAAAAATAATGTAATTGCAGATGCTTTATCTAGAATCCAACCTTGCTTTGAGTTAACTGTGTGCAAAGATGTTACAAAGCATAACTGCATTAGTTGTCAGTAGAGAGTGAATCAGAATGAATGTGTAAATGTGTTTAAAAACTTTTCACCTATTGTTTTTCCATACCTTGTAATGAAAATCATTTAAAAATGGCGTTTCATTCCTTCAAGGTGGAGGTGATATGGGTGCTTCCATTTTTCGTTTCTATTTTCTTGGAGGTCTTGGGTTTTCAAACTGAAAAAAAGTTCCATAGATACTGGAACTTTGAGTGTTTTCTTTCTTTAGATAAGGTCATCAGGAGGTATTTTGCACTGAGCTTGTAAACAAACTTACTGGAAGACACCTGTTTTCAAATAAATAGCCAGCAGGGGCTATTTTGGCTATGGGAGAATTTTAACAAAGCAGTGACATGTCAAGTCTTATAGGGGTCAGGACGCTTAACTCCTGTGATGTTTTTGGTTTCACATTGGATGAGCAGTTGGGTTATGGACAATGGTTTGAAAAAGACAATTGGAGAAAACTTGCTGAGGGAGCAAACCCCACTGCAGCTTGCTCCAACCCTTTGGAAAAGCCTGTCATTTGTCCATTCCTGCATTTGTTGCTGCATTTTCTTTCATGGAAATCCTGCCCAAACTGATCTGCAATGTCACCAGACAAGAACTGTTCTAGGAAGATCCCACTGACAGCAATATATGCATATTTAGGATACCAAATCAAAACAAAGGACATCAGACATCTTTCCATATCATCTCTTTTTTTCTTCAAGAATTGGCAAGTATCTGGCCAAAGTCTTTTTTCTCTGTTTGTTCTAACAGACCTCTAAATAATAGATCTGCTTATTTTTTCAGTTGGATACACTTTAAGTGATAAGATCACAATAGGAAAGCAAATCAGAATAATCTGGTATACTGGTTTAATTTTTTTTTCAGTGTGTGCTGTGTGTGTGCATCTGTGTTTTTGTGGGACTAATGGAAAAAGAGAACTTTTATATTTCAAACTCTGTGTTAATGCTTTGCTTCATTACTGGCATTGTCTTGTTTTATAATGAACTGATAATTTTGTTATTTATTAAAGAACCCTGGTTGGTATGATTTATTCTGAGATAAAAATTGAATCTATCATAGACTGTATCGGTAACTGGGAAAAATTTTAAATGTATGTTGTGATCTATGGAGAAGTGAAACCAGAAAAATAGTACATTCCTCCTGTCTCGGTCATAACAAGATATACCAACAGTGCTTTATTTCTGAAGAGGTTTGATGAATCTGAGTGTCTTGCTATCATTAATTCAAATATTAACTACAAAGGAAGACTAGACAATTAAATAGTTTTTAAAAAGCTAAAGCGAACATGTTAATTTATCAAAGACTGTTACATTTGTGATTTCTGCCAGTTCTGATGAAGGGTCGCTGACCTGAAATGTTAACTCTGTTTCTCTTTCCACAGATGCTGCCAGGCCTGCTGCGTATTTGCAGCTCGTGTTTTGTATATTTCAGATCTCCAGCATATTCAGCATTTCTTCTCCTATTTTTAGCTAATTTATCATATAGTTACAATCAGTGTTCAATTATTTAATCAAGTCTAGGATAATGTCAAAAATAATAGAGGAATAACTACATTAAAGCGTTCTGAATGTTTCAGTAAATCAAAAACTGAGGTATATCGATAATAAGAGGACAGTAAAACATTTAAGTTAACCTCCTTATGAAATAATGATGTCAGCACAAGGGAAGCAGCTGAATGGTGAGTAGCTGGTGAATATTTATGTATATAGGATCAAAGATTATTTTGGGTAACTAAGTGAATAGTCTAATACATTGAAGTATGGCAGGCCACTTCCTGTGTCCTGGACAACCCACATTTGCATGTAATGTCATCAGCTAAAGCGAGGCTGGGAGTTTCATGGATTGCATGTTTCTGGATGTGGTCACGCCACAGGTTAAGAGTTTGCAGGCAGATAGGGAATTGGTGACCACCAGGCAGTCAACCAGGACCAGGCATGGAGTGCAGGAGTCCCCAAGGGGCAACTCACTCTCCAATTGCTAGTCAGTTCTGAATACTTGTGAAAGTGATAGTTCCTCGGGGGAACTGAAGCCACAGCCAAGCTGCAGCTGGCTCAACCGTGGAGACAGGAGGAATCTTGGGAAAGCAATAATGCTGGGGGATTTTATAATTAGGGAACAGTTTTGCATTCCTGTGGCCACATATATGAACTCAAGATGGTATGTTGCTTTCTTGATACCAGAGTAAAGGATGTCACTGAGCATCTGCAGAACACTGTGAGGGGAGAGGAGATAAGCTGCCGGTTGTGATGAATATTAGTGCCCACAACATAGGTAGAAAGAGAGTTGAGATCTGACAAGTAGATGTTAGGGAGCTAGAAAATATATTAAGAAGTAGGACATCAATGGCAGTAATCTCCAGATTAATACTGGTACCAGACACTGATGATTCTCCCATTGCTTCAATGGATGAGTGTTCTGTAAGGAGGCTAGTTGTTTCCAACGTTGGTGCTGTCTCCTATGTGGTATAACTCCACATCCTGATTTGCAGATCTGTTTCCAAATATTACATGTGAAGTCACTGTTGCAGGAGTTGGTCAAGATACTGGCTTTGTGGTGAGCTCACTTGTCCTGTAGGAACCTGGCTGTGTTCTCTTCAAATAATGAGAATGTGTAATGACAGAGACTTCCTCATTTGGATCTATCCATTGTTGTTTTTGCCCATATAGTGGAGTCCCATTTATAGTTTCTGAGATTGGCATTCAGAATGCCTTGCTATCTCAGTTTGGGACATCCTCTGGTGCGGGTTCCCGTGTTCAGCTGGTTGAAGAATACTACCTGTGGGATTCAGGAATCCTCCATGTAAACCAGGCTGACCCAGCAAAGGTGCCTTCAGATGAAAATGCACTTTATATTTGGTATGCAGCATCTTGCAAGAGCTTCAGTGTTAGGTGTTTGTCCTGCCACTTGATGTTGCAGATAGATCTTAAGCAGCGAAGGTGAAATGCATCTAGTTGCTTTATATGATGCTGCTAAGTTGTCCATGCCTCACAGCCGTACAGAAGTGATGTGAGCACCACTTCCTGGTGGACTTTGATCTTTGTTTTAAGACAGAGTCCATGCTCTCTCGAAAGCCTGTCAGTGAATCTGCCAAATGTTGAGCTTGCTTTTGTCAGGCGATGGCCTCTTTCATCAGCCAACATGGTGTTGCTGGAGAGGAAAATAACAAGGTAGCAGAAGCTCTGAATTGAGTTGAGGGGTGTGTTGTTGATTGTAACGGTGGGGTCTTAGGGTTTGTGCCCAAGGGCAGGTTGATGCAAGATCTCTGTCTTTTTATGACTTATTAGGCAGAAATTTACTGCCCCCCCCCCCCCCCCCCACACCCCTCGCCAACATCGGAGATCATAGCGGGGTGGGCCCAGAAAATACCTCTGGAAGAGTCCCGCAACATGTTACTGACAGCATCAAGGCCTCGTGGCAGCCCCCTCATTTCAATATGCCAATGTATTAAAATTAAGGAATAATTACTTACCTTCGCACACTGGCCATCCCGCTCCCATATTATGGCTGTTGGCCAGCACTCCCACACCATCCCATCTCCAGCCAGAGATCCAATGGGGTCATTAGTGGGGAGGATGCAAGTGTTTCAGTATGGGAGAGGAGACAGGGAAATAAAACCTACATGATTGACCGAGGGGGATGATGAATGTTGTGCTGGGTGGGTGGGGGGGGGGGGGGTGGAGGGAGGGGTGCGGGTGGCGAGGTTAATGTCAGATTTTCAAGTTGCTTTGGTGGGGGAGAGGTCAAAAAAGTTATGCAAGTATATTTAAGGTGATGTGAGCGGGGCTGGAAATATTTTTCCAATTATTTTTAATACTCTACAATGCACTGTTTCTTTAACAAAATTGCAACTATCAGTAAGGACGCTAATCCCGTTAAAAATGGAGCTGGCCCCTGTACAGTGGCACCTGATGCTATTGCCGGGATGGAGCGCCCGTCCACTCCACGTCATGGTGGGAGAAGAGCGGCCCGCCCCGTCCAGGTAAATGAGCTAAAAAGAAGAAATGCTGGAAGCACTCAGCAGGTCTGGCAGCATCTGTGGAAAGAGAAGCAGACTTAACGTTTCGGGTCAGTGACCCTTCATCGGAACTGACAAATATTAGAAAAGTCACAGGTTATAAGCAAGTGAGGTGGGGGTGGGGCAAGAGATAACAAAGGAGGTCCAGATTGGACCAGGCCACATAGCTGACAAAAAGGTCACGGAGCAAAGGCAAACAATATGTTAATGGTGTGTTGAAAGACAAAGCATTAGTACAGATTAGCTGTTAATACACTGAATATTGAACAGCAGCAAGTGCAAACCTGAAAATAAACAGTGGGTAAGCACACTGAACAAACTAAGATGAAATGAACTAAATGCAAAAAAAAGGATTGTAAAAAATGTAAAAACGAATGTAAAAAAAAAGGAAGAAAAAAATAACTAAAAATGAAAGTAAAATTGGGGGCTGTCATGCTCTGAAATTATTGAACTCAATGTTCAGTCCGGCAGGCTGTAGTGTGCCTAATCGGTAAATGAGATGCTGTTCCTCGAGCTTGCGTTGATGTTCACTGGAACACTGCAGCAATCCCAGGACAGAGATGTGAGCATGAGAGCAGGGGGGAGTGTTGAAATGGCAAGCAACCGGAAGCTCAGGGTCCTGCTTGTGGACTGAGCGGAGATGTTCCGCAAAGCGGTCACCCAGTCTGCGCTTGGTCTCCCCAATGTAGAGGAGACCACACTGTGAGCAGCGAATACAGTATACTACATTGAAAGAAGTACAAGTAAATCGCTGCTTCACCTGAAAGGAGTGTTTGGGGCCTGGGATAGTGAGCAGAGAGGAGGTAAATGGGCTGGTATTACACATCCTGCGATTGCAGGGGAAAGTGTCATGGGACGGGGATGAGGTGGTGGGAGTAATGGAGGAGTGGACCAAGGTGTCGCGGAGGGAGTGATCCCTTTGGAATGCTGACAGGGGAAGGGAGGGGAAGATGCGACTGGTAGTGGCATCACGCTGGAGGTGGCGGAAATGGCGGAGGATGATCCTTTGGATATGGAGGCCGGTGGGATGAAAAGTGAGGACAAGGGGAACCCTGTCACCGTTCTGGGAGGGAGGGGAAGGGGTGAGAGTAGAGGTGCGGGGAATGGGCCGGACACGGTTGAGGGCCCTGTCAACCACAGTGGGGGGAAATCCTCGGTTGAGGAAAAAGGAGGTCATATCAGAAGCACCGTCATGGAAGGTAGCATCATCAGAGCAGATGCATCAGAGACGGAGAAAATGGGAGAATGGAATGGAGTCCTTACAGGAGGTAGGGTGTGAAGAAGTGTAGTCGAGGTAGCTGTGGGAGTCGGTGGGCTTATAATGGATATTAGTAGACAACCTATCCCCAGAGATGGAGACAGAGAAGTCGAGGAAGGGAAGGGAAGTGTCAGAGATGGACCATGTAAAGGCGAGAGAAGGGTGGAAATTGGAAGCAAAGTTGATAAAGTTTTCCAGTTCGGGGCGGGAGCAGGAAACGGCACCGATACAGTCATCGATGTACTGGAAAAAGAGTTGGGGGAGGGGGCCTGGGTAGGACTGGAACAAAGAATGCTCGACATATCCCACAAAAAGACAGGCATAACTAGGACCAATGCGGGTACCCATAGCAACACCTTTTGCTTGAAGGAAGTGCGTGGAGTGAGCTGCTGCGTATGTCGGCTCCGTGGAGTAAAAAGCACGTGTGCTGGCTCCCATCTTACAATCATAGAAATTTTAAGGCACCGAAAGAGGCCTCTTGGCCCATCATGTCTGCCTGGCTGAAAAATGATCCTCCTATTCTAATCCCATCTTCCACCATTTGGTCCAAAACCCTGTAGTTTGTGGCACTTGAGGTGCATATCCAGACTCCTTTTGAATGAGTTGCGGGTCTCTGCCTCAACTACCTTTTCAGGCAGTGAGTTCCAGATTCACACCATCCTCTGGGTGATAAGGTTTTTCCTCATTTCCCCTCTAATGCTTCTACCAATCACTTTAAATCTATGTCCCCTCATCACTGCCCTTTCTGCTAAATTGAATAGACCCTTCACTCTATCCAGGCCCCTCACAATTTTGTACATTTCAATCAGATCCCCTCAGCATTCTCTCTTTGAAGGAGAACAACCGCAGTCTATACAATCTTTCTTCACAGCTGCATTTTTCCAGCCCTGGCAACATCCTTGTAAATATCATTTGTATCCTCTCTAGTGCAATTACATCCTTTCTGTAATGAGTGACCAGAACTGCACGCAGTACTCAAGTTGTGGCCTAACCAATGAGTTCTAAATTTTCAGCATAACCTCCCTTCTCCTGTATTCTGTACCTCGGCTAACAAAGGGAAGGATTCCAGATGCATTCTTAACCACATTATCGACCTGTCCTGCTACCTTCAGGGATCGGTGAACCTTCACTCCAAGGTCCTTTACTTCCTCATACTTCTCAGGATTTTTCCTATTTATCATGTATTCCTTTGCTTTGTTTGACCTTCCAAATGCATCACATCACATTTCTCCAAGTTGAATTCCATTTGCCACTTTTGTGCCCATCTGATCGGACCATCAATATTTTCCTGTGGCCGACAGCTATTCTCCTCGCTATCTACCACATAGTCAATCTGTGTGTCGTCCGCAAATAATGATAGTGATAGTAATAGTGCCAAGAGCAGGGAGTGGAAAGGGTTTCTAAAGTGTGTTCAGGAGTATTGACTACATCAATATGTTTCTAATCCAATGAGCGAGGAGGCATTGCTAGATCTGTTTCTGGGGAATGATGTAGGACATGTTGATCAAGTGTCAGTAGTGGAACATTAAGGGGATAGTGATCATAGCATCATAAGCTATAGAAAAGGGCAGTGAACAATCCAGAATAAAGGTAATTAATTCAAGGAGGGCCAATTTCAATGGGGTGAGAACGAATCTAGCCTAGGTATAATATAACCAACGATCAGCAGGGAAAACTGTAATTCTACAGTGGGCTGATTTTCAAGAGGTGATAGTTCTGGTACAGTCGAGCTGTGTTCCAATGACCAGGAAAGGTGGGACAAATAGAGCTTCCTGGATGGCATAAAAGATAGAGAATAAGATGAAGCAGGAAAAGGCTGTGTGTGACAAATGTCAGGTTGGCAATGCAAGGTGAGCCAGGCTGAATATAAAAAAATTGGAGGAGAAATAAAAAGTAAAAGAAGCGAAGAGACATTATGAGAATAGACTGACAACCAACATACATTGCACAAAAAAGTGAATACTCCAGGGGCCCGTATAAGGACCACTGCTTTTCTGGATCTTTATTAATGACCTAAAGTCGGCAGTGCAGGGCACACTTTCGAAGTTTACAGATTAAACAAAACTTGGAAGAATTGTGAACTGTGAGGAAGATAGTGATAGACTTCAAGAGGACCGACAGGCTGGTCGAATGGGCAGACAAGTGGCAGACCAAAATGAATGCAGAGAAATGTGGAATGATACATTTTAGCAAAAAGGGTAAGGAGAGATGACATAAAATAAGAGGTGCAATTCTGAAAGTGGTGCAGGAGCAGTGAGACCGGTTGGTATTTTGCACAAATCGATGAAGGTGGGTGGCAGGGCAGGTTGAGAAAGTGGTGAATAAAGCACACGGGATCCTGAGATGTATAAATAGAGACAGAGAGTACAAAAGCAAAGAAGTTATGGTAAACTTTTACAAAAAAACGTTTGAACGAAGCGAGTGATTAGGATCTTGACAGTGTGTTAGAGGCAAATTCACTAATGGCTTTCAAAAGGGATTTGGACAATTATCTAAAGAAAAAAGTGGCAGAACTACGGAAAAACGGAGAGTGGGGCTACCTGATTAGCGCTTACAGAGAGCTGGCATGGTCACGTCGGCCGAATAACCTTTTGTGCTCGAGCCATTCTATGATTCTATGATCATTTCAAGTTTTGATTGCTAGAAAATCTTTTATTTTAGATAACCATCGGAAGTGTAATATGAACCCCGACCAAATATTTCTGAGCAACTTGTTTATTTGAAAGGGGAGTTGAGCGTGTACTGTCAGCACTAATCCATCTTCACAAGATATATTGATGACGCAGTCAATAATAGGTTAATTGAAACAGAACTAAAATCGATTTGTGCTGATGAGCAATGAAGCTAATTTTCCCAATTGGATGACTTGTTACGGATATTCTGGTCAATATTAAACTAGCGCTTCTACAGTCTTTGTCTACCGAACTCTGAAAACTAATCATTGAAATTAATTAACTACGTACATGCCTTTAGGTGTCTGACATTGAAATATGAAGATTTATCAACTTCAACTGTTAATGAAGCTTTATTGCCTTGCTGCTCTCCGGCTTTCACCATGTCCTGGTATATGTTTTGTTTTAACTTTGTATTAACCTAAAAGAACTATACGCCTTGCAGGTGCGGATAATATTAGGGAAATGAGGCAATAAGGCAAGCAGGACAATTAAAAAATGTATGGTTACTATGGCTAATTAAATGTAAAGAATGGCAGAAACAAAGGAACTCAACAGTGATTAGAGGCAGCAAGATTCCCATGGGTATGTAGACTTGACACATTAATTGTAATGTGATAAGAAGTAAAGGAGAACTAATGTCCCTGTTCAAGACAAGATTCGGGGTGCTAAGAATTTCGGCAGCTGGCATTTTGACGGATATATTGGCAATTTTCCTGCGCTTAGCAACCAAAGAACTGCCTTCCAGAGCATCAGGAGAACGTCGAGGAGCGGTGAGTCTGCAAGAGAGAGAAAAACAAAAAGTGTCCTCATAACATAAAGAGGAGTAGCAGGGTTAAGTTAAAGTATCTAAATTAGTGGTAGTGTATTTAATAGTTATTTTAGTGGCTATTGCGTTTTTTAGTTGTTCGTTGTTTAAATGGTTAATATTTTTCGAAGCTAGTGCTTTTTCAATAGTGGCTTTACTCAGTGTGTAGCATTTTAGTGGATTGATGTTCAGGAACATAGGAAATAGGAACATTGGAGCAGGAGTAGGCCATTCAGCCCATCGGGCCTGCCCCACCATTCAATATGATCATGACTAATCATCCTCTTCAATGCCGTTTCCCAACACTATCCCCATATCACCTTATGTGATTTGTGTTTAGAGATCTGTCAATCACTGCTTTAAACAAACTCAATGACAGATCTTCCACAGCCCTCTGGGGTAGACAATTCCAAAGACTCACGAGCCTCTGTGGAAAGAAAATTCTCCTCATCTCTGTCCTAAGTGGCTTACCACTTATTTTGAAATTGTGTCCCCAGGTGGTTCTAGACTCCCCAACCAGGGCAAACATCTTAGCTGCACCTAACCTGTTTATCCTTTAAAGTATTTCGTAGGTTTCAATGAGATCACCTCTCATTCTTCGAAACTCTAGAGAATACAGGCCCAGTTTCCACAATCACTCTTCATACGATAGTTCCACCATCCCGGGAACAAGTCTGGTAAACCTTCATTGCACTTCATCTATGACAATAATACCCTTCCAAATGTAAGGGGACCAAAACTGCACACAGTACTCCATGTGCAGTCTAATAAAGGTTCTATAGAAGTGGAGCAAGACATCACTCCGCCTGTGCACAAATGTTCTTGCAAGAAAGGTTAACATACCCTTATATAAAAGCAAAATACTGCGGATGCTGGAAATCTGAAACAAAAACAAGAAATGCTGGATTCACTCAGCAGGTCTGGCAACATCTGTGGAAAGAGAAGCAGAGTTAACGTTTCGGGTCAGTGACCCTTCTTCGGAACTGACAAATATTAGAAAAGTCACAGATTATAAACAAGTGAGGTGGGGGATGGGCAAGAGATAACAAAGGAGAAGGTGCAGATTGGACCAGGCCACATAGCTGACCAAAAGGTCACGGAGCAAAGGCAAACAATATGTTAATGCTGTGTTGAAAGACAAAGCATTAGTACAGATTAGGTGTGAATATACTGAATATTGAACAGCAGCAAATGCAAACCTGAAGAAAAACAGCCTGAAAAAAACAGTGGGTAAGCAAACTGAACAAACTAAGATGAAATGAAATAAATGCAAAAAAAGATTGTAAAAAATGTAAAAAGGAATGTAAAAAAAAAGGAAGAAAAAATAACTAAAAATGACTAAAAATGAAAGTAAAGTGGGGGGCTCTGAAATTATTGAACTCAATGTTCAGTCCGGCAGGCTGTAGTGTGCCTAATCGGTAGATGAGATGCTGTTCCTCGAGCTTGCGTTGATGTTCACTGGAACACTGCAGCAATCCCAGGACAGAGATGTGAGCATGAGAGCAGGGGGGAGTGTTGAAATGGCAAGCAACCGGATGCTCAGGGTCCTGCTTGCGGACTGAGCGGAGATGTTCCGCAAAGCGGTCACCCAGTCTGCGCTTGGTCTCCCCAATGTAGAGGAGACCACACTGTGAGCAGCGAATACAGTATACTACATTGAAAGAAGTACAAGTAAATCGCTGCTTCACCTGAAAGGAGTGTTTGGGGCCTGGGATAGTGAGGAGAGAGGAGGTAAATGGGCAGGTATTTACACCTCCTGCGATTGCAAGCGAAGGTGCCCTGGGACGGGGACGAGGTGGTGGGGGTAATGGAGGAGTGGACCAAGGTGTCGCGGAGGGAATGATCCCTTCGGAATGCTGACAGGGGAAGGGAGGGGAAGATGCGACTGGTAGTGGCATCACGCTGGAGGTGGCGAAAATGGCGGAGGATGATCCTTTGGATATGGAGGCTGGTGGGATGCTGCCAGACCTGCTGAGTGAATCCAGCATTTCTTGTTTTTGTTTAACATACCCTTAGCCTTCCTAATTGCTTGTTGCACCTACATGTCACCTTTCAGTGACTTATTGACAAGGACGCCCAGGGCCTTTTGTGCATCGGCAATTAATAATCTCTTACTATTTAAGAAATACTCTGCACATCTATTCCTCCGACTAAATTGGACAACCTCACATTTTTCCACATAATGTTCTATCTGCCACGTTCTTGCCGACTCAGACAGTCTTTCCAAATCCCCTTGAAGACACTTTGCATCTTCCTCACAACACACATTCCTAGCTGGTTTTGTGTCATCCACAAACTTGGAAATATTACATTTGGTCCCCACATCCAATTCATTGATATATATTGTGAACAGCTGGGGCCCGAGCACTGATCCTGTGATACCCCACGAGTCACAGCCTGCCAATGCGAGAATGGCCCTATTATTCCTACTCTCTGCTTTCTGCTTGTTGACCAATCCTTAATCCATGCCAATATATTATCTCCTATACCATCTGCTTTAATTTTGCTAACCAATCTCCTGTTGGGGACTTTATCAAAAGCCTTCTGAAAATCCAAGTATACCACGTTCACCTGCTCCTCTTGATCAATTTTGTTAGTACCATCACAAAACTCCAACAGGTTCCTAAAACATAATTCCACATTCATAAATCCATGTTGACGATGCCCAATCAGATTATGAGAATAATGGTTACGTTTTTGATTTCAACTAAACAGTTAAATTGTCTTTAAGCTCAACCAACAGTTTTGTATAACTTAACTGTCATGGCAGGACAGCCGAGGACCGTCACATGGACACCCAGTGCCATGTACAAACCGCAGGAAACATTTTTGCATTCTTGAAAACGACATATGCAAGAAGAGGATCCGCCAAATGTTCCAGCTCAAGCTCAGAGTTTCAGAGCTTGAAAAGCGCATGACGTCGCCAAGTGCATACAGAAGCTACGTTTTCTGGATGTAGAGAACCCGCGGTTACACCGTTCGGGAAGAGAGTGAGTGGGGGAACACAAGGCAGACTCGGACGAACTGGCAGGCAGTGCAAGAATTCCCTGGGAATGTAACACTCACAAGTTGTCAGTGTTGAATACCAGTCACGATGATGATACCTCGAGGGATTGCAGTCAATATTGGAAGACATAGCTGCACAAGAGGCACAAGAACTTTTAAAAATATCGATGTTCTAGGAGATTCGGTAAACAGGGGGATCGGCAACGACAGGCGTGAGTCCGTTGCACTCCTGGTGCCAGGTTAAAAAGATATCACTGAACGGGTGTAGTGCATTCTGCTGGGGAACTGCCAAAAGTCGTGGCCATGTTGGAACCAATGACATTGATAGGAATATCCTGCAGTTTCAGGTCCGAGAAAAAAAGACAATGCATGAAAGAACAGGACATCAAAGGTAACTCTCGTAACTACTGCCAGAGCTACGAGCTAATAAGTACAGAAACCACTTGATATTGACTCTAATATGTTTAATAATTGCATGTAAAATTTTAATTCTACAATTTAAAGTCGAAACGTCGAGAATATTATGATACAATAAAGGGGTAACTTATAAACATATACTTGAGCTTGATAGATGAATCAATTTGTAGAATATGAGCTAATTGCTATACAAATCCTTCGAAGTACATAGTTTGTGCCAGTGAAGATTCATACAAACGGGTGTTATCGTTCTTTAAAGCTGCTTTTCAATCACTTTACCCATTAGATTCTTCTTTGTATTTTTTTCCGGAGTTATCATGATAATGTAACACTTTGGAGCAAAAATGCAAAGCAGCAATCCGAAACTGGAGGCCAGAATCGCAAACACTTCCACGGCGACAGTGTATTTCCCAGGAGAACTCACAGAAGCCGGAATAAAGGTTATCCAAACAGCACAAAAGATCAGCATGCTGAAAGTGATACATTTCGCTTCGTTGAAATTATCTGGCAGCTTCCGAGCGAGAAAAGCCAAGACAAAACATACGCACGATAACAAAGCGAAAAAACCTGATACAGAATAGAAAGCTGCCGAAGAACCCGCATCACATTCTAAAATAATAATTTCCCTGTAATAGTTTGTATTCTTCATGGGAAATGGCGGCGCAATGATCAACCAAAGGGCACATATTAAAACTTGAATGAATGTTAGGAGGAAAACACTAAGACGCTGCTGTTTTTGACCAAACCATTTCATCCTGTTACTGCTGGGATGCGTGGCTTTAAATGCCATCAGCACGAGGATGGTTTTAACCAAAACGCAGGAAATACAAAGGACAAATGTAACACCGAATGCTGTGTGTCGTAACATACAAGACCAGTCAGAGGGTTCGCCAATGAATGTAACTGAGCACAAAAAACAGCACATTAATGCTAAAAGAAGGAGGAAGCTCAGCTCGGAATTGTTCGCTTTGACAAGAGGTGTTTCTCGATATCTAAAGAAAAGAACAGTTATATTGATAGCCATGCACACTCCAATCAATGCAAGAGTCACCAGAGCAATTCCCAGGATTTCTGTAAAAGCCAGATATTCTATTTTCTTTGGTATACATTGATCTTTCTGATCATTGGACCAGGAAAGGAAAGGACATTTGATGCACTCTATGGAATCTAAGAGAAAAGAAGAAAATAATGAAAATAAGAAATTCATTTCAGATATCACTGCAGACACTTGCTGAAACATGTATATTAAAGGAAAATCTATATTTCGACCCACCTGTAGTGTTACTAATTTCCCCATCGGCACAGGGATTGCAGTCAAAGCAGCAAACAGGTTGCCCTTTTCTCGCCGTTTTTCTCTTTCCAAGAGAACAACTTTCAGAGCATACTGCATGGGGGATCTTCAACGAAGGAAACGATAGATTATCTACATTGTTCTGTTGATAGATATGCTGCAAATGCATTTATTTGTAACTGTGTCTTCATCGGCAAATTATATCTATGTAATTAAGGTTAAAGTTCATATTATATTCTGAGACCTTCATATTTAAGTGCAATGTTTTACTGACTTAAATCCTCCAACGTTATGAAGGCCAAAGGATCTCTCCCCAGTCGCTTTCTAATATTTGTCACGCAATTAATATCCTCACAAAGAGATTAACTGGTCATTTCTCTCCAGTATTGTTTGGCGAATAATGCTGTCCGCCAAATATTTGCTAAACAACAAGGACTAAACTTCAAAAAAAATTATTTGGCTGTGCAGTTCCGGGTACGGCATGAGGAGGTGAATGAAGGACTATTAATGACGTGTTAGCTTGAGCTCAATTTTTAATTTGAACTACTCCACGCACATTTGCCCAAGACCCTAATCTGTCATCTTGCAGGCTCTTGAAATCTTCCGAGACCATTATTCCCATGGATATGATGTTGTCAACACATTTTGATACCAGTTCAGGGCTTTCGGCATCTGGTTTTACCAGTGTAAGATTTTCTTATCCACTAAAAGTAAAGGGGGAAATAAGCAGCACCTCAGATTGTAACGGTCGTAACAGTGGCCTCTACGCATCTAGAGAATAAGGCACACATCTCTACAATACGCAGCGAACTATTTCTTACCAATCAGGAAAAAACATCCATTTACTCCAACTGTCAGTTTTTTAAACTTCAACCTATTTTCTGCCATATTACCAGTTTATCTTTTGTATAATGCGTCTTAATAGTTCCAACTACATGTTTCTGTGAAATGTTATCAAAGGATGCTTTGAAAAACTGATACATCCCCCAGAATCCGAGTGCAATTTCACCTTACCCACCAATTGGAAAACTGAGGGGTCGGTGCAACAGCGGTTTTGCACCTCGCCAGATTTCACTCTCCATTGCATTCCACCAGATACCGTGGGTTTGATCCATTGGCAGTATCTGGCAAATTTCCAGTCAAAACATATTGAATTAGTAAGTCCGGAAGCACTTTGCAAACAGCTGTAAAATGGGTCTAACTATCAATTTCCTGGTGCTGTGATTATTCATAGTCTTTATTTTTATCTGGTTACAACGGTATTGGCAAATATAATGATGAGACATGAATAATTATGATATGCAGTAAAATTAGACTAAGTTTCAATTGGCAGACATACCTCCTGGCCACCTCCGCTCCAGACAATGTGCTTCGGGTTCAACACCAGTTCTTTCCCCAAAGGTGCAGACCCATTATAATGTCCAACTATCTTCACTGCCAGGCCGCCGTTTGTATTGATTTGCAAATTTACAAAGTCGTACCCGGCTACTGGATTGCCATTATCATCAAAGTACACCTTCTCACCAGTTTTTGTTGTGAAGTGTACGGACTTCATATAATGGAGAAGCTTTAAAAAACAATGCGACAAATGTCGTCATGAATCTTATCTGCAACCGAAGGTATTTTTTATACATTAATCAATCAATATTTCCAAAACATTACTTCACGGTTTTTCCCCTTGTTTTTGCAATTAAAGTGAATTAAATTAAATAGGTTAAATGACGTACCTGCCACGGTTTAAAGTCTGAAACATATGCACATGTATTATTTATAAAAGGCCCTTTGCCATTTTCACATGAATTCATGTCGTGCAGTGCGTGTGCGAAGGTATAAACTGCTTTATATACATTGTAGGAACTTCCGTCCAGAGTAAGGTCAGTATAGACGTTGTGTATTTCATGCAAAGTTTCATTTCCAGTACACTGAGGGAGCTGAGAAGATCCTACTCGGCTTGTAGTGTTATCCAATATTAGAGAGCATCCGAACGTCGTTTCCCAAAACTCCCTTACTAAGTTATCACCAGGGAACAGAGAAGGATGAACCCTGAGCAGGAAGTCCCGCAGTCCTGGAACTTCTACCGCACGCACTGCAGTTCCGATTGCCCCAGTAAGGAATCTCGATCTTTTATCTGGCGCAATAATATCTGCTGTAATCCAAGCTTCACTTCCTATCCATTGTATTCCAGTGAGGTTCTGCCGTAAAATCTCGTCAAATAAAACGCGCATTTCCCCCGATGATGCAAAAGCCACCACGACTTTTGTAGTTGACGCTTTTATCACGTTGACAATTCGCGTAATTTTTTCTGCAGGATCGGTTCCAGACAATGATTCAGAGAAGGCAATGCAAATGCCGAAACTCACGGCAGCTTCAATAAACGCTTTCATTCCCGATCTGCCATAGTCATTGTTGCTGCTAATGGTTCCAATCCATATCCATCCAAACCTCCTAACAAGTTGAACCAATGCCTTGGATTGATGGTAGTCACTTGGTATTGTTCTATAAAAAGTCGGATATTCGTTCCTATTACTGAGACATCCACACGTGGAAAAGTAACTAACCTGCAATCAATGAAATACGGAACTTTTACCGAGATAATTTGCATGTGGGTGAAATAAGCAGATTAGAGGCGAGGTCTGTACTTTAAATATACTCCTCGGTATACATCTAGCAATTAATCGGTTCAAATTGTTTGACAGTGACTGCAGTAATTTCACCGAATCTCACCATTGGCATTTTAAATAGACCGATTATTCTTGCCACTGCTATAGATGCTGAGGATCCATCGCAACCAACAATACCAGCGACATTAAGAGACCCGTTGCAGACTTGATCCACATATGCTTCTTCCTGCCCATTAACGAGAGCCAGAGCGACTTTTGTTGCGATCTTTGGGGACGCGCAGTCATCGTAAAGCCTGTAGCCCAAAGTAATGTTGGGGAGAAGTGTCGCATCCGTGTTTATTTCCTCTATTGCATAAAGCATGGCCTGCGCACGGAGAAAATCCTTTAATCTAAAACTGAGGGGCAAACACAAATGGCATTTCGAGAACGTCATAATATTTAACAATATTTGTAAAGCAAAGAACAACGAGATCCACGTTCTATCCATTCTCTAGGTATTATTTTCTTGGATTTATTAGTGACGATGTTGTATTAAGAGCACCTAGTTTCGGTTTCTATTTTTGTGCAGTACAAACTGCTTGTCCGAAAGCCTGTGCTCATTGTAAATTTTAAACGATGTAGCAGTTCAGAGTAGTTGACAACCTGAACCTAAATACAATATAAAAGAAACAAATGTCTCAAAATGTCACTCACATTACAGTACATATATGAGCATATTTGCAAACATGGTTTTCATTTAAAAGTTAATCGAAACTGAGTGTGCATTTACAGAGTTGAACTGACCTTCCACATTTGGTTTCTTCTGGTGGATTTCGAAATAACTTGATCTTCTCAAACTTGGCCCAGTGCATGGGAAACAACCCTCCGAGCACAACATCCCCATCCTTCAATATTTTGGGCAGATGGAATCGTTTCCGAAGGGTGCAGGTTAGCTCATCTGACCCCCATGCAAAAGGTTTCATCAGCAGCACTCCCAAAATAAGCTGAAACATCGCTGTGGTGAAGCTAATTATTATTAATTGTCTTGCAATACGATAAAGATATTGCTTCTGTTCTTTATATAGGAATGAAAAATGAACTGCTCAAGCATCGGGTTTAAAATGTCAAAAGAAATAATCTCAATAGGGAGCTTTGTTTTCCGATTTCAATTGAGGCTGCCTTCGGGAAATTAATAAATATCTCAAGAGAATACTAATGCCTCTGTGACAGCGAAATACTTCATAACATCCCTGTCTCATTTTCTAAGTGATCACTGCATGATTCACATGTAAGCGCATTTTTGTCTCCTTGGTGGGTAGGGGGGCGTCACTGTCAAAGCCAGCATTTGTTAACAATCTATAATTGCCCTTGGCAACAGAGTGGCTTACTAGGCCACTTCAGAGGGCAGTTAAGAGTCAATCACAATGCTGTGAGTCTGGAGCCACATGTGGGCCAGACCAGGAAAGGACAGCAGATTTCCGTCCCTCAGTGACATTAGTGAACCAGATGCGTTTTACTGAGACGACTTTTCAATTCCTCAATTTTTATTAAAAGAAAGTTTATTAATTCAATTTATGCTCCACCAGTCACCATGTTCGGATTTGGACATGTATCTCAAGGGCATTACGTGGAATGCTTGATTATTAGTTCAGTGACATTACCACTAGGCCACCAACTCCACATTGCTGCACACTTTCACTATACCCGCGTATACCGCCCAGTGTTCAAAAGAATGAGCGGACATCTCATTGAAGCATATAGCAGCCTGAAGGTGCTTAACAAGTTGCATGTTGGAAGGATGCTCCCCCTTGGGTGGGGATTCTATTACGAGAGGTCAGAGTGAGGTGAGGAGAAATATCTTCACTCAAAGGGCTGTGAACCTTTGTAATTTTCTATCCCAGGGAGCTGTAGATGCTCAGTCATTCTAGATACACCCACAGTGCTGTGACGAAGGGGGTTCCAGGATTTTGAAGCAGCAACAGTGAATGAACAGCGATGTAGTTCCAGGTCAGGATGGTGTGTGACTTGGAATGGAACTTGCAGGTGGCGCTGTTCTCATGCATTTGCTGCCCTTGTCCTTCTAGTTGGTAGCGGTCGCAGGTTTGGAAGGTGCTGTCTAAGGAGACTTGGTGTGTTGCTGCAGTGCATCTTGCAGATGATGCACACTGCAGCCACTGTGCGTCGGTGGTGGAGGGAGTGAATGTTTGTGGATGGGGTTCCAATCAAGTGCGCTGCTTTGTCCTGGATGGTGTCGAGCTTCTTGAGTGCTGTTGGGGCTACACCCATCCAGCCAAGTGGAGAGTATTCCATCACACTCCTGACTTGTGCATTGTAAACGGTGGACAGGCTTTGGGGTGTCATAAAGTGAATTACTTGCCACAGGATTCCAAGACTCTGAGCTGCTCTTGTAGCCATGGTATTTATATGGCTACTGCAGTTCAGTTTCTGGTCAATGGTAACACCTAGGATGTTGATAGTGGGGGAATCAGCGATGGTATTGTCACTGAATGTCAAGGGGAGATGGTTAGATTCTCTTTTGTTGGAGATGGTCATTGCTTGGCACTTTTGTGGCGGAAACATACCCATCCCTGACCTTATGATTGAAGGAAGGTCATTGATGAAGCAGCTGAAGATGGTTGGGCCTCGGACACTACCCTGAGGAGCACCTGAAGTGATGTCCTGGAGCTCAGATGATTGACCTCCAACAACCACACCCATTTCCTTTACATTAGGTCTGATTCCAACCAGTGGAGACTTTTCCCCCTGATTCCCATTGACTTAAGTTTTTGCGGGGCTCCTTGATGCCATATTCGGTCAAATGCTGCCTTGATGTCAAGGGCAGTCACTCTCACATCACCTCTTGAGCTCAGCTGTTTTATGCATGGTTGAACCAAGGCTGTAATGAAGTCAGGAGCTGAGTGCCTTGACGGAACCCAAACTGAGCGTCACTGAGCAGGTTATTGCTAAGCAAGTGCCGCTTGATGGCACTGTTGATGACACTTGACTGATGATTGACAGTGGGTAGATGGGGCGGTAAGCGGCCGGGTTGGATTTGTCCTGCTTTCTGTGCATAGGACATACCTGGGCAATTTTCCACATTGCTAATGTTGCAGCTGTAGTGGAACAATTTGGCTAGGGACATTGCAAGTTCTGGAGCACAGGTCTTCAGTATTATTGCCGGAATATTGTCAGGGCTCCTAGACTTAGCAGTGTCCAGTTCCTTCAGTCGTTTCTTGATATCACACAGAGTGAGTCGAATTGTCTGATGTCTGGCATCAGTGATGCTGGTGACTTCAGGAGAAGGCTGAGATGAATCATCAACTCGGCACTTCTGGTTGAAGATTATTGCAAATGCCTCTGCCTTATCTTTCACACTGATGTACTGAACTCTCCCATCATTGAGGATGGGGATATTTGTGGAGCCACCTCCTCTAGTTAGTTGTTTAATTGCCCACCACCATTCACGACTGGATGTGGCAGGACTGCAGACCTTAGATCAGATCCGTTGGTTATGTGATCACTTAGCTCTGCAAATAGAATGCTGCTCATGCAGTTTGGCACGCAAGTAGCACTCTGTTGTAGCTTCACTAGGCTGACACCTCATTTTGAGGTATTCCTGGCTGCTCCTGGCATGACCTCCTGCGCTCTTCATTGAACCAGGGTTGTTCTCCTGGCTTGATGGTATTGGTAGAGTGTGGAATATGCCGGCCATGAGGTTATAGATTCTGGTTCAGTACAATTCTGCTGCTGCTGATGGCCCACAGAGCCTCATGGATGCCCAGTTTCGCAATGCTAGATATGTTCAAAATCTATCCCGTTTAGCACGGTGAAAGTGCCACACAACAGGATGGACGGTATCCTGAATGTGAAGGCAGGACTTCTTCTCCACAAGCACTGTGCGGTGGTCGCTCCTACCAATACTGTCATGGATAGATGCAACTGAGGCAGGCAGATTTTTTCTCTCTTGTTAGTTCCCTCCCCTCCAGCCTCACACCCTGTCTAGCAGCTCTGTCCATTAGGACTCGACCAGCTCGGTCGGTAGTTGTGCTTCCGAGCCACTCTTGGTGATGGAATGTGAAGTGCCCCTCCCAGAGTACATCTTGCGCCCTAGCCACCCTCAGTGCTTCCTCCAGGGGTGCTCAACATGGATAAGTACTGACTCATCAGCAGAGGGAGGGCGGTAGGTGGTAATCAGCAGGATACTTGCTTTCTCATATTTGACCTGATGCAATGAGATTTCATGGGGACCAGAGTCGATGTTGAGTGCTTCCAGGCCAACTCCCCCCACCCCCCCCCCCCCCGACTGTATACCACTGTGCCGCCACCTCTGCTAGGTCTGTCATGCCAGTGGGACAGGACATACCCAGGGATAGTGATCGCAGGGTCTCGGACATCATCTGTAAGGCATGATTCCATGAGTATGACGATGTCAGGCTGTTACTTGACCAGTTTGTGGGACAGCTTTCCCAACTCTGCCACAAGCCAGTGTTTATGCTCCACACGAGCCTCCTCTCACCATTCTTCATCTAGCAGCATTGACTCACCCTTCCATTCCTTTCCCTGTCTCTCGCTCTCTCTCTCTCTCTCTCCCCCGCCCACTCCCCTGTCTCTTTCTCTGTATGTCTGTCTCTCTCATGTGCTTAGCTAGCTTCCCCTTAAACCCATCTATGCTATTCCCTCAAATACACGTCTAGATAGTGATTTCCACATTCTAACCACTCTCTCGGTAAAGGCCTTTCTCCTGAATTCACTACTGGATTTAGTGACTGTCTTATATTTATGGACCCTCGTTCTGATTACACCTGCAAGTGCCCGTCTACGTCTACCTATCAAACTATTTCATAATCTTTAAAACGTCTATCAGGCTTCACCCGCTCCCCACTCTTCCCTCCACCTGTCTTCTCTTTTTTGAAGTGAAAAAGCCCGAGCCTGATCATTCTTTCCGGATTCCTAGGGTCTCTCATTGCTGATTTTATTCTAGAAAAAAATATGCCAACAAAATATGCTCACTGTATCACAAGTGTTTATTAATTAAGATTTTATACAAATTTAGCATACACTGCGTTATTGGTGCAATTGTTTTCCTCTAGAAATGAATTTGATTGATTTTTTTTTCAATCTTTATCAATCTGCATTGCAACTTCGAGTGCCTTCTGTATCAGTACCCTGAAATCCCTCCGTTCCTCTACCCGCCTTAGACACTTTCTTTCCAAGGAGTATGTGGCCTCCTTATTGTTTATAACTAAATATTCTACCTCATATAATATCTATATCCTTTCTCATCCAAGGATATCTACTTTTATCCCCATGAGAATGAAACAGCCAGCTCATTTGCATTTCATACATGGAGACCAGACTCTGATCCCACGTCCCAGCTCACACCAAGCCCGCTTCCAGCCACTATAGAGCCCCTGTAAAGGCCTCTGGTGATGCGTAGCGGTCTCTGGACCCCAATTTGAAAAACACTGATATAGACCACCAGCTAGTATGAAAGAGGCAGAGGAGAAAATTAAGAGGCAAATATAGAATGATGCAAAAATTACAGGGCAGTGATCAATGGGGCTTCAAATTCTTAATATAGATTCTGGGAATATAAATGTAAATAGCAAAGTGGGAAAGAAATCCTGAAATGTGTATGAGAAATTTCTTGTTCAATGTGCTTGCAACCCAATGAGGAAGGAAGAAGTGCTGGATCGAGTTCATCCTTTCTGCATCCAGCATGTCAAGACCCCTCAGGATCTTATATGTTTTCTATCAAGTCGCCTCTTACTCATCTAATTTCCAGCAAGTACAGGCCTAGCCTATCCAATCATTCCTCGTAAGACAGCCCTCCAGGTATTAGTCTTGTAAACCTCCGTGAATTCATTTACATACTTCTTTAAATAAGGAGACCCAGACTGTACTGTGTCCTCCAGATGTTGTCTCACCAATGTCCTGTATTGATGACGCATAACCTCCCTACTTTTGTATTCAAATCCCCTCACAATAAACAATAACATTCTATTAGGCTTTCCTAATTACGTGCTGTAACTGCATTCTAACCTTTTGTGATTCATGCACCAGGACATCCAGATCCCTCTGCAACTCATAGCTCTGCAATTTCTCACCATTTCGATAATATGTTTCTTGTTTTATTCTTCCTGCCAAAGTGGACAATTTCCCACTTTCCCACATCATACTCCATTTGCCAGGTCTGTGCCCACTCACTTAACTGTCTCTATCCCTTTGTAGCCCCCTTATGTCTTTTTCACACGTTGCCTTCCTACCTATCTATGTGTCATCAGCAAATTTAGCAACCAAAGGCTCGGTCCCTTCATCTAAGGCATTGATATCAATTGTAAAAGGTTGAAGCCCCAGCACAGATCCCTGTGGCACACCACTCATTACATCTTGTGTTGGAGAAATGTTTCTGAGCTTTGCTAATTATTACATAACTTTGTAGAAGCAGAAAAGCAGGACACAGCTTGTAGCTATTCTAACCACAACCAACAGTCATAAATTGTAGACAGAACAGCTAACCACAATCAACTGTCACAAGATGTAGACAGAGTTCATGGCGAAAGTGGGCAAAGAATATTCTGCTGAACCTTCTGCTTTGCAAATTGCTTGTGCAACCCAGACAGACGTTAGCAATGGGCGGATGTGGTACCTGGAGTGTGCATTGACTTGCAGCCTTATGCGAAGCTGACCTCGGACTGTGCATGGTGTATAGTCATGTAGGCAGTCCTGTGGTTATCTTGCGGTTTTATGTCTGATTGAGAAACTGTCTGCTCTGCCTTTGTTATACTATATAAGTCCACGGTGATCTGTAGCTTTTGGAGTAGCACTGGACCGCATTTAGGTAAGGTGTGCATCCCCATGATATCATGCAATAAAGTGTTTGATTCTCAACGTCTGAGTCCGGAGAATTTGTTCAACAATTGGGCACAATCTGGATTTTCTCCAACATTTTGCCAGCCAGAAATTGACCCATTTATGCCTACTCTCTATTTCCTCTTAGCTAACCAACCCTCTATCCAAGTTACACCCGGCACCATGAGCTTTTATTTTCTGAAATAAGCTTTGCTGTGGCACATTATCAAATGCCTTCTGCAAATCTAAGTTCAATACATCCACCGGTTCCCCTTTATCCACAGCACATGTAACTCCCTCAAAGAACTCCAATAAATTGGGTCAACTTGATTTCTCTTTCAGAAAACCACATTGACTTTACCTGATTACCTTGAGTTTTTCTAACATTTTCCCTCAGACAGATGGTAAGTAAACTCGCCTGCATTTTCCTGCTTTTTGTCCCTCTCTATTTTTGAATAAAGGTTACATTTGCTATTTTCCAACCTAATGGAACCTTCCCTGAATCTAGGCGATTTTGGAAACTTAAAACTGATGCATCTACTATCTCACTAGCCACTGCTTTTAACACTCTAGGATGAAGTCCATCAGGACCCGGGAACTTGCCATCCCACAGCTCCAACAGTTTGTTCAGTACCACTTCCCTGGTGATTTAATTTTCTCTCTCCCTTTTATTTCCTGACTTACTGCTAATACTGGGATGTAACCTGTATCCTCAATAGTGAAGACCGATGCAAAATGCCTGTTTAATTCATCTGCCATCTCCTTATTATCCATTATTAATTCCCCAGACTCACTTTTTATAGGACCAATGCTCACTTTGTTAACTTTTCTCTTGTTTAGTTATCTATAGAAACTCTTACTATCTGTCTTTATATTTCGAGCTAGCTTTCTCTCCCCTAATTTTATATTTGTAATCAATCTTTTAGTCATTCTTTGACTTTTTCTTTATATTCTGTCCAATCTCTGTGCAGTTAAATGCTTTCTCTTTAAGTTTCATACTATCTCTAACTGTTTTAGTTCACCACGGATGCAGGGGCCCATCCTTAGAATTTTTCTTTCATTAGAATATATCTATTCTGTGTATTCTGAAACATCCCCATAAATGTCTGCCGCTGCATCTCTATTGACCTGTCACTTAACCTAATTTGTAAGTTCACTTTGGCTAGCTCTGCTTTCATGCCCTCATAATACTTAAACTTGAAGAATGGGGGCGTAAAAGCATGCGGTTCCAGTGTCCCATTTTACCTAAGGCCAGTTCTGCTACTGACTATAACTGTAAAATCTATTTTTTTGTTTATAATGTTTGCAAATTCCAAACGATACAGTGCAGAACTTCACAGTTGCCGCATAGAGCAAACAAAAACAAATGCTGGAACAACAAATGGACATTTTTGCCATTCTGGAATCTGTGTGCTTCTGCACAAAACAGACACCCTTAAAAAGTAGATTAATGATGCTATACGTCTAAATTACTTTACAGTGGAGAAGTATTTGAAACGAACTGATACTGCCATTGCAAGTGCTCTGGCAGTAACCATAGACGGTGCTAATTCTAAGAGAAAGGAACAAATGAAAAACGGAAAGTATGAGCATAGTTATATAGAATTTGGATATATGAAGCTCAGTGATGCATGGCCACAATGTACTGTACTTACAAATTTTAGCCAACACCCTGCAAAACTAAAGCAGCAACTACCACAAAGCATTTGGAATGTAAAGATAAATACAAAGACTTCTTTGAACAAACAAAAAGAAAAATACAGTCATCAGAAAACTTCAGCGATAAATATATATTTATTTCTGGCTCAGGACCTGAAAGTACTCTTCTTAACAGTGGCTCAGGTTACAAAACAACAAGAATGCACAGCCTATCAGACAGGATTTGATTGGATGTGTTGCTACATAAATTCAGCAAAAGTGATAGCGAGTGAAAATCAAGCACAAAGGTTGAGGTGCGTATCATTTTCTAATGACACAGTTAGGAGAAGAATCAAGGCAAGTCCAACAGTTATTAAATAGCAGTTGACGAAAAGGCGCTGTTAATATGACCAGTTTGCAATTCAGCTCAATGAGACAACTGCAAGTGCATTGCAATTATTTGTTTACATTCGCTATGTTTGGCTGGGGGCAAATTGAGAAGGTTTTCATTTTGTCAGGTGTTAACAGCATAAACAGCGACTGAGGGAATATTCAACTTGCTGGATAATTTCACTGAATCAGAATCACCCAAGTGGGAGAACTATATTGCTGTGTACACAAACGCTGCTGTCGCTATGACAGGCAATAGGAGTGACCCTGTTACAAGAATAAGTGCCATAAACCCATTGGTAATCATAGCATATTGTGTGTTGCATCGTCAAGCCCTTGTTTCAAAAAAGGATGAAACCCAACTTATCTGCTGTTAAATGCAACTATGACAGTGCATTTTGTGAGGTCCAGTCATAAGAAATCACGTTTGTTTGCAAAGCTGTGTCCCGAAATGGGTGCATGACATCAAAAAATATTATTTCTCAATGACCTACATCAGTTATTTTGAAGCAGTGTCCTAGAAAGAATTTTTGAGCTTCATAAAGAGCTACTGGATTCTTGTTTTCTGTGCGCAGTCCTGAATTACCTGAAAACATCCCTGACCAATTACAGATGACGAAAGTTGCCTACCTTTCTGACAATTTTAACCAGTTGCATACAATGAATTTCTCAATGCAAGCGGCGATACGACTATACACAAAGTGAGTGATAAGGTTGTAACATTTAGAGAAAATAATTGAGCTTTGGAAAATTACACTGAGCGCAGAAATGTCAGATATGTTCCTGCTACTGACTGAATTTCTGGATGCAAACACATGACAGTTCAATGTGTAAAAGGACAGATCATTGTTCATCTTACAAAGTTCGTAGAATGCTTTATTATTTACTTTCAAAATTTAAGCACAGCTATGTATGATTGTATTTGGAATCCATTTTCAATGTTTGCTATGTCATCTTGCTGCCTAAGTGGAAAAACAGAAAAGTAGCTAATAGCACTGTTCTATGATCGCTCAGAGAACTAGGTTTCAGGAACAAAAAGCTCCCTAGTTTGCTCATCTGTTGCTGCACAGTACCCAGAATTGGTAAAAGAAGCAATTAAAGTGTTGTTACGTTTTCTAACAAAATACAGTTGTGCAACATCATTTTTCTGCTCTGGCAGCAAAGAATGAAAATTACATGCCCTTTCTGGATGTGGAGAATGATTTACGATGTCATTGTTAAGCAACACATCCATTTCACTGTTATCTGTAAATAAATGCCACTTTTCTTAAAAAGCATTATTAAAACACTCTTTACTTGTAGCGTTTTTTTATTGAGTATTGCATATCGTTATAATTTGCAGGGGAATTCTTAATTCTAACCAAAAATATTCTATATGTTATCCCTTAACTGCATAATCCTGCTCCAGAGATATAACCATTTATTTGATCAATATCACCACTCAAACCCTCTTGTTTTTTTTTCTCTTTCCTATCTTTCAGGATTGCCTTGCAACCAGGCATATTAGTTCCTAATGATCCCGTTCTTTTAACTAGGATTTGTTATTTCCGCCACATCATATTCCCATGTGGGTGTTGTGCCTGTAGCTCACTAACGTTATTTTGTATTTCAGGTGCATTTCTCCACATGGACTCCAAAACCATCTTAGACTTCTTTGAATCTTCCCTATCTGAGACATCATATGTGCGGGAATCACCCATAGTGGCAAAGCAGCAAAGCACAGCAGAACAGAGGAGTCATTAAAAACAGCAAGGGAACTAAAGGAAGTGGCAGAGCAACAAAGCGCAGCAAAGACAGAAGCAGCGGCGAGAGGCAGTTATATATATCGCGAAGTGACGTCACAGAATAAGGAGTATAAGTTATGAGCGGCATGGACAGAGTGGATAGTCATCAACTTTTTCCCAGGGTGGAAGAGTCAGTTACTAGGGGACATAGGTTTAAGGTGAGAGGGGCAAAGTTTAGACGGGATGTGCGAGGCAAGTTCTTTACACAGAGGGTGGTGAGTGCCCGGAACTTGCTGCCAGGGGAGGTGGTGGAAGCAGATACGATAGTGACATTTAAGAGACACATTTACAAATACATGAATAGGAAGGCAATAGAGGGATAAGCGTCCCGGAAGTGCAGATGGTTTTAGTTTAGGCACGCATCAAGATCGGAGCAGGCTTGGAGGGCCGAATGGCCTGCTCCTGTGCTGTACTGTTCTTTGTTCTTTGCCCTTTTGAGTCACGTGGGGCGAGTACCCAGTTCAGATGTTAACTTGTATTGTAATTTAATTAATTCTGCTATTTATTCTTGGGATGTTAGCGTCGCTGGCAATGCCAGCATTTATTACCCATCCCTAACTGCCCTTGAGAAAATGTTGGTGATTAACGGTCTTGAACTGCTGCAGTCCACGTGGTAAAGGTTGTTACAAGTGCTTCCTTTTTTGCCTTTTTATTGGAGGACTTGGGTTGCAACATCGAAAAAGAAATTCCATAGATGCTGGAACTTTGTGTTTTTTAAAAAGAAAAGGTCATCAGAAGGTCTTTTGGTCTCAGCTTGTAAGCAAACAGTTAATAGAAAGCACCTGTTTTCAAATGAATACCCAGCAAGGGCTTTTTTGACTTGGACAAAGATGTTTACAAAGTAGTGACAGGTCACGATTGATAGGGGTCGGGAGGCTTGACGTCTGAGATATTTTTGCTTTCACGTTGGGCAGGCAGTTAGGATATGTGCAATGTTTTAAAAAAGACATTTGGAGAAAAAATTCAACGGCCCAGACCCAACCTCAGTTTGTTCAAGCTCTTTTAAAAGTCTGCCAGTTTTCCACTTCATTGACAACCTCTGAGAAGCAAGTGTAAGAAACAGGGTTAAACTGTTGCTGCAGTTTTCCTGGAAAGCCTGCCCAAACTCATGGTCAACATTGCCAGACAAGAACTATTCTAGGAAGATACCCAGTGTCAGCCATCTACGTGTGTCTGGGTCGTCAAATCAAAAGTAAGGACATCTGACATCTCTTTTTTCTTCAAGAATTAGCAAGTATCTGGTCAAATTATTCTCTTTTTTTTTGGAACAGAGCTCTAAAGAACTTTTATTTCACATAACTAGTAGGTGTATGTGTGTGTCTATGACTGTGAGGGGGGGTGGCTAAGGTAAAAAAGGGAACTTTTATATTTCAATCTGTATGTTAATGCTTAGTTTCATCACTAAGCGTTGTTTTTAAATATTCTGATAATTTTGTTGCTTGTTAAAGAAACCTGATTGGTGTATTTTATTCTGGGATAAACATAGAGTCCATCATTGACCTTATCAGTAGCTGGGAAATTTTTTCAATATATATTGTGATCTGTACAGAGGTGGAACTAGAAAAACAGTGCACTCTATCCGCCTCAGTCATAATATATAATTGGGGCTTTTGGTGGGATAACCCTAAACCGATAATATGCAATTGCAAGTGGATTAATAATAATTGAAATGAACAAAAGAAACAAAACAGGTTTATTGTGCAGCATATTAAAGTTTACTTGACCGGAATGTCTTTAAGAGTTGTTGTGACATTTCTGGGGAAGGTGGATGTATTGCTGACTGATTAGGAAAAACTTAACTAAGGTTAAAAGAAAGGATTTGGCAGAACTATTGGTGTTAGAGTAAAAAACAGGAGCTAAGGAAGCAGACATAATTGAAGGATGAGCACAATATATGCAATTGGAAGGAAAAAAAGGCAAACAAGACGATAGCTAAAATTCAGTTACAGGTGAGGCAGCTTGAACTTGACAAAGCGAAGTAAAAAGAAATCAAAATGGTAAAACATAAGCTTCAACAGAAAAAAACAATTAAGAAAATTAGCTTGAAAAAGATTTGACAATGTAGAAGCTTGTATTTGAAAGAGAGGAAAGGGGAAAAGAGAGAGCATTAGAAAGAGAAAGAGAAGGAAGGGAGTTCGAAGTTAAAGGATGCAGCTAAGATGAGTGGGTGGTGTTGACCTCTGTGAAAATTCTGGTGAGGAAAGATCTGGCTCTAGCCCATGACCCAGTGGAGAGCTGTTTACATTTGTGCAAGCCCTCCATAAATTTGAGGAAAGGAACGTAGAGGCATTTTTCATTTCTTTTGAAAAGATAGCCAAATAGATGAAGTGGCCAAAAGAAAGCTGAACACTGCTTATGCAAATCAGGTTGATGGGCAAAGCTCCTGAAGTTTATGCCATGCTTGCTGAGAAGGCTTCTGCAAATTATGAGATGGAAAAACGGCTATTCTTGCTGCATATTAGTTGGGCCCGGAAGCTTACTGGCAGAAGTTTCGGAACCTGTGGAGGAAGTCTAGGAAGACTTATATAGAATATGAGAAGGTAAAGCAAATTAATGTTGTCATTGGATATGGGCACTAATCTTAGAGAACTAATTCTCCTCGAAGAATTGAAAAATATAATCCCTCCATTAGAACTCATGTAGAGAAACAGAAGGTTAAAGCAGAAAGAAAGACATGGGAAATTGCTAATGATTACAAGCTTGCTTATAAGTCCAAACCATTTGTCCATCACCCCCACAAACACGAGAAGGATAGAAGGTGTGAGAGTGAAATGAAGGCAAGTAGCCGGAGACAAGAAGGAGTAGCTGGGAACACACCGGGATCTCCTCCTCAGACCAAAACAGAAGAAGCTGAGGTTGGAAATGAGGTCTGCAAGCCTAAGTGTTATCATCATCACGAGGTGGGACACCTTCGTGCAGAATGCTGGAAGTCGTGGGGTAATGCCATGTGACTTATTGAAGTACACAAGTCCAAAGCAGAGAAAGGAGCCCTGACCAGCAAGCCCTCCCTACGTTTGAACAACGGGACGTCGAGGCACTTTTCATTCCCTTTGGAAAGATGAAGGATACTAGGACAGTGCTTATGCAAAGAAGATCTGTGGGCAGATCTCCTAAAGTTTATGCAATGCTTTCTGAGGAGGCTTCTGCACAATAGTAAATGGCAAATAAGGCTATTCTCGCTGTGTATGTGTTGGGCCCTGAAGCTTACTGGCGGAAATTTCAGGTATCACTCTGACTGCAGCTGTAAGGCCAAATACAAAAACCCACTGTGAGTGAAGGGGTCGTGAATAAGATACCTGAGAGTTAACGGGAATTCTTGTCAGAAGGAAAAATAATTCCTTATCACTCAAGTGAGGCACGTAAACCCATAGTTATACAGGAAGCACCCAAATACCTTTGCTGGGTATCGGCATAATTTTTCCACCAGAGAGCGAACTGAATTCCAAAGTTTCAGTGCATGGTATTGGAGCGGATTATATACACGTACCTTTGTGTTGGATGCACCTTGAGTATGACCTAATGAATGGAATGGTAACTGTAGAAGTTGTCCATAGTTTGCCAGTCGATGGAGTTGATCTGCTCCTGGGGAATGATTTGGCCAGAGCAAAGGTTGTAGCTTCTCCAGTTCCCGCAAAAAATCCAAGTGAAGTTAAAGAGACAGAACAGTTGCAGTAAAAGGTTCTAGGAATTTTTCCTTCATGTGTAGTGACCTGAGCAATGGCTAAACAAGTTCCATTGTTGGAGGTACAATTGGCACTACAGTCCGATAGTCGAATATCTGAAATTTTCTTTGGATAATAAATAAGTAAGTAAATAATTTGGAAAATAAATAAATTTAATATGTCTTCTCTGATCAAGGCTCAGCAAGCCAATCCAGAGTTAAATATCGTGGCACAATCAACTCTAACAGAAGTTGAGGCAAAGTGAGTTCTGGAAGGCATTGAAAATGGCATTCTGATGAGGAAGTGGAGATCTCCTAGCAGATCTGCACATGAAGAATGAACCGTTGTTCACCAGATAGTGGTACTGCCCAAGTATCGCTGGGAACTGTTCAGGATAGTGCACGAAATTCCTATCGCGGGAAATGTGGGGAGCAGAAGACCAATCACGTATAGTTCAACATTTTTCCTGTCCAGGTCTTTCCAAGGACGTGGTACAGTCTTGTGAAACGTGTCATATGCGCCATATTGTGGGAAAACCACAAACTGCAGGAAAACTGGCATCTCTAATTCCCATATCATTTTTTGGGAAACGATTTAGTACAGTGTTGGTATGAATATACCCATGATTTGGATAAAGGATTAGAATTTCTTTTGCTTGCCACTAGGGATTCAAGCAATGAATCTACCAGTTTAAGTCCTTTTGAATTAGTTCATGAGCATGAGATAAGAGGTTCTCTAAAACTAACTAAAGAAAACGTTTGGGAACAGGAAGATGAATCATCAGTGCTAAATGATGTATCAGTGTTCTGTGAACGGCTCAGGAGAGCTTGCAAACTGGACAAAAGCTTCGCAAACCGCCATGAAGTTATCGGCAGGCAAGCATACCAAGACCTGAACATTTCAACCAGGGGATGAAGTGGTAGTATTACTGCCTTTACAGTGTGAACCACGGAAATTATTTGATTTACAACCAAGATCACCGGAAAGAAAAGCAGCTGTGTCACATCAATATGTTCGAACAATATCATTGCCGGGGTGAGGATAAGCAAGAACAGTTATGTCAAGTAGTAGGGAAAGTGAAGGAGGAAAGAGTTAGTGAGGATGAGGTAGAAGGGGGCCTGAACAATTCTCAAATTGAACCTCCAGCTACTGGTTAGTTAATACTGAATTATTAGGGAGATTGGACTCTATGCTTTCATATTTGGATGCCGAACAACTAGAAGATCTAAGAAGGCGACTCACTGCCTTTAAAAAAGTTTGGAGGGACAAGCCAAGGGGTGAAACCTTCACATGATGTGAATGTACAAAGAACAAAGAATAAAGAACAGTACAGCATAGGAACAGGCCTGCGCCGATCTTGATGCCTGCCTAAACTAAAACCTTCTGCACTTCCTGGGACCGTATCCCTGTATTCGCTTCCTATTCATGTATTTGCCAAGATGCCTCTTAAACGTCGCTATCGTACCTGCTTCCACCACCATCCCCGGCAGCAAGTTCCAGGCACTCACCACCCTCTGTGTAAAGAACTGCCTCGCACATCCCCTCTCAACTTTGCCCCTCGCACCTTAAACCTATGTCCCCGAATAACTGACTCTTCCACCCTGGGAAAAAGCTTCTGACTATCCACTCATATCCATGCCACTCATAACGTTGTAAACTTCTATCATGTCGCCCCTCCACCTCCGTCGTTCCAGTGAAAACAATCTGAGTTTATCCAAACTCTCCTCATAGCTAATGCCCTCCAGACCAGGCAACATCCTGGCAAACCTCTTCTGTACCCTCTCCAAAGCCTCCACATCCTTCTGGTAGTGTGGCGACCAAAATTGCACGCAATATTTTAAGTGTGGCCTAACTAAGGTTCTGTACAGCTGCAGCATGACTTGCCAATTTTTATACTCTATGCTCCGACCGATGAAGGCAAGCCTTCTTGACTACCTTATCCACCTGCATTGCCACTTTCAGTGACCTGTGGACCTGTACACCCAGATCTCTCTGCCTGTCAATACTCCTAAGGGTTCTGCCATTTACTGTATCCTTCCCACCTGCATTAGACCTTCCAAAATGCATTACCTCACATTTGTCCAGATTAAACTCCATCTGCCATTTCTCCGCCCAGGTCTCCAACTGATCTATGTCCTGCTGTATCCTCTGACAATCCTCATCACTATCCACAACTCCACCAATCTTTGTGTCGTCCGCAAACCTACTAATCCGACCAGCTACATTTTCCTCCAAATCATTTATATGTGCTACAAAGAGTAAAGGTCCCAGCACTGATCCCTGAGGAACACTACTAGTCACATCCCTCCATTCAGAAAAGCACCCTTCCACTGCTACCCTCTGTCTTCTATGACTGAGCCAGTTCTGTATCCATCTTGCCAGCTCACCTCTGATCCCGTGTGACTTCACGTTTTGTACCAGTCTGCCATGAAGGACCGTGTCAAAGGCTTTACTGAAGTCCATATAGATAACATCCACTGCCCTTCCTTCATCAATCATCTTCGTCACTTCCTCAAAAAACTCAATCAAATTAGTGAGACACAACCTCCCCTTCACAAAACCATGCTGCCTCTCACTAATAAGTTCGTTTGTTTCCAAATGGGAGCAAATCCTGTCCCGAAGAATCCTCTCTAATAATTTCACTACCACTGACGTAAGGCTCACCGGCCTATAATTTCCTGGATTATCCTTGCTACCCTTCTTAAACAAAGGCACAACATTGGCTATTCTCCAGTCCTCTGGGACCTCACCCGTCGCCGATGAGGATGCAAAGATTTCTGTCAAGGCCCCATTGTGTACCAGCACTACATCATGGTAAACCAAAAAGTTAGGAACACTGACTTCCACTTGCTTCATTAATCTCTGAAAAGTTGGCAAATATCGTCTGGTATGACAAAGGCTGATAGATCTTTAGCTCGGGGTGGGAAAGGAATTTGCCATTATCCCTTTAAGAAATCTATTTTTGTAAGACACGTGGCATGGCCACTCTGTCAATAGTCTTCCAAGAGAGGAATTGGGTAGGAATCTGTCTTTGTTACTGTGTTAACCTTTCTATAATCCATGCAGAGTTTAGTTGAACCATTAAATTTAGACTCTAATGCTTTGACTGGGATCAATTATGTGGCTTTCTAACAAGCATTGGATTTGTGCTTTTACTTGGGTCTGTTTATCTGGACGTAAGTGATAAGGATCCTGTTTTACAGGAAAGGATTCCTCTACATTTGGAAAGATGTAAAGGTAACAGGGTTGTCGTGGTGGGTGATTTTCACTTCCCCTATATTGACTGGGGCTCACTTAGTGCTAGGGGCTTGAATGGGGCAGAATTTGTAAGGAGCATCCAGGAGGGCTTCCTGAAACAATATGTAGATAATCCAACTAGGGATGGGGCCATACTGGACCTGGTATTGGGAAATGAACCCGGCCAGTTGGTCGAAGTTTCAGTAGGGGAGCATTTCGGGAACAATGACCATAATTCCATACTGGCGGTTGTGATGAATATCAGTTGCGACATCATAGGTATAAAGAGGGTTGAGGTCCGACAAGTAGATGTTAGGGGGCTAGAAAATATATTAAGAAGTGGGACATCAATGGCACTAATCTCCAGATTAATTCTGGTACCAGACACTGATGATTCTCCCATTGTTTCAATGGATGAGTGTTTCGTAAGGAGGCTAGTTGTTTGCCAAGGTTGATGCTGTCTCCGATGTGATGTAACTCCACATCTCGATTTGCAGATCTGTTTGCAAATATTACATATGAAGTCACTGTTGGAGGAGTTGGTCAAGGCACTGACTTTGTGGTGAGCTCACTTGTCCTGCAGGAATCTGACTGTGTTCTCCTCAAATAGTGAGATTGTGTAATGACAGAGACTTCCCCATTTGGATCTATCCATTGTTGTTTTTGCCCATATTGTGGTTACAGGTTCTGAGATTGGGCATTCATTAAGTCTTGCGTTCTCAGTCTGGGACATCCTCTGGCGTGGGTTCCCGTGTTCAGCTGGCTGAAGAATACTGCCTTTAGTATGCATGAGTCCTCCATGTAAACCACATGGCTGACCCAGCAAAGGTGACTTAAGATGAAAATGCTCTTTATACTTGGTATGCAGCATCTTGCAAGAGCTTCAGTGTTTCCTCCTGCCTCCATGTATGGTTGCGCCAGCTGCAGCCTGGCTGTGGCTTCAATTCCCTCGAGGAACTATCACTTTCAGAAGTACTCAGAACTGCCTAGCAATTGGAGACTGAGTTGCACCTTGGGGACTCCTGCACTACCTGCCTGGTCCTGGTTGACTAGCTGGTGGTCACTTGATGTTGCAGAACGATCTTAAGCAGCGAAGGTGAAATGCATCTAGTTGCTTTATGTGATGCTGGTAGGGTGTCCATGCCTCACAGCCATACTGAAGTGATGTGAGCACCACTTCCTGGTGGACTTTGATCTTTGTTTTGAAACAGACTCCATGCTCTCTCGTAAGACTGACAGTGAATCTTCCAAATGTTGAGCTTGTTTTTGTCAGGTGATGGTCTATTTCATCTGCCAACATGGTGTTGCTGGAGAGGATACTCCCAAGATAGTAGAAGCTCTGAAACAAAAACAAGAAATGCTGGAATCACTCAGCAGGTCTGGCAGCATCTGTGGAAAGAGAAGCAGAGTTAACTGACCCGAAACGTTAACTCTGCTTCTCTTTCCACAGATGCTGCCAGACCTGCTGAGTGATTCCAGCATTTCTTGTTTTTGTTTCAGATTTCCAGCATCAGCAGTATTTTGCTTTTATTATAGTAGAAGCTCTGAATTGAGTTGAGGGGTGAGTTGTTGATTATAACTGTGGAATCTTAGAGTTTTTGCCCATGGGCAGGTTGAAACAAGATTTCTGTCTTTTTCTGACTTATTGGGCTGAAATTTACTGCCACCGCCCCCCCCCCCCCCCCCACCCCGGCCCCCAACATCGGAGATCATAGCGGGGTGGGCCTAGAAAATGCCTCTGGGACAGTCCCGCCACATGTTACTGGCAACATCAAGGCCACCTGGCGGCCCCCTCATTTCAATGCGCCAATGTATTAAAATTAAGGGACAATTGCTTCCATTGTGCACTGGCCATTCCACTCCCATATTATGGCTATTGGCCAGCATTCCCACACCGCCCCATCTCCGTCCAGAGATCCGATGTTGGACATCAGTGGGGAGGAGGGAGGATGTAAGTGTTTCCATGTGGGAGAGGGGAGAAGGGAAAAAACTTACCTGATTGGTCGAGTGGGAGGGGGGTGGGGGGGTTGATGAAAAGGAGTCAATGTCAACGTTTCTGAATCTGGTGCGGGGCGCGGGGGGTGGGGGGGCATGGGTAATGTCAGATATTCAACGTGCTTTGGTGGAGGGGAGGGCAAAAAAGTTATGCCAATATATTTAAGGGGATGTGAGAGGGGCTGGAAATATTTTTCCAATTATTGTTAATAATCTACAATGCACTGTTTCTGTAAAACAAATTGCAACTATCTGTAAGGACGCCATGCCATTTATAAATGGCGCTGGCTCCTGCACAGTAGCACCAGACGCTATTGCAGAGACGGAGCGCCCTCCAACTACACGGCATGGGGGGTGGGGGGTGGGGAGGTGCGGTCAGCCCCGTCCAGGTAAATGAGCTGGAGTAAAAAGCCGCATGTGTTGGCCTCCATCTTGCAATCATAGAAATTTTAAGGCACAGAAAGAGGCCTCTTGGCCCAGTGTGTCTGCCTGTCTGACAAATGATCCTCCTATTCTAATCCTATCTTCCAGCATTTGGTCCAAAACCCTATAGTTTATGGCACTTGAGGTGCATATCCAGACTCCTTTTGAATCAGTTGCGGGTCTCTGCCTCAACTACCCTTTCAGGCAGTGAGTTCCAGACGCACACCATCCTCTGGGTGATAAGATTTTTCTTCATCTCCCCTCTAATTCTTGTACCAATCACTTTAAATCTATGTCCCCTCATCACTGTCCTCTCTGCTAATGTGAATAGACCCTTCATTCTCTCCAGGCCTCTTACAATGTTGTACATTTCAATCAGATCCTCTCAACCTTCTCCTTTCGAAGGAGAACAACCCCAGTCTATACACTGTTTCCTCACAGCTGCATTTTTCCAGTCCTAGCAATATCCTTGTAAATATCCTTTGTATCCTCTCGAGTGCAATTACATCTTTTCTGTAATGAGGTGACCAGAACTGCCAACAGTACTCAAGTCGTGGCCTAACCAATGAGTTCTACAGTTCCAGCATAACCTCCCTGCTCTTGCCTTCCATGCCTCGGCGAATTAAGGCACGAATTCCAAATGCCTTCTCAACCACCTTATCGACCTGTCCGGCTGCCTTCAGGGATCTGTGGACCTTCACTCCAAGGTCCTTTACTTCCTCTACACATCTCAGTATTTTTCCTATTTATCATGTTTTCCTTTGCTTTGTTTGACATCCCAAATGCATCACATCACACTTCTCCAAGTTGAATTCTATTTGCCACTTTTCTGCCCATCTGATCAGACCATCAATATTTTCCTGCAGCCAACAGCTATAGTCCTCACTATCTACCACACAGCCAGTCTTCGTGTCGTCCACAAACTTCTTGATCATACCCCATACATTTGCATCTAAATGGTTAGGATACATCACAAAAAGCAGAGGGCCCAATACTGCACCCTGCGGAACGCCACTGGAAACAGCCCTCCAGCCACTAAAACAGCCATCAACAATTACCCTTTGTTTCCTGCCACTGAGCCAATTTTCTATCTACGTTGCTGCATTTCCCTGGTTGCCATGTGGGACCTCGTCAAAAGCCTTGTTAAAATCCATGTAGATCACATCAACTGCACTACTCTCATCTCTCTTCCTTGCTTATTCTTCGGAAAACGTTCAATCAAGTTGGTCAAAGAAGATCTTCCCTTAACAAACCCATGTTGACTATCCCTGATTATCCTGTGCCTTTCTAAGTGACAGCTTATCCGATCTCTCTGAATAGACTCCAATAATTTTCCCACTACTGAGGTTATACTGACTGGCCTGTAATTATTTGGTCTATCCTTCGCTCACTTTTTAAGCAGAGCTACAACTTTATCAATTCTCCAATCCTCCTCACCACACCTGTATGCAGCGAGAACTGGCAAAGCAAGATCGGTGGCGAGTTAGTAAAATTTAGCCCACTGTAATGCCGAAGCATGCTGAAGCTTCTGCAAAGGGGTCAACAGCATGTCTGCCAGATTGTGTGCTATGAGAGCTAAAAGAGCTCGCTTAGTAGCTGTTCTTTGGTCATTGTGTGAGACTTGAACCTTTGCAGATTGAAGAGGTTGTTGGCCTGTCCTAAACTGAATGTGCACTCCTATGTAGAAACCATATAGAGAGCATGGCTGAATGTAAACGGCAAACAGAACTGCAAATATTACACTGCCCTGTTTGGTACCGTTAGCTACTAAAAATGGAATCTCGAACAGCCCCAATCTGCATTCTACTGGCCATGTGTCGGCATGAAATGAGCGGATGACCCTGATTATCTTTTCAGAGCAGTCATATTTTGTACAGCAGCTTCCGCATGCTTTCATGGTTTACTGTGGCAAAGGTCTTGGTCAGGTCAACAAACACCATTTAGAGGTCATGGTTCTGTTCATGCTTTTTTTTTCTTCAAATTGATGTGCCACAAAGATCATGTGGATCATTCTTCATTCAGCTTGAAAGCCATACCGTGATTCTGTCAGATGAGTAACAATCCTGTTGGGAGTAGCCCTTGCAAGAACTTTTTCTCCAGTGTAGCGAAGTTAAATACCATGATGATTGTCATAAATGGACTTGCCACCGCTCGGTTTGTATACAGGAGTTATAGAAGATTCCTCATAATCATGGGACACAATACCCTGGTTCCAAATTAAGCACAAGTGTTGGGGACACAGAGCTGAGTGAGCGAGAGGAACTGAAAGAAATCAGTATTAGTAGAGAAATGGTGTTGGGGAAATTGATGGGATTGAAGGCCGATAAATCCCAAGGGCCTGATGGTATGCATCCCAGAGTACTTAAGGAAATGGCCCTAGAAATAGTGGATGCACTGATTGTCATTTTCCAAGATTCTATAGACTCTGGAACAGTACCTTCAGATTGGAGGGTAGCTAATGTAACCCACTATTTAAAAAGGGAGGTAGAGAGATGCAGGTAATTATAGACCAGTCAGCCTGACGTCGGTAGTGGGGAAAATTCTAGTGTCCATTATCAAAGATTTTATAGCAAAGCACTTGTAAACAGTGGTAGAATCGGACAGAGTCAGCAAGGGTTAACGAAAGGGAAATCATGCTTGCAAATCTACTATCATTCTTTAAGATATATCTAGTTGAGTTGATGAGGGGGAGCCAGTGGATATGGTTTATTTGGACTTTCAGAAGGCTTTCGACAAAGTCCCACATAAGAGATTAGCATGTAAAATTAAAGCGCATGGGATTGGGGGTAGTGTATTGCAATGGATAGAAAATTGGTTGGCGGACAGGTATCAAAGAGTAGGGATAAATGGGTCTTTTTCCGAATGTAGACAGTGACTAGTGGAGTACTGCAGGGATCGATGCTAGGACCCCAGCTATTCACAATATACGTTAATGATTTAGATGAGGGAACTAAATGCAATGTCTCCAAATTTGCAGATGACACAAAACTGGGTAGGAGGGTGAGTTATGAGGAGGATGCAGAGAGGCTTCAGGGTGTTTTGGACAAGTTGAGTGAGTGGGCGATGCATGGCAGATGCAGTATAATGTGGATAAATGTGAGGTTATCCACTTTGGTAGCAAAAACAGGAAGGCAGATTAGTATCTGGAAGGCTGAGAGACGGGAATTAGCAGAGAGAGGGTAATATGCAACGAAACCTGGGTGTTCTCGTACACCAGTCGCTGAAGTTAAGCATGCAGGTGCAACAGGCGTAAAAAAAGGCAAATGGTATATTGGCCTTCATAGCGAGAGGATTCGAGTACAGAAGCAGGGCTTTCTTGCTGCAATTATACAGGGCCTTGGTGAGGCCACACCTGGAACATTGTGTGCAGTTTTTGTCTCCTTATCTGAGGAAGGATGTTCTTGCTTTCGAGGCAGTGCAGCCAAGTTTTACCAGACTGATTCCTGGGATGGCGGGACTGACATATGAGGAGAGAGTGTGTCAGTTCGGATTTTATTCGCTGGAGTTCAGAACAGTGAGAGGGGATATCATGGAAACATATAAAATTCTAACAGGATTTGACAAGGTAAATGCAGGAAGAATGTTCCAAATGGTGGGGGAGTCCAGAACCAAGAGTCATAGTCTCAGGATACGGGGTAAACCTTTCAGGACTGAGATGAGGAGAAATTTCTTCACCCGGAGAGTGTTGAGCCTGTGGAATTCGTTACCACACAAAGCAGTTGAGCCCAAAATATTGAATGTTTTCAAAAAGGAGTTAGATATAGCTCTTGTGTCTAAAGGGATCAAAGGGCTTGAGGCAAAAGCCGGAACAGCCAAATGGGCTACTCCTGCTCCTATTTTCTATGTTTCTATGTCTATGTTTCTAAGCTAGTTAGTTTCCTATCCATTCCAGAACTCTTTCATACTTGAATACTTCAAATAGGATGCCATTGGCCCCTGAAGACTTGCCCAGAAACATTTGCTTAATGTCCTTGGTGATTGGCTGCAGATAGATCGAGGGCAAGCTCATCTAGAAAATGATGCTGCAGACGTAATTCAATGGAATCAGTGCACACAGTGGATTCTTGGTTCAGGAGATTGTTGAAAATCTCTGCCTAACGAGAGAAGAACTCATACCTGTTCAGTAGCAGTTGATTGCCATGTACTGAGCGGACGGTTAATGCACTGTTGGGTTTGGGGCCGCAGAAAAATTAGATACTTTCATGGAGCGCCTTCCTACTTTGAAAACTTTTTGTGCATACAAGGGTATGGTTGAAAAGTGGCAAACAGAACTGAAGTCATTATGCAGCCTTGCTTGGTGCCATTGGTGACAGGAAAGACATCTGATAAGGTTAAACATCCAGGGGTTGCGGTCCATATCAGAACCAGCAACATAGGTAGAAAGAGCGATGGGATCCTGCAGGCAGATTTTATGGAGCTGGGAAAGAAGCAGGACCTTAAAGGTAGTAATCTCCAGATTACTCCCAGTACCACTCACTGAGGAAGATGGATTTTGCCATCACTGCGATGGATAAGCAAGGAAACCGTTTATCACCGTCTAGGCTGGTGTCTATAGTTAGTGCTGGAGTTCCCTGAGTGCATCGCGCTCTCCAACTGGTATTCAGTTCTGAATACTTGTGAAAGCGATGGTTCCTCTAGTGAGTGCAGCCAGAGCCAAGTCCATAGTACCATGGCTGGCTCAGCTGTGCATGGGGCAGGAGGAAGCTTGGGAAAGCAAGAGTGAAAGGGGTTTCTGTAGTTAGAGGAACAGTCTTGCCTTTCTGTGGCCACAGACTTGAATCCAGTAAATTATGTTTTTGCTCTGGCTACAGGGTGAAGGATGCCACTGAGCAGCTGCAGAACACTCTGAGAGGGAGGGTGACCAGCCAGTGCTTATGGTCCGTATTGATACAATTGGCATAGGAAGAAATAGGGATGAGGTCCTGCAGACAGATTTTAGGGAGCAGGAAAGAGATTAAAGAGCAGGGCCTCGAAGGTAATAATCTCCAGATTACTCCCTGTGCCACATATTAGCGAGAAGCAAGATAATACAGCAGATGAATCTGTGGCTGGAGAGATGGTGCAAGCGTGAGCTCTTCAGATTCCAGTCATACTGGGACTGGTCTGTGGGAGGTAGGAAGTGTGGATGCCAAATGGTTTATACCTAAGCAAAACTGTGACCAATGTACTTGCAGGGTGGTTAGCTAGATTTATTGGGGAGCATTAAAACTAACTTGGCAGGGTAGACGAACCAGGAGGCAACTTGAGAGAGGAAAAGCAACGTACACAAAGAATGCAACAAGGTCTAAATTAGGCTCGTAGTGCATATACATGAACACAGAGAGTTTGGTGAATAAAGTTGGTGAGCTGCACGTGCAGGTGGCCACATGGAAGTCCGATGTTGTGGTGATAACGGAGAACTGGCTCAAAAAGGGCAAAATTTTCCTGGATACAAGGTGTTCAGGAAAGATAGGGAAGGAAAGAAAGAAGGAGCAGTACCAGTATTGATAACGGATCATATTACACTGCTGGATGGAGAGGATGTCTTACAGGAGTCAAAAAATCTATCTGGTGAGAGACAGGAAACGACTGAGGTACCATTATACTACTGGGTGTAATCTACAGGTCTCAAACTAAAGGAAAAGATGTAAAGGATCAGATTTGCAGGAAAATTACCCAGAGGTTCATAAACGTTGGATAGTCACAATGGGGGACTTTAATTTTCCGAATATAGACTGTGATAGTAAAAGTGCCAAGAGCAGGGAGTGGAAAGGGTTTCCAAAGTGTGTTCAGGAGTATTGACTACATCAATATGTTTCTAATGCAACGAGGGAGGAGGCATTGCCAGATCTGTTTCTGGGGAATGGTGTAGGACAAGTAGATCAAGTGTCAGTAGTGGAACATTAAGGGGATAGTGATCATCGGATCATAAGGTTTAGGTAAGCTATGGAAAAGGGCAGTGAACAATCCAAAATAAAGGTAATTAATTCAAGGAGGGCCAATTTCAATGGGGGGAGGCGGTGGCATACTGGTGTTGCCACTGCACTAGTAACCCAAAGACCCAGGTATTGCTCTGGGGACATGGGTTCGAATCCCACCACAGCAGAAGGTGGAATTTGAATTCAATTAAGAAAAATCTGGAATTTAAAACTAATCTAATGATGGCCAGGAAACCCATCTGGTTCGCTAATGTCCTTTAGGGAAGGAAATCTGCTGTCCTTACCTGGTCTGGCCTACATGTGACTCCAGATCCACAGCAATGTGGTTGGCTCTTACATGCCCTCGAAATGGCCTAGCAAGCCACTCAGTTCAAGGGCAATTAGGGATGGGCAAGAAATGCAGGCCTGGTCTGCGATGCTCACATCCCATGAAAGAATAAAAAATACAAAAATGGGGTGAGAACGGATCTGGCCTAGGTATAATATAAACAAAGATTGGCAGGGGTAACTGTAATTCTACAGTGGGCTGACTTTCAAGAGGTGATCGTTCAGGAAAAGGCTCTGTGTGACAAATGTCAAGTTGGCAATGCAAGGCGAACCAGGCTGAATATAAAAAATTCGGAGGGGAAATAAAAAGTAAAATAAGCTATGAGACATTATGAGAATAGACTGACAACAAACATACATTGCACAAAAAAGTGAATACTTCGGGGGTCTGTATAAGACCACTGCTTTTCTGGATCTTTATTCATGACCGAAGTCGGCAGTGCGGGGCACACTTTCAAAATTTACAGATTACACAAAACTTGGAAGTCTTGTGAACTGTGAGGAAGATAGTGATAGACTTCAAGAGGACCGACAGGCTGGTCGAATGGGGAGACAACTGGCAGACGAAATTTAATGCAGAGAAATGTGGAATGATACATTTTAGTAAAAAGTGTAAGGAGAGATGACATAAAATAAGAGGTGCAATTCTGAAAGTGGTGCAGGAGCAGAGAGGTGTTTTGCACAAATCGAAGAAGGTGGGTGGCAGGGCAGGTTGAGAAAGTGGTGAATAAGGCACACGGGATCCTGAGCTTTATAAATAGAGACATAGAGTACAAAAGTAAAGAAGTTATAATAAACCTTTACAACAAAAAAAGTTTGAACACAGCGAGTGATTAGGATCTCGACAGTGTGGTGGAGGCAAATTCACTCATGGCTTTGAAAGGGGAATTGGATAATTATCTAAAGAAAAAAATAGCAGAGCTACGCGAAAATGCAGGAGAGTGGGACTAGCTGATTAGCTCTTACAGAGAGTTGGCATGGTCACGTGGGCCGAATAAGCTTGTGTGCTCGAGCTGTTCTATGATTCTGTGATAATTTCAAGTTTTGATTGTCAGAAAATCTTTTATTTTAGATAACCATCGGAAGTGCAATATGAACCCCACCCAAATATTTCTGAGCAACTGGTTTCCTTGAAAGGGGAGTTGGGCGTGTACTGTCAGCACTAATCCATATTCACAAGATATATTGATGGCGCAGTCTATGATAGGTTAATTTAAATAGAACTAAAATCGATTTGTGCTGATGAGCAATGAAGCTAATTTTCCCAATTGGACGAAAGGTTACAGATATTCTGGTTAATGTTGAGTTAGTGCTTCTATTGTCTTGGTTTACCCGAAATCTGCAAACGAATCATTGAAATTAATTAACTACGTACATGCCTTTAGGTGTTTGACATTGAAATATGAAGATTTATTAACTTCAATTGATAATGAAGCTTTATTGCCTTGCTGCTCTCAGGCTTTCTCCAAGTCCTCGTGTATGCTCTGTTTTAACTTTGTATGAACATAAAAGACCTGTATACCTTGCAAGTTCGGAAAACTTTAGGGAAATGAGGCAATAGGATAAGCAGGGCAATTAAAAGAAAGGTATGGTTACTTTGGTGAATTAAATTTAAAGAATAGCAGAAATAAAGGAACTCAACAGTGAGTAGAGGCAGCTATATTCCCATGGGTACGTAGACTAGAGACATAAATTGTAATGTGATAAGAAGTAAAGGAGTGGTTAGAACCGCAGCCTCACAGCTCCAGCGACCCGGGTTCGATTCTGGGTACTGCCTGTGCGGAGTTTGCAAGTTCTCCCTGTGTCTGCGTGGGTTTCCGCCGGGTGCTCTGGTTTCCTCCCACCACCAAAGACTTGCAGGTTGATAGGTAAAATTGGCCCTTGTAAATTGCCCCTTGTGTAGATAGGTGGTAAGAGAATTGTGGGGATGTGGTAGAGAATATGGGATTAATGTAGGATTAGTATAAATGGGTGGTTGTTGGTCGGCACAGACTATCTGCCTTCCAGAGCATCAGGAGAATGTCGAAGAGTGGTGAGCCTGCAAGAGAGAGAAAAACAAAAAGTGCCGTCATAACATAAAGAGGAGCGGCAGGGCTAAGATACAGTATCTCATTTAGTGGCAGTGTATTTAATAGTTATTTCAGTGGCTATTGCGTTTTTTAGTTGTTCGTTGTTTTAATGGTTATTATTTTTCGAAGCTAGTGCTTTTCCAATAGTGGCTTTACTCAGTGTGTAGTATTTTAGTGGATTGTTGTTCAGGAACATAGGAAAATAGGAACATTGGAGCAGGAGCAGGCCATTCAGCCCATCGGGCCTGCCCCACCATTCAACATGATCATGACGAATCATCAACTTCAATGCCGTTTCCCAACACTATCCCCATGTCCCCTTATGTGATTTGTATTTAGAAATCTGTTAATCTCTGCTTTAAGCATACGCAAAGTCTGACCTTCCACAGCCCTCTGGGGTAGACAATTCCAAAGACTCACGACCCTCTGAGGAAAGGAATTTCTCCTCATCTCTGTCCTAAATGCCTTCGCCTTGATTTGAAATTGTGTCCCCAGGTGGTTGTATACTCCCCAACAAGGGGAAACATCTTAGCTGCACCTACTCTGTCTATCCTTTTAAGTATTTTGTAGATTTCAATGAGGTCACCTCTCATTCCTCAAATCTCAAGAGAATACAGGCCCAGTTTCCACGATCTCCCTTCATAGGATAGTTCCACCATCCCGGGAACAAGTCTGGTGCACCTTCATTGCACTTCCTCTATGACAATAATATCCTTCCAAAGGTAAGCGTACAAAAAACTGCACACAGTACTCCTTGTGCAGTCTAATCAAGGTTCTATACAATTGGAGCAAGACATCACTACTCCTGTACACAAATGCTGTTGCAATAAAGGCTAACATGCCATTAGCCTTCCTAATTGCTTGTTGCACCTGCATGCTCGCTTTCAGTGACGTATTGACAAGGACGCCCAGGTCGCTTTGTACATCTGCACTTTTTAATCCCTTGTCATTTAACAAATATTCAGCACATCCATTCCTCCTACTAAACTGGATAACCTCACATTTTTCCACATTATATTCTATCTGCCACGTTCTTGCCCACTCACTCAGTCTGTCCAAATCTCCTTGAAAACACTTTGCATCTTCCTCACAACACACATTCCTCGCTTGTTTTGTGTCATCCGCAAGCTTGGAAATGTTACATTTGGTCCCCACATCCAAATCATTGATATATATTGTGAACAGCTAGGGCCAAAACACTGAGCCCTATGATACCCCATGAGTCACAGCCTGCCAATGCGAGAATGACCCATTTATTCCCACTCTCTGCCTTCTGCCTGTTGGCCAATCCTTAATCCATGCCAATATATTATCTCCTATGCCATGTGCTTTAATTTTGCGAACAAATCTCCTGTTGGGGACTTTATCAAAAGCCTTCTGAAAATCCAAGTATACCACGTTCACCGACTTCTCTTTATCAATTCTGTGAGTAACATCACAAAACTCCAACAGGTTCGTCGAAAATAATTTCCCATTCATAAATCCATGTTTACTATGCCCAATCAGATTATTAGAATAATGGCTAAACTGTTAAATTGTCTTTAATCTCAACCAACAGTTTTGTAAAACTTAACTGACATGGCAGGACAGCCGAGGACCATCCCATGGACATCCAGTGACATGTATAAATTGCAGGAAACATTTTTGCATTCTTGAAAACGACGTATGCAAGAGGTTTCGCCAATGCTCCAGCTCAAGCTTAGAGATTCAGAGCTTGAAAAGCGGATGACGGCGCCAAGTGCATACAGAAGCGACATTTTCTGGAGGTAGAGAACACGCGGTTACACCGTTCGGGAAGAGAGGGAGTGGGGGAACACAAGCAAACTCGGACGTACTGGCAGGCAGTGCAAGAATCCCCTGGGAATGTAACACTCACAAGTTGTCAGTGTTGAATACCAGTCAGGATGATGATACCTGGAGGGATTTCAGTCAATATGGGAAGACATAGCTGCACAAGAGGCTCAAGCACTTGTAAAAATATCCAAGTTATAGGAGATTCGGTAAGCAGGGCGACAGGAAATGACAGGCGTGAGTCCGTTGCACTCCTGGTGCCAGGTTAAAAAGATATCACTGAACGGATGCAGTGCATTCTGCTGGGGATCTGCCAAACTCGTGGTCCATGTTGGAACCAAGGGCATTGATAGGAAAATCCTACACTTTCACGTGCGTGAAAAATAGGTCACAACAATGCATGAAAGAACAGGACATCAAAGGTAGCACTCTCTGAACTTCTGTCAGTCCTACGCGCTAATAAGTACAGAAAGCACATGATTTTAACTCTAATATGCTTTATAATTGCATGTCAAATTTTATTTCTACAATTTAAAGTCGATGCTTATAGCATATTATGATTCAATAAAGGACTAACTTATAAACAAAAACTTGAGCTTGATGCATGAATCTATTTGTAGAATATCAGCTAATTGCGATACAAATCCTTCGAAGTACCTATGTTGTGCCAGTGAAGATTCATACGAGCGGGTGTTATCGTTCTTTAAAGCCGCTTTTCAATCACTTTACCCATTAGATTCTTCTTTGTATTTTTCTCCGGAGTTATCATGATAATGTAACACTTTGGAGCAAAAATGCAAAGCAGCAATCCGAAACTGGAGGCCAGAATCGCAAACACTTCCACCGCGACAGTGTATTTCCCAGGAGAGCTCACAGAAGCTGGAATAAAAGTTATCCAAACAGCACAAAAGATAAGCATGCTGAAAGTGATACATTTCGCTTCGTTGAAATTATCTGGCAGCTTCCGGGCGAGAAAAGCCAAAACAAAACATACGCACGATAACAAAGCGATATAACCTGATACAGAATAGAAAGCTGCCGAAGAACCCGCATCACATTCTAAAATAATAATTTCCCTGTAATAGTTTGTGTTCTTCATGGGAAATGGCGGCGCAATGATCAACCAAAGGGCACATATTAAAACTTGAATAAATGTTAGGAGGAAAACACTTAGACGCTGCTGTTTTTGACCAAACCATTTCATCCTGTTACTGCTGGGATGCGTGGCCTTAAATGCCATCAGCACGAGGATGGTTTTAACCAAAACGCAGGAAATACAAAGGACAAATGTAACACCGAACGCTGTGTGTCGTAACATACAGGACCAGTCAGAGGGTTCGCCAATGAATGTAACTGAGCACAAAAAACAGCATATTAATGATAAAAGAAGGAGAAAGCTCAGCTCGGAATTGTTCGCTTTGACAAGAGGTGTTTCTCGATATCTAAAGAAAAGAACAGTTATATTGATAGCCATGCACACTCCAATCAATGCAAGAGTCACCAGAACAATTCCCAGGATGTCTGTAAAAGCCAGATATTCTATTTTCTTTGGTATACATTGATCTTTCTGATCATTGGACCAGTAAAGGAAAGGACATTTGATGCAGTCTACGGAATCTAAGAGAAAAGAAGAAAAGAATGAAAATAAGAAATTCATTTCAGATATCACTGCAGACACTTGCTGAAACATGCATATTAAAGGAAAATTTATATTTCGACTCACCTGTAGTGTTACTAATTTCCCCATCCGCACAGGAATTGCAGTCAAAGCAACAAACAGGTTGCCCTTTTCTCGCCGTCTTTCTCTTTCCAAGAGAACAACTTTCAGAGCATACCGCATGGGGGATCTTCAACGGAGGAAACGATAGATTATCTACCTTATACTGTTGATAGATATGCTGGAAATGCATTTATTTGTAACTGTCTCTTGATCGGCAAATTACATCGATGCAATGAAGTTTAACGTTCATATCGTATTCTGATACCTTCATATTTAATTGCAATGTTTTACTAACTTAAATGCTCTAACATTCGGAAGGCTTTCCCTGGCCACTTTCTAACATTTGTCACGCAATTAATATCCTCAGAAAGAGATTAACTGGTCATTTCTCTCCAGTATTGTTTGGCTTCTTGCTGTCCACCAAATATTTGCTAAACAACAAGGAAAAAACTTCAGAAACAATTATTTTGTTGTGCAGTGCCGGGTACGCCACGAGGAGGTGAATGATGGGCTATTGGTGTCGTGTTAGCTTGAGTTTAATTTTTAAGTTGAATGACTCTTCACAAATATTTGCCCAAGACCCTAATGTGCCATCATGCAGGCTCTTGAAATCTTCCGAGTCCGTCATTCCCATCGTTCTGATGTTGTCAACACATCTTGATACGAGTTCGGGGCTTTCGGCATCTGGTTTTACGAGTGTGAGATTTTCTTATCCCAATGAAAATAAAGGGGCAAAGAAGCAATACCTCAGATTTTAACGGTGGGAAATGTGGCCTTTTCGTATCTGGAGAAAAAGGGACACATCTCTGGAAAACGCAGCTAACTATATCTGGCCTATTAGGGAAAGATATCCAATAACTCCAACTCTCTGTTTTCTAAACTTCAACATTTTTTCTATCGCATTGCCAGTTTATCTTTTGTATATTGCATCTTAATATTCTTAATAACATTTTTCTGTGAAATTTTATCAAATGATGCTTTGAAAAATTAATACAATTATAGTCCGAGTGTAATTTCACCTAAGCCACCAATTGGAAAACTGACGGGTCGAGTGCAACAGTGGTTTTGCACCCCACCAGATTTCACCCTCCATTGCGGTCCACCAGATACAGTGGGTTTTAGCCCTTGGTAGAATCTGGCAAATTTCCAGTCAAAACATATTGAATTAGTAAATGCCGAGACCCTTTGTAAACGGCTGTAAACTGGGCCAAGCTATCAGTTTCCTGGGGCTCTACCTATTCACAGTCTTTATTTTTATCTGGATAGAATGGTATTAGCCAATATAAGGATGAGGTACTATAATATGCAGCAAAATTACACGAATTTTGAATTGGCAAACATACCTCCTGGCCACCACCGCTCCAGGTAATGTCCTTCGGGTTCAACACCAGTTCTTTGCCCGGAGATGCTGACCCATTATAATGTCCAACTATCTTCACTTCAATATCGCCGTTTGTACTCTTTTGCCAATTTACAAAGTCGTACCCGGCTACTGGATTGCCATTATCATCAAAATACACCTTCTCACCAGTTTTCGTTGTGAAGTGTATGGACTTCATGTAATGGAGAAGCTTTAGAAAACAATGCGACAAATTTCGTCACGAACCTTACATGTAACAAAGGTACTTTTCATACATTAATCAATCGATATTTCCAAAACATTGCTTCGCAGTTTTTCCCTTTGTTTTGCAATTAAAGTGAATTAAATTAAACAGGGTACATGACCTACCTGCCACGGCTGAAAGTCTGTAACATATGCACATGTATTATTTTTAAATGGTCCTTTGCCATTTTCACATGAATACATGTTGTGCAGAGCATGGGCGAAGGCATAGACTGCTTTATATACATTGTAGTAACTTCCGTCCACAGTTGGGTCAGTATAGACGTTGTGTATTTCATGCAAAGTTTCATTTCCAGTGCACCGAGGGAGCTGAGAAGATCCTACTCGGCTTGTCGTGTTATCCAATATTAGAGAGCATCCGAATGTCGTTTCCCAAAACTTCCTGACTAAACTATCACCAGGAAACAGAGAAGGATGAACCCTGAGCAGGAAGTCCCGCAGTCCTGGGACTTCTACCGCACGCACCGCAGTTCCGATTGCTCCAGTAAGGAATCTCGATCTTTTATCTGGAGCAATATCTGCTGTAATCCAACCTTCACTTCCTATCCATTGTATTCCAGTGAGGTTCTGCCGTAAAATCTCGTCAAATAAAACGCGCATTTCCCCCGATGGAGCAAAAGCCACCACGACTTTTGTAGTTGACCCTTTTATCACGTTGACTATTCGCATAATTTTTTCTGCAGGATCGGTTCTAGAAAACGATTCAGAGAAGGCAATGCAAATGCCGAAACTCACGGCAGCTTCAATAAACGCTTTCATTCCCGATCTGCCATAGTCATTGTTGCTGCTAATGGTTCCAATCCAAGTCCATCCAAACCTCTTAACAAGTTGAACCAATGCCTTGGATTGATGATAGTCACTTGGTATTGTTCTATAAAACGTTGGATATTCGTTCCTATTACTGAGACATACACACGTGGAAAAGTAACTAACCTGCAATCAATGAAATACGGAACAAGTAAGGAGATCAATTGCATGCGGGTGAAATAAGCATATTTACAGGCGAGAGTAATACCACTGAGCCAGGTCTGTACTTTAAATATACTTCTCGGTATATGTCTAGTAATTAATTGGTTCAATTTGTTTGATAGTGACTGCAGTAATTTCACCGAATCTCACCATTGGTATTTTAAATAGACCGATTGTTCTTGCCACTGCCATCGATGCTGAGGATCCATCGCAACCAACAATACCAGCGACATTGAGAGACCCGCTGCAGACTCGACTCACATATGCTTCTTCCTGCCCGTTAACGAGAGCCAGAGCGACTTTTGTTGCAATCTTTGGGGACGCGCAGTCATCGTAAAGTCTGTAGCCCAAAGTAATGTTGGGGAGAAGTGTTGCATCCTTGTTTATTTCCTCTATTGCATAAAGCATGGCCTGCGCAAGGCGAAAAGTCCTTAAAATAAATCTGAAGGGCAAACACAGTTGGCATTTAGAGAACGTCATGATATCTCACAATATTTGAAAAACAAAGAACAGCGAGATCCACATTATATCCATTTTCTAGGTAATTTTTTCTCTTGGATTTATTAGTGACGATGTTATATTTGAGCACCTAGTTTTGGCTTCTATTTTTTGTATAGTACAAACTGCTTGTACTCATTGTAAATTTTAAACGATGTCGCAGTTCAGAGTAGTTGGCAACCTGAACCTGAATATAATGTTAAAGAAACCAATGTCGCAAAATGTCTCACACAATGGATGCATATTTGAATATATTTGCGAACATGATTTTCATTAAAATGTTCAGGGAATCTATGAACGTTCATATACGGAGTTGAACTGACCTTCTACATTTGGTTTCTTCTGGTGGTTTTCGAAATAATTCGATCTGCTCAAACTTGGCCGAGTGCATAGGAAACAACCCTCCAAGCACAACATCCCCATCCTTCGATATGTTGGGCAGATGGAATCGTTTCCGAAGGGTGCAGGTTAGCTCATCTGACCCCGATGCAAAAGGCATCATCAGTAGTACTCCCAAAATAAGCTGAAACATCGCTATAGGGGAGTTAAATATTATTAATTGCCTTACAATACGGTAAAGATATTGGTTATGATCTTTATATAGGAACGAAACATGAATTGCTGGAGCATTGGATTTAAAATGATGAAAGAAATAATCTCAATAGGGAGCTTTGTTTTACGATTTGTAATTGTGGCTGCCTTCGGGAAATTAATGAATATCCCGAGTGAATACTGACGCCTCTGTGACAGCGAAAACCCCCATAACATCCCTGTCTCATTTACTATATGATCATTGCATGGTTAACATGTAAACTCATTTTTGTATTCTTTGTGGGAGGGGGGCGTAGCTGGCAAACCGAGCGTTTGTTAACAATCTACAATTGACCTTGACGACATAATGGCTTGCGAGGCCATTTCAGAGGGCAGTTAAGAATCAACCACCTTTCTGTGGGGATTTGGAGCCACATGTAGGTCAGACCAGATAAGGACAGCAGATTTCTCTCGATAAAGGACATTAGTGAATCAGATGGGCTTTTCTGACAATCAATGATAGTTTCATGGCACCATTACTGAGAATACCTTTCAATTCCAGATTTTGTTTTAATTAATTGAATTTATTACTTCAGTTGAAGCTCCATCAGCTACCATGGTGGTATTTGATCCTCTGTCCCCAGGAGATCGCCTGGACCTCTGGATTTTTAGTTGAGTGACATTATCAGTTCTGGAGCACTGGTCTTCAGTACTAGTGTCTGAAAATTGTCAGGACCAATAGTCTTTGCAGTATCCAGTGCCTTCAGTCGTTTCTTGATATCATGCAGAGTGAATCGAATTGGCTGAAATCCAGCATCTGTGATGCTGGGGACTTCAGAAGGAAGCCAAGATGAATCATCAACTCAGCACTTCTGGCTGAAGATTGTTGCAAATGCCTCAGTCTTGTCTTTCGCACTGACGTGCTGGGCTCTACCATCATTGAGGATGGGGATATTTGTGGAGCCACCTCCTCCAGTTAGCTGTTTAGTTGTCCAACACCATTCACAGCTGAACGTGGTAGGACTGCAAAGCTTCCACCCTTTCCGTTGACTATGGGATTGCTTAGCTCTGTCTATCGCATGTTGCTTATGCAGTTTAACAGGCAAGTAGTCCTGTGTTGTAGCTTCACCGGGTTGACACATCATTTTGAGGTGTGCTTTGTGCTGCTCCTAACATGCCTTCCTGCACGCTTCATTGAACCAGGAGTGGTCCCCTGGTTTGGTGCTAATGGTAGAGTGGTGGATATGCCGGGCCACGAGGTTGCAGATAGAGGTTGAGTGCAGTTCTGCTGCTTCTGATGGCCCACAGCGCCTCATGGATGGCCAGTTTTGCATTGTTAGATCTATGCGAACCTTAAACTGTCAACCTCCTCCTTACCTATTTTGATCCTACTCAATATTGCTATTGTTCCTCCTTTACTGCTACATTGGCAACATCCACCTCCCTTGTAAAGATAGATGCAAAGTGGTCATCTAGTGCCTCAGCCATGTACTTCAGAAGAATATCTCCATGTTGGTCATTAATCGACCCCACACCTCCCTTGACTACCCTTGTACTATTTACATGTTTATAAAATACATTATTGGTTGCTGTTTCCGTTAGCAGCTGGTAAATTCTCTCCCTCTCTCTCTCACGCTATCTCTCTCTCTCTCATGTGCTTAGATTGGTTCCCCTTAAGCCATCTATGCTATTCCCTCAAATACTCGTCAAGGTAGTGATTTCCACATTCTAACCACTCTCTGGGTATAATTTGTAATTATAACGAGAAATAACGATTGAAAATATTTCAATTCTTCCAGACCCCACAGAACCCCTGTAAATGTTCTACTGATGCACAGCAGTCTCTGGATCCCAATTTGAGAAACACTGATATAGACCACCAGCTAGTAGGAAAGAGGTATTGGAGAAAATTCGAAGGCAAATTACAGAAAGATGCAAGAAATATAGGGCAGTGAAAATTGAGGGCTTCAAATTTCTTCATGCAGACTAGATAATAAAAATGAAAAGGGCACGGGGGGAAGGAAGTCTTGAAATGTGCATGAGAACTTTCTTGTTCAATGTGTTTGCAGCCCAATGAGGAAGGAAGAAGTGCTGGATCTAGTTCATCCTTTCTGCATCCACCATGTCAAGACCCCTCAAGATCTTATATGTTTCAATCAAGCCGTCTCTTACTCTTCAAAATTCCAGCAAGTACAAACCTAGCCTGTACAATCTTTCCTCGTAAGACAGTCCTCCCATTCCAGGTATTAGTCTAGTAAACCTCCTCTGTACTGTCTCCAATGTATTTACATCCTTCCTTAAATAAGGAGACGTGTACTGTACACAGTACTCCAGATGTGGTCTCACAAATGCCCTGTATAGCTGAAGCATAACCTCCCTACTTTAATATTTAATTCTCCTTGCAATAAACAAAAAACATTCTGTTAGCTTTCCGAATTACGTGCTGTAACTGCATACCAACCTTTTGCAATTCATGCACTCAGACACCCGGATTCCTCTGCATCTCACAGCTCTGCAATCTCTCACCATTTAGGCAATATGCTTCTTTTTTATTCTTCCTGCCAAAATGGACGATTTCACACTTTCCCACATTGTACTCCATTTGCCAGGTCTTTGCCCACTCACTTACCTATCTATATCCCTTTTTAGCTCCCAATGTACTTTTCACCGTTATTTTCCAACCTATCTTAGTGTCATCAGCAAATTTAGCAACCATACTTTGGTCCCTTCATTTAAATCATTGAAATAACTCGTAAAATGTTGAGGCCGCAGCACAGACCAATGTGGCACACCACTCATTACATCTTGCCAACCAGAAAATGACCATTTATGCCAACTCTCTGTTCCCTGTTTGCTAACCAATCTTCTATCCATGCCAATATGTTACCCCCGACACCATGAGCATTTATTTTCTGCAATAACCTTCGCTGTGGCACCTTATCAAATGCCTTCTGGAAATCTAAGTACAATACATCTACCGGTTCCCCTTTATCCACAGCACATGTAACTCCCTCAAATAAATCCAATAAATTGGTTAAACATGATTTCCCTTTCCAAAAAACCACGTTGACTCTGCCTGACTACCTGAAGTTTTTCCAAATGCCCTGTGATAACGTCTTTAATAATAGCTTCCAACATTTTCCCTGAGACAGATGGTAATCTAACTCGCCTACAGATTCCAGCTTTTTGTCTCCCTCCATTTTTGAATAAAACAGTTACATTCGCTATTTTCCAATCTAACAGAAGCTTCCCTGAATCTAGAGGATTTTGGAAAATTAAAACTAACGCATCAACTACCTCACTAGCTACTTATTTTAACACCTTAGGATGAAGTCCATCAAGATGCAAAGACTTGTCAACCCGCAGCTTCAATAGTTTGTTCAGTACCACTTCCCTGGTGATTGTAATTTTCTCGAGTTCCACTCTCCCTTTCATTTCCTGACTGAGAGCTAATACTGGGATGTTACTGCTATCCTCAGTGGTGAAGATCGATGCAAAATGCCTGTTAAATTCATCTTATTGTCCATTTCCTTATTATCCATAATTAATTCCCCAGACTCAGTTTCTATAGGACCAACATTCACTTTGATAAGCGTTTTCTTTTTTAAATATCTATACAAACTCTTACTATCTGCCTTTATATTTCTAGCTTACTTTCTCTTCTCTAATTTTACCTCCCATGTCAATGCTCTAGTCATTCTTTGTTTTTTTTTAATATTCTGTCCAATCTTTTGACCTGCCTCATATCGTTCTGCAATTATATGCTTTTTCTTTAATTTTGATACTATCTTTAACTACTAAAGTTCATCATGGGTGGCCAGGCCCACCCTTGGAATATTCCTTTCATTAGAATGTATCCATTCTGTGTATTCTGAAACATCCCCGTAAATGTCTGCCAATGCTTCTCTATTGACCTATCCCTTAATCTAATTTACCAATTCACTATAGCTAGCTCTGCTTTCATGCCCTCATAATACTTAAACTTGAAGATAGCAGGATTAAATACAAGTTGTTCCAGTCTCCTATTTTTCCTAAGGCCAGCCCTGTTACAGACAATAACTGTAAAATCTACTTCTTGTTCATAATGTTTATAAATTCCAAAAAAAATTCACTGCAGAAATTCACAGTTGTCACATAGAGCAAAACAAAAACAAATGCAAATATGCATCTATATTACCTTAACAGCAAATAGTCATTTTTGCCATTCTGGAATCCGTGTGCTTCTGCACAAAACAGACACCCTTAAAAAGCAGATTAACGATGCTATGCTCGTAAATTACTTTACAATGGAGAGGTATTTGAAAGTACCTGATACTGCCATTGCAAGTGCTCCAGATGTAACCATGGACGGTGCTAAGGCTAAGGGCAAGGAACAAACGAGGAATGGAAAGTATGAAGACAGTTATACATAATTTCGATTTATGGAGCCCAGTGATGCATGGCCACAATGTATTCTGTACTTACAACCTTCAGCCAACACCCTGCAAAACTAAACCAGCTATTTCCACAAAGCATTTGGAATATAAAGATAAATCCAAAGACTTCTTTGAACAAAATGAATGAAAAATACAGTCATCAGAAAACTTCAGTGAGAAATATATATTTAGGTCTGGCTGAGGCCCTGAAAGCATCCTTCTTGACAGTGGTTCAGGTTACAAAAAAGCCAGAAACTAAGCCTACCAGACAGGATTTGATTGAAAGTGCTGCTACAAAATGTACAAAAGTGATAGTGAGTGAAGATCAAGCACACAGTTTGAGGAGCATACCATTTTGTAATGACACAGTTGGGAGAAAAATATAGGCAAGTCCAAGAGATACTAAATACAATTGACAAAAAGGCATTGTTAATGTGACCAGTTTGCAATTCAGCTCTGATGACACAACTGCAAGTGCATTGCAATTAGATTAGATATGATTAGAGATACAGCACTGAAACAGGCCCTTCGGCCCACCGAGTCTGTGCCGACCATCAACCACCCATTTATACTAATCCGACACTAATCCCATATTACTACCAAACATCCCCACCACCTACCTATACTAGTGACAATTTATAATGGCCAATTTACCTATCAACCTGCAAGTCTTTTGGCTTGTGGGAGGAAACCGGAGCACCCGGAGAAAGCCCACGCAGACACAGGGAGAACTTGCAAACTCCACATAGGCAGTACCCAGAATCGAACCCGGGTCCCTGGAGCTGTGAGGCTGCAGTGCTAACCACTGCGCCACTGTGCCACTTATCCGTTTACATTCGCTATGTTTGCCTGGGGGCAATTTTAGAACGTTTTCTTTTTTCTAAGGTGTTACCAGAATAAACAACGAGTGAGGGAATAGTCAAGTTACTGCATAATTTCATTAAATCAGAAACACCCAAGTGGGAGAACTATGTCACTGTGTGCACAGACGCTGCTGTCGCGATGACAGGCAATAGGAGTGATCTGTTACAAGAATAAGGGCAATAAACCCATTGGTAATCATAGCATATTGTATGTTGCATCGTCAAGCCCTTGCTTCAGAAAAGGATTAAAACCAACTTACATGCTGTTAAATGCAACTATGACAGTGCATTTTGTGAAGTCCAGTCATATGAATTCAAGTTTGTTTGCAAAGCTGTGTTCCGAAATGGGTGCAGGACATCAAAAAATATCATTTCACACTAAACTACATCGGTTATCTTGCAGCAGTGTCCTAGAAAGTATTTTTGAGCTTCATAAAGAGCTACTGGTTTCATTATTTCTGTGCACAATCCTGCATTACCTGAAAACGTCTCTGACCAATTACAGATTGCGAAAGTTGCCTACCTTTCTGACAATTTTAACCTGTTAGGTGGACGGAATTTATCAATACAAGCGGCAATACAACTATACACAAAGTGAGTGATAAGGTTGTATCATTTAGGGAAAAAATTGAGCTTTGGAAAATTATACTGAACAGAGGAATTTCAGATATGTTCCTGCTACTGATTGAATTACTGGATGCAAACACAATGACAGTTCAATGTGTAAAAGGACAGATTATTGTTCATCTTCTAAAGTTGATAGGATGCTTTAGCGTTTACTTTCAAATTTAAGCACAGCTAAGTATGATTGTATTTTGAATCAATTTTCAATGTTTGCAACATCATCTTGCTGCCGAAGTGGAAAACAGAAGAGGAGCTGATAGCACTGTTCTATGATCGGTCACTGTGAACTAGGTTTCAGGAACAAATAGCTTTCCAGGTTGGTCATCTGTTGCTGCAGAGTACCCAGAATTAGTAAAAGAAGCAATGAAAGTGTTGTTACATTTTCTAACAAGATACAGTTGCGAAGCAGCATTTTCTGTTATGGCAGCAAAGGATAAAAAGTACACGCCCTTTCTGCAAGTGGGGAATGATTTACGATGTCATTTTTAAGCAACATACCCATTTCACTGTTATCTTTAATAAATGTCACTTTTCTGAAAAAAGCATGATTAAAACACTCTTTAGTTGTAGCGTTTTTATATTATCAATAGCGCACATCGTTATAATTTAGATGGGAGTTCTTAATTCTAACCAAATATATTCCATATTTTACCCCTTAACTACATAATCCTGTTCCAGAGATATAACAGTTTATTTGATCAATATTACCACTCAAACTCACTTGTTCTTCTCGCTTCCATATATTTCATGAATGCTTTGCAACCAGGCATATTAAGTTCCTAATGATTCCCTTCTTTATCTAGGTCCGATAGCGGGACATGTCGGGAGCAGAAGGCCAATCACGTCTCGGTTATCATTTTTACTGGCCAGGACTTTTCAAGGAGGTGGTGCAGTTTTCTACAACGTGCCATATGCGCCAAATTGTGGGAAAACCACAATCTGCCAGAAAACTGGCATCTCTAATTCCCATACCAGTGTTAGCAGACTGTGTAGGATCTTTACCAAAAAGAAAAACGGGACACAGATATATACTCATTATCAAGGATATGGCTAATCGGTTCCTAAAGGCAATTCCCTTGAGGAAAGTTTCTGTTAATGTAGTGGCAGAGAGGTTAAACCAGTTCTTCATTAGATATGGATTACTAATTGAGATTCAGTCGGATAAAGGTTCCAAATTTATGTCAAAATGTTTTCAGGAAGTTATGGTTAATTTCGGTAAAACATAGTTACAGTCTTCCGCATACCACCCAGAGACATAAGGAACTTTAGGAAGGTACCATCAGACCCTCAAAACAACGATCAGGGCAGACTGTCATGAATATTCCCATGATTGATATAAAGGGCTAGAATTTCTTTTGTTTTCCACTAGGGATTCACACAATGAATCTACCAGTTTAAGTCCTTTTGAATTCGTTCATGCACATGAGAGAAGAGGTTCTCTAAAACTAAATAAGGAAGTTTTTAGGAACAGACAGATGAATCCACAGTGCTAAATTATGTATCAGTGTTCTGTCAATGGCTCAGGAGAGTTTGCAAAGTGGCTTAAAGCTTCCCAAGCAACCATGAAGGAATGGGCAGGCAAGCATGCCAAAACTTGAACATTTCAACCAGGGATGAGGTGTTAGTATTTCTGCCTTTACAGCGTGAACATCTGAAAGCGTGCTTCAATGGTCCGTATGGACTGGTCAAGAGAACTGCGAAAGTAAATTGTTTGATTTATGGCCAAGATTGCCAGAAAGGGAATCAAATGTATCACATGAATATGTTTAAACAATATCATTGCCGGGGTGAGGTTAAGCAAGAACAGTTATCTCAGGTCGTAAGGACAGTGAGGATAAAAGGGATAGTAAGGATGAGGCAGTCGGAGGCCGAACCAATTCTCAAATTGAACCTCCTACCAGCAGTTAGCTAATATTGAATTTTTAGGAAGATTGGACGCTATGCTTTCATATTTAGTTGCAGAACAACAAGAAGACCTAACGAGACGACTCTGCATTTAAAAAGTTTGGAGGGACAATCCAGGGTATGCAACCTTCGTCACACATGATGTGGATGTAGCGGAATCATTTCCTGTAAAACAGCATCCTTATCACTTAAATCCAGATAAACAGACACAGGTAAAAGCAGAAATCCAACACATGTTAGAAAATCACTTAACTGATCCCAGTCAAAGCAGCTTGAGCGCCCCAGTGGCTTTAGGGTCTAAACCTGATGGTTCAACTAAACTCTGCATAGACTACAGAAAGATTAACGCAATAACAAAGACAGGTTCCTACCCAATTCCTCGCTTGGAAGACTATTGACAGAGTGGCCGCCATGCCACGTTTCTTACAAAAATAGATTTCTTAAAGGGATACTGGAAAATTCCTTTACCTCCCCTAGCTAAAGAAATATCAGCCTTTGTCATACCAGGCTATATTTTCCAATGCTGAGTGAAGCCATTCGGGCACAGAAGTGTCCCAGCAACTTTTCAGATGTTATTGAACCAAGTGGTAGCCAGTGTTCCTAACTTTTTGCTTTACCATGATGATGTGCTGGTCCACAGTGACACTTGGAAGGACCACTTGGAACAACTAAAAGCTCTGTTTAGAAAGTTACAATCGGCTAATATAGTGACAAACCTTGCAAAAAGTGAATGTGTAAGGCGAGGGTAACGTACCTCTGGCATACAGTATGAAAAGGACAGTGCTGCCAAGAACAGCAAAGGTACAAGCATTGGTGGAGTTCCCTACCCCTAAGACTAAGCAAGAAATCATGAGTCTATTGGGAATGTGGGGCTCCTACTGCAAGGTTGTACCAGATTTTAGTACCATAGCGGCTCCACTGACATATTTGCTACAAACAAGGTCAGTGGGATACTTTTCTGAAAAAGCTAAATCGATACCAAAAAGATATTCAACGGTGCACAAAGAAACCCTAGGTTTATTATTGTCGCTTAAGCTGGTTGAAGTCTATGTCCGCCACGACTGCAGAGAGACACTGGTATATACAGTGACACTTGGAAGGACCACTTGGAACAACTAGAAGCTCTGTTTAGAAAATTACAATCGGCTGATTTAATGATAAACTTTGCCAAAAGTGAACTTGCAAGGGTAATGTACCACTGGCATATAGTAGGGGAAGGATAGTGCTGCCAAGAACAGCAAATGAACAAGCATTGGTGAAGTTCCCTACCCTTAAGACTAAGCAAGAAATCATGAGGCCTTTGGGGATGTGAGGCTTCTACTGCAAGTTTGTACCAAATTTTTTGCCCCATAACCCCCCTAGCTTTTCTGGGAAATAATAAAAACCAGAATACTAGATTATTCTGACGGGGTTTACTATTGCAACATTATCACTTAAAAAGCATTCACATTGCATTCAAAAATAATGTAACTGCAGGTGCTTTATCTAGAAGCTAACTTTGTCTTGAAGTAACTGACTGGAAGGATGGAACAAAGCAGAACTCTATTAACTGCCAGTAAAGAGTGAATGAGAATGAATGTGTAAATGTGTTTTAAAATTTTTCATCTTCTGTTTTTCCATACCTTGTAATGAAACGCACTTACAAATGGTGTTTCATTCCTTCAAGGGTGGAGTTGATATGGGTGCTTCCATTTTCTTGCTACATTTTTGGGACGACTTGGGTTTTCAAACAGAAAAAAAAAATTCCATTGATGCTGGAACATTGTGCATTTTTTCTTAAGAAAAGGTCATCAGGAGGTCTTTTGGACTGAACTTGTAAACAAACTTACAGGAAGGCACCAGCTTTCAAATAAATACGCAGCAAACGTTGCATTTTTCGGATGCTAAATCAAAACAAAGAACACCTAACATCTTTCCGTATCTTCTCTTTTTCTTCAAGAATTAGCAAGTATCTGGCCAAGTATTCTTTTAGCCTGTTTTTTGTAACACGTCTCCAACGCATAAAGCTGTTTATTTTTTCAGTTGGATGCACTTTAAGTGATAAGGTTGCAATAACAAACTCCATCAGAATAGTCTGGTATTCTGGTTTTTAATTTTTTTTCAGTGTGTGTTTGTGAATGTGCATCTGTGTATATGTGGGACTAAGAGAAAAAGGGAACTTTTATATTTCAATCTGTGTGTTAATGCTTTGCATCATTCCTGATACTGACTTGTTTTATAATAAACTGATAATTTTGTTGTTTATTAAAGAAACCTGGCTGGTATATTTTATTCTGGGATAAAAATAGCGTCTATCATTGACTGTATAGGTAACTGGGAAAATTTTTAAAGATATGTTATGACCTGTAGAGAAGTGAAACTAGAGAAACAGTGCATTCCTCCAGTCTCGGTCATACAACGTATACCAACAGTGCTTTATTTCGCTACTGGTTTGATGCAAATGAGCGCCTTACTATCATTGATTCAAATATTAAAAGTAAAGTAAGACTGGACACTTAAATTGTTTAAACAAACTGAAGCCAACGTGCTAATTTATCAGAGACTGTTACATTTGTGATTTCTGCCAGTTCATATGAAGGATCACGGACCTGAAATGTTAACTCTGTTTCTCTCTCCACAGATGCTGCCAGACCTGCTGCGTTTTTCCAGCACTTGGTTTTATTTCAGATATCCAGCATATTCAGCACAATTTTCTCTAGATTTAGCTAATTTATCACATAGTTACAATTAGTGTTCAATTAATTAATCAAATCTAATGATATTGCAAAATTAAATAGAGGAATACCTGCATGAAAGGGTTCTGAATATTTCAATAAATCAAAATCTGAGGTATATAGATAATGAGAGTTCAGTAAAGCATTTAAGTTAACCTCCCTATAAAATAATGTTGTCGGCACAATGAAAGCAGCTGATTGGTGAATAGCTGGTGAATATTTATGTACTTAGGACTTCAGTTTATTTTGGTTAACTTAAGTTAATAGTCCGATTGACTGAGTATGGCAGGACACTTACTGTGTCCTGGACAACCGACATGTGCATGAAAAGTCATCAACTGCAGCGAGGCTGGGAGTTTCATGGATAGCATGTTTCTGGATGTGGTCACGCCACAGCTTAACAGTTTGTAGGCATATAGGGAATTGGTGACCACCAGGCAGTCAAACAGGACCAGGCAGGTAGTGCAGGAGTCCACAAGGGGCAACTCACTCTCCAATTGCTAGTTCTGAATACTTGTGAAAGTGATAGTTCCTCGAGGAAATTGCAGCCACAGCCAAGCCAATGACACTGCAGCTAGCTCAACCATACATGGAGACAGGAGGAATTTTGGGAAAGCAATAATGATAGGGGATTCCATCATTACGGGAACATTTTTGCATTTCTGTGGCCGCAGACCTGAATCCGGGATGGTATGTTGCTTCCTCGATACCAGAGTCAAGGATGTCACTGAGCATCTGCAGAACACCCTGAGGGGAGAGGAGAACAGCCGGTGATTGTGATGAATATCGGTACCGACAACATAGGTAGACAAAGGGATGAGGTCCGACAAGTAGATGTTAGGGAGAGAGAAAAGATATTGAGAAGTAGAAAATCAAAGGTAGTATTCTCCAGATTAATTTTGGTACGATACACTAATAATTTTCCCATCGCATCAATGGATGAGTGTTCATTAAGGAGGCTAGCTGTTTGACGCCTAGGTTGGTGCTGTCTCTTATGTTATGTAACTCCACATGTTGATATACATGTCCAATTTACAGGTTCTGAGACTGGCGTTCAGTATGTCTTACGATCTAAGTTTGGGACATCCTCTGGTGCCAGTTCCCATGCTCAGCTGGCTGCAGAATACTGCCTTTGGTATGCATGAATCCTCCATGTAAATCATAGGGCTGACCCAGCAACGGTGACTTCGGATGAAAATGCTCTTGATACTTGGTATGCAGCATCTTGCAAGAACTTCAATGTTAGGTATTTGTTCTGCCACTTGATGTTGCAGATAGATCTTAAGCAGCGAAGGTGAAATGCATCTAGTTGCTTTATGTGATGTTGGTAGGTTCTCCATGCCTCACAACCATACAGACGTGACGTGAGCACCACTTTGGTGGGCTTTGATCTTTGTTTTGAGACAGACTCCATGCTCCCTCGAAAGCCTATCGGTGAGCCTGCCATATGTACAGCTTGCTTTTGCCAGGCGATGGCTGCTTTCATCAGCCAACATGGTGATGCTGGAAAGGATACTCCCAATATCGTAGAACTTCTGAATTGAGTTCAGGGGTGTGCCGTTGATTGTGACTGTGGGGTCTTAGACTTTGTGCCAAAGGGATGGTGGATACAAGATCTTGATCTTTTTCTGAGTTATTGGGCTGACATTTACTGGCCCCCCAACATTGGAGATCATGGTGGTGTGGGCCCAGAAAATGTCTCTGGGAGAGTCCCTCCACATCTTTCCGGCAGCAGCAAGGCCTCATGGTGGCCCCCTCATTTCAATATGTTAATGTATTAAAATTAAGGAATAATTACTGACCTACTCGCACTGGCCATCCCGCTCCCATATTATGGCTGTTGGCCAGAAGTCCCGCACCAACCAATCTGCATCCAGAGATCCAATGCAGGACAACAGTGGGGCGGGGAGAGGATGTAAGTGTTTCAGAGTCGGAGAGGGGAGGGGGAAAACACTTAACTGATTGGTCGAGGGAAGATGGGGGGCGATCCGCCCAATCCATGTAAATGAGCTGCTACGCCTAATGTTGTGGCTGCTCCACGGAGTAAACACTCTGCCGCTGGCCCCCATCTTACAATAATAGACAGTGTAAGGCACAGAAAGAGGCCACTTGGCCCATCGTGTCTATGCCAGCCAAAAAATGATCCACTTATTCTAATCCCATTTTCCAGCATTTGGTCCAAAGACCTGCAGATTGTGGCACTTGATGTGCATATCCAAACTCCTTTTTGAATCAGCTGAGGGTCTCTGCCTCAACTATCCTTTCAGGCAGTGAGTTCCAGATCAACACCGCCCTCTGGGTGATACGATTTTCCCTCATTTCCCCTCCAATTCTTCTGTCAATCACTTTAAATCTATGCCCCCTCAACACTGACCTCAACGCTAATGTGAATAGACCCTATTCACTCTATCCAAGCCCCTCACAATTTTGTACATTTCAATTAGTTCTCCCCTCAACCTTCTCCCTTCAAGGAAGAACAAACCCAGCATATTCAATCTTACTTCATAGGTGCATTTTTCCCGTCCTGTCAACATCCGCATAACTCTCCTTTGTACCATCTCTTGTGCAATTAAATCATTTCTGTAATGAGGCGACCAGACTGCACACAGTATTCAAGTTTTGGACTAACCAATGATTTATACAGTTCCAGCACAACCTCCCGGCTCTTGTATTCTATACCTCAGCTAATAAAAGAAAGGATTCCAAATGCTTTCTTAACTATCTTATCGACCTGTCCTGCTACCTTCAGGGATCTGTGGACCTTCACTCCAAGGTCCCTTAATTCCTCTACACTTCTCTGTATTTTCCCATTTATCATATATTCCTTTGCTTTGTTCGACCTCCCAAATGTATTAACTCACACTTCTCCAAGTTGAACTCCATTTGCCATTTTTCTGCCCATCTGACCAGACCATCAATATTTTCCTGCAGCCTACAGCTATCCTCCTTGCTATCTACCACATGGCCTTATAACCCGTAACTGCTGCCTTCCGTGTTGTTTTGCTCGCTGTGAGGCGACTATGGAGTGACCTCTCCATGGCGCAATCCTGGGCGGATGTATGGAGGTTGTGAGTTGCCCAAGCGTCAAATCCGCCCTGTTGGCCTTCATGGTGGGGTCTAAAAGAGTGCAGAGGACTATGTTAGGCACCGGTAGGCTGCTGAAACATGCCAAAAGTGACACTTGACAACCTTTGGGGTGCCACTACGGATTTTCTGCGAAGGTATATACTCCCTTAGCATTGGTCTCTCCCAATACGCCCAAAAGCAGTGGGGTTGTTAGGGCCCATGCTCAGGGATAGGTGGATGCCGATGGGAGGAGGGAGGTGGAAGGGAATGCGGGGGGAATGGGGTTCGTGGGGTGCGGGGGAGGGGGAGGGGGTGGAGGGAAGCGGGTGCGAGCAGGACCTGGGAAGGGGGGTGCAGGGGGTTAGGGGAGGGGATGCAGGGGAAGGTGGTGTAGGGGGAAAGAGGGGAGGCGGCCGGTGGGGTTCGCGACCCTGGCGGGCGGGCCAGCCCACAGCCTGCATGGCCTCCTCGACATCAGCGTCCTCCAGGCGGACAGTGGAGCTTCTTTCCCGGCTCCCAGCAGTGGCGGCGGAAGGACGACCGAGGCCGGATTGAGGCCCTGAGCCTCGACTACAGCATCACGGGCACTCGGGCCGCCTTTCACATCCCTAGCCAGCGCCTTCCAGTTGGGCGCATCGACCTACAGATTGAAGCTGTGAGAATTGTGCTCCCAACTCATTTTGCTCAGCCCCAGCAAAAACAGCCTTACTGTCTCCCTGCCTCAACGTCTGATGCAAGGTCTGAAATATTGAACTACCCTTTTGTCTGCTGAGTTGCTAAAGGACCAATATAGTTACATCACTTTCTATTCTTCTGTCAGACTTCCAACATTGGTAGTTCTTGTTTGTCTCTTTCCTTTTTACGTCAGCTATTTACCTTCACTTTCCTGGTTTCCCAACCCTTATACCTTGTCTGCTGCTGAGAAGGAACACAGCCTGCTCCAAGGCCTCCAGTGCATCACACTGGACAGCTACCACCTGCCTCAAACCGGTCAGCTCCTGGTCAGTAAGGTTCTGTCCCGTTACAGTCCGCCTTCTTCAATGGGTGCATGGAGCTCAGGGTCATTACCCATTAAGTGGACTGTAACACCGCACCCAACAGCATGACACAAAAAGGAAAGAAGGTATCAGCCCTTCGTTTTGCAAGCTGGAACGTCAGAACTATGTGTCCTAGCCTGTCAGAAGACGGTACACAAATCAAGGATTCTCGGAAGATCACCATCATTAACAATGAGCTCAGTAGACTCACTGTGGACATTGCAGCGCTTCAGGAAACACGGCTCCCTGCAAGTGGATCTCTAAGAGAGCAAGACTACACCTTCTTCCTTCAGGGTAGGGATCCTTAAGAACCAAGACAGCATGGAGTGAGCTTCGCCATCAGAAACACCTTGCTCAGCATGATAGAGCCACCTTCACATCGTTCGGAATGCATACTGTCCATCCCACTGCTCACCGCCTCCAGTCCTGTACACCTTCTCAGCATCAATGCTCCAACATACTGCTCCCCTCCTGAAGTTAAAGACCAGTTCTGCGAGGAACTCCATAATATCATTAGTAGCATCACCAGTACCAAACATCTGTTCCTGTTGGGGGACTTAAATGCCAGGGTTGGGGCCGACCATGACTCATGGCCCTACTGCTTTGGGCGCTATGGCATTGGAAGGATAATGAAAATGGACAGAGACTGCTAGAATTGTATACGTATCACAACTTTGGCATCACCAACAAGTTCTTTCATACTAAACCCTGGCAACAGGTTTCTTGGAGGCACCCAAGATCACGCTGTTGGCACCAGCTGGAGCTCATCATCACAAAGCGAGCCTCTTTAAACAGCGCTCAAATGACACGCAGCTTCCACTTGTGTGGACTGCCACATTGACCACTCCCTGGTGTTCAGCAAAGTTAGACTCAAACCAAAGAAACTGCATGACTCCAAGCAGAAGGGCCGCCTGTGCATCAACACTAGCAGAATTTTTTATCCACAGATGTTACATAAGTTTCCAAATTAATTTGAAAAAGCCCTTCAGAACACTCCTACAGGGAATGCAGAGACCAAGTGGGCCCACATCAGAGACACCATCTCTGACTCAGCAGTGACCACCTATGGCAAACGTGTGAAGCAGAACGCAGACTGGTTGCAATCTCAATTTGAAGAGCTGGAAACTGTCATAGCCGCTCAGCACATTGCACTGCTGGACTACAAGAAAGCCCCCAGTGAGTTAACATCCGTAGCGCTTAAAGCAGCCAGAGGTGCTGCACAAAGAACAGTCAGGCACTGTGCAAATGACTGCTGGCAACACCTATGCAGTCATATCCAGCTGGCCTCCGACACTGGAAAAATCAGATGAATGTATGATGGCATTAAGAGAGCTTTGGGGCCAACCATCAAGAAGATCGCCGCCCTCAAGTCTAAATCAGGGGACACAATCACTGACCAACGCAAGCAAATGGACCGCTGGGTTGAGCACTACCTAGAGCTATACTCCAGGGAAAATTTTGTCACTGAGACCACTCTCAACGCAGCCCAGTCTCTGCCAGTCATGGACGAGCTGGATGTACAGCCAACAAAATCGGAACTCAGTGATGCCATTGATTCTCTAGCCAGTGGAAAAGCCCCTGGGAAGGACGGCATTGCCCCTGAAATAATCAAGAGTGCCAAACCTGCTATACTTTCAGCACTCCATGAACTGCTTTGCCTGTCCTGGGATGAGGGCGCAGTACTACAGGACATGCACAATGCCAATATCATCACCCTCTATAAGAACAAGGGTGACTACGGTGACTGCAACAACTGCCATGGAATCTCCCTGCTCAGCATAGTCGGGAAAGTCTTCGCTTGAGGCGCTTTCAACAAGCTCCTGAAGCTGGCTGAGCTCGTCTACCCTGAGGCACAGTGTGGCTTTCGAGCAGAGAGATCCACCAATGACATGCTGTTCTCCCTTCACCAGCTACAGGAGAAATACCGTGAACAACAGATGCTTTCATTGATCTCACCAAAGCCTTTGCCCTCGTCAGCAGACGTGGTCTCTTCAGAATACTAGAAAAGATCGCATGTCCAGCAAAGCTACTAAGTATCACCTCATTCCATGACAATATGAAAGGCACAATTCAGCATAGCGGCGTCTCATCAGACCCATTTCCTATCCTGAGTGGCGTAAAACATGGCTGTGTACTCGCACCTACACTGCTTGGGATCTTCTTCTCCCTGCTGCGATCACATGCTTTCAAGTCTTCAGAAGAATGAATTTTCCTCCACACATGATCTGGTGGCAGGATGTTCAACCTTGCCCATCTAAGAGCGAAGACCAAAGTACGGAATGTCCTCATCAGGGAACTCCGCTTTGCTGACGAAGCTGCATTAATATCTCACACTGAAGAGTGGCTGCAGAGACTCATCGACAGGATTGTGGCTGCCTGAAACGAATTTGGCCTAACCATCAGCTTCATGAAAACGAACATCATGGGACAGGACGTCAGAAATGCTCCAGCCATCAATATTGGTGACCACGCTCTGGAAGCAGTTCAAGAATTCACCTACCTAGGCTCAACTATCACCAGTAACCTGTCTCTCAATGCAGAAATCAGCAAGTGCATGGGAAAGGCTTCGCTGCTATGTCCAAACTGGCCAAGAGCGTGTGAGAAAATGGCACACTGACATGGAACACAAAAGTGCGAGTGTATCAAGCCTGTGTCCTCAGTACCTTGCTCTATGGCAGTGAGGCCTGGACAATGTATGTCAGCCAAGAGTGACAACTCAATTCATTCCATCTTCACTGCCTCCGGAGAATCCTTGGCATCAGGTGGCAGGACCGTATCACCAACACAGAAGTCCTCGAGGTGGCCAACATCCCCAGCATATACACCCGACTGAGCCAGCGGCGCTTGAGATGGCTTGGCCATGTGAGCCGCATGGAAGATGGCAGGATGCCCAAGGACACGTTGTGCAGCGAGCTCGCCACTGGTATCAGACCCACCGGCCTTCTATGTCTCCGATTTAAAGATGTCTGCAAACGCGACATGAAGTCCTGTGACATCGATCACAAGGCAAGGGAGTCAGTTACCAGCGATCGCCAGAGCTGGCGGGCAGCCATAAAGATGGGGCTAAAGTGTGGTGAGTCAAAGAGACTTAGCAATTGGCAGGAAAAAAGACAGAAGCGCAAGGGGAGAGCCAACTGTGTAATAGCCCCGACAACCAATTTTATCTGCAGCACCTGTGGAAGAGTCTGTCACTCTAGAATTGGCCTTTATAGCCACTCCAGGCGTTGCTTCACAAACCACTGACCACCTCCAGGCACTTACCCATTCCCTCTCGAGACAAGGAGGCCAAAGAAGTGAAGATTGTCAGAAAATCTTTTATTTTAGATAACCATCGGAAGTACAATATGAACCCCAACCAGATATTTCTGAGCAACTGGTTTCCTTGAAAGGGGAGTTGGGCGTGTACTGTCAGCACTAATCGAAGAGACGTAGCAGTTGGCAGGAAAAAAGACAGAGGCGCAAGGGGAGAGCCAACTGTGTAACAGCCCCGAGAAACAAATTTTTCTGCAGCACCTGTGGAAGAGCCTGTCACTCTAGAATTGGCCTTTGCAGCCACTACAGGCGCTGCACCACACACCACTGACCACCTCCAGGCGTTTACCCATTGCCTCTCGAGATAAGGAGGCCAAAGATAAAATTCCATATTCGTAAGATATATTGATGGCTCAGTCTATGATAGGTTAATTTAAACAGAACTAAAATCTATTTGTGCTGATGAGTAATGAAGCTAATTTTCCCAATTGGACAACAGGTTATGGATATTCTGGTTAATATTGATCTAGCACCGCTTCAGTCTTGGTTTGCCCGAAATCTGAAAACTAATCATTGAAATTAATTAACTACGTAAATGCTTTTAGGTGCCTGAAATTGAAATATGAAGATTTGTTAACTTCAATTGTTAATGAAGCTTTATTGCCTTGCTGCTCTCAGGCTATCTCCATGTCCTCGTATATGTTTTGTTTTAACTTTGTATTAACCTAAAAGACCTGTACACCTTGCAAGTGTGGATAACATTAGGGAAAAGAGGCAATAGGATAAGCAGGACAATTAAAAGAAAGGTATGGTTAATATGGCTAATTAAATGTAAAGAATGGCAGAAATAAAGGAACTCAACAGTGAGTAGAGGCAGCTCTCTTCCCATGGGTACATAGACTAGACACATTAATTGTAGTGCAATAAGAAGTAAAGGAGAACTAATGTCCCTTTTGAAGGTATGATTTGGGGTGCTAAGAATTTCGGCAGCTGGCATTTTGACAGATATATTTGCGATTTTCCTACGCTTAGCAACCAAAGAACTGCCTTCCAGAGCATCAGGAGAATGTCGAGGAGCGGGAAGTCTGCAAGAGAGAAAAACCCAAAATATCCTCTCCTAACATATGGAGGAGTGGCAAGGTTAACTTACAGTATCGTATTTAATGGTACTGTTTTTAGCAGTTATGTTTTGGCTATTGCGTTTTTTTGTTCTGCATTGCTTTAATGGTTATTATTTTTCGTAGCTAGTACTTGTTCAATAGTGGCTTTACTCAGTGTTTAGTATTTTAGTGGATTGTTATTTAGGAACATAGGAAAATAGGAACATTGGAGCAGGAGTAGGCCATTCATCCCATCGGGCCTGCCCCGCCATTCAATCTGATCATGGCCAATCATCCACTTCAATGCAGTTTCCTCACACTATCCCCATATCCCCTTATGTGATTTGTATTTAGAAATCTGTCAATCTCTGCTTTAAACATACTCAATGACTGATCTTCCACAGCCCTTTGGAGTAGACAATTCCAAAGACTCACGATCCTCTGAGGAAAATATATCTCCTCATCTCTGTCCTAATTGGCTTCCCCCTTATTTTGAAATTTAGTCCCCTGATGGTTCTGGACTCCCCAACAAGGGGAAACATCTTAGCTGTATCTTCCCTGTCTATCCTTTCAGGTATTATGTAGGTTTCAATGAGATCACCTCTCATTCTTCGAAACTCTCGAGAATATAGGCCCAGTTTCCATTTTGTCTCTTCATAGGATAGTCCCACCATCCCAGGAACAAGTCTGGTGAACCTTCTCTGCAATTCCTCTCTGACAATAATATCCTTCGAAAGGTAAGGGGACCACAACTGCATAAAGCCCTCCATGTGCAGTCTCACCAAGGTTCTGCACAAATGAAGCAAGACATCACGTCTCCTGGACACAAATACTCTTGCGATAAAGGCGAACATACCATTTCCCTTCCTAATAGCTTGTTGCTGCTGCATGTTAGCTTTCAGTGACTTATTGACAAGGACGTCCAGGTCCCTTTATACATCTACTGTTTTTAGTCTCTTATCATTTAAGAAATACTCTGCACATCGATTCCTCCTACTAAAGTGGATAACCTCACATTTGTCCACATTATATTCTATCTGTCACGTTCTTGTATACTCACTCAGTCTGTCCAAATCCCCTTGAAGACACGTTGCATCTTCTTCATAACACACATTCCTCGCTGGTTTTGTGTCGTCCGCAAACTTGGAAATACTACGTTTGGTCCCCACATCCAAATCATTGATGTATATTGTGAATAGCTGGGGCCCAAGCACTGATCCCTGTGCTACCCCTGTGCTACGCCTGCCAATGCGAGAATGACCCATTTATTCCTACTCTCTGCTTTCTGCCTGTTGGCAAATCCTTAATCCATGCCAATGTATTATCTCCAAGACCATGTGCTTGAATTTTGCTAACCAATCTCCAGTGGGGGACTTTATCAAACGCCTTCTGAAAATCCAAGTATACCACGTTCACCGATTCCTCTTTATCAATTCCGTTAGTAACATCACAAAACTCCAATAGGTTCGTCTAACATAATTTCCCATTCATAAATACATGTTGACTATGCCCAATCAGAGTATTAGAATAATGGTTAAGGTTTTGATGTCAGCTTAACAGTTAAATTGTCTTTACGAACAACCAACAGAATAACTTAACTGTCATGACAGGACAGCCGTGGACGGTCCCATGGACATCCAGTGTCATGTGAAAACTGCAGAAAACATTTTTGCATTCTTGAAAACGACATGTGCAAGACGTTCCGCCAAATATTCCAGCTCAAGCTCAAAGTTGCGGAGCTTGAAAAGTGGATGACGTCGCCAAGTGCATACAGAAGCTATGTTTTCTGGAGGTACAGAACCCGCGGTTACACCGTTCAGGAAGAGAGGGAATGGGGAAACACAAGGCAGACTCGGACGAACTGGCAGGCAGTGCAAGAATCCCCTGGGAATGTAACACTCACAAGTTGTCAGTGTTGAATACCAGCCAGGATGTTGATACCTCGCGGGATTACAGTCAATATGGGAAGACTTAGCTCCACAAGAGGCACAAGAACTTTTTAAAATATCGATGTTACCGAAGATTCGGTGAACAGGGGGATAGGCAACGACAGGCGTGAGTCCGCTGCACTCCTGGTGCTAGGTTAAAAAGATATCACTGAACGGATGCAGTGCATTCTGCTGGGGAGCTGACAAAAGTCGTGGTCCATTTTGGAACCAATGACATTGATAGGAATATCCTACACTTTCACGTGCGAGAAAAAAGACGTCATCACAATGCATGAAAGAATAGGACATCAAAGGTAGCACTCTCTGAACTACTTCCAGTGCAAGGGCTAATAAGTAGAGAAACCACATGATATCGTCTCGAATATGTTTAATAATTGCATGTCAAATTTTTGTTCTACAATTTAAAGTCGATGCTTCGAGCATATTATGATACAATAGAGGACTAACTTATAAACA